>NC_081413.1:518181088-518531088 GCF_030272615.1 Cryptomeria japonica
TCGCGTTAAGGTGGCATACCCAAAATCTCACTAGGAAAAACATTTGAAAACTCTTGAAGGATGGGATGATGATGAAAGAGATCATCACAATTATGTCCCTCATCCAAGTCATTCAACCTCAATGTAAACAATTAACAACCCTATCACGCATATCGCTTCAACTGCATAGCATAAATCATATGAAAAGAAATAGGTTGTTGCACACCCACTATCTCCACATTCTTCCCACTATCATCAAGACACTACACCCTCTTGCCACGAAAATCAATCCGATCTCAATTAGACTCAAATCAATCCATACCTAGCACAACACCATAAGATCCCAAAGAGAGAACATGAAGATCTAATGAAGTGATACATACTCCCAGATCCAACATGCAACCATGCACAAAGGAATCCATTGCCACCTTGGACATCGTAGCCAACTCTACCTACCAACTATCATTTTTCTTTGCCACAACAAGCTTGCATTTCTCTACTAAAGATGGAGAAATGAAAGAATCTGATGCACCTAAATCAAATAATATTGAACAAGGAATACCACTCATCTCACATGTAGTCTCAACAACTATACCCTAGTGCTCATCTTGACGATTATCAACTGCCGCGAATACACGATGAGATTTCCCCATATCACCAATTGTAGGCTCTAAAGAAACTATCCTCTAAGAAGACATCAGCATAGACCTTTGAGGATAATGAATGGCAATATGTCCTTGTTGTCCACAAGAGAAGAAACCTCCTCCTCGGCTAAAGCCTCTACTAATTGGAGGTGCACTGGGCTACTGAACACTTCCTCTATTGGAGTTTTAATGAGAAATTTTTGTTGGACCCTGTGCTGGCTGAGAAGGGAAAGATTGCCTATCACGTTGCTTGTTGCGATTCCTATCAGCCTGAGATCTAGCACCACGTACAAAAGTATGACTCTAAGGATACTTCTATTGATATCTCTTACCACTCCTGAAAGAAGATGGATAACTCCTATAAAAACCTGAAGTCTCTTGCTATGCACCTCTTACAACCGATCTTGTAGCCAGACTACTAACCATCTACAAAACTAGTGTACCTCCTAATGTTGAAGTCAAGTTCTCCTCAACCAAACACACCCTCTCTACGACTACCTCCATAGAAAGGCTCAAAACGCTGAACTCCATCACTGATATGATCATTGAGACCTCTAACAAAATTTTGTATCAATGTAGGCTCATCATCCGCTATCCCAACATACTTCTTAAGTTCAAAGAACTTACACTCATACTACTCAACCGTCATATTTTGTTGTCTCAAATCATGAAACTCCTCAGTCTTCCTCTACCTCCAAAGATCTGATAAGAATCGAGCACATAATCGCTTAAGAAACAACTCCCAAGAAATTGTTGCAATGTCCAAATGCATCTTCTACTCCTCCATACACCACCATGTAGAGGCAAAATCATGAAGATGCATAATCGTGCACCTAACCTTGGTGTTACTGCTATACAGATGCATAGAAAAACACCTGCCCAAATCTAGAAGCCAAGTCTCTACCTTCATGCCATTGCTGGAACCATCAAAAGTAGGGGGACAAGACCTAAGAAGATCCCTCATGTGACATGTTGCAACTGCATCCTAAGCAGGCATTGCGTCAACTCTCCTCCGCAATGAATGTGAACACTCTCTCTCCTGACGTCTGGAATGACGAGACTCCTCTTGTTGATTCTCCTCCTATCCCGATCCTAAGTGACCAAGAATCTCCTGAAGCACATTAACCAACTATGAAACTGCATCACTTCCTCCTGGTGATCATGTTGCTACTCCTCATGGTGTGACTCTTCAGAAACCTCGGGATGAGGATTTTGTCGAGTACCCATATGACCACTACGTCTATGACCATGATCTCTACCTCTACCAAGAATCTTGTCTAACCAAGATGCAAAGAATCTAGAAGCTAAAAGCTAAGGCAAGTAATGCAAGAAAACATCTAGTAGGGATAACCATGTAGCTAACCCAAACTAAGTGCTACCACGCACAATGGACTCATGTGAAACTAGAGTACCCTGTGTATGAACATGGGACCTAATACCAAAATTATTTGCCACCAAATATCCTTGATGTAGGAGCATCCCCGATCTATGAGCAATCTTGCATCAACCAAAAATACTTCCTTTCAGTCTAGATCCTATTCAGTTCAGTGTGCAGTTTTCTGTGTTCTTGCTGGTAGGTGCCGGTAGTTGCTTGATTTTCATTGTAGATACTATTTTTGGTTTCCAGGCTGGTTCATGTGCTTAATTCCATATTTTCAGTCCATTTGGATTCTTTTCCAGCTAGGTATCACTCCCGGTTTGACTGTTTCTGGGTTCCAGGACAATTCTTGAGCTTACCAGTTGGTTTTCCTTCATTTCCAAAGAGATTTATTGGTGTGTGGATCTATTTGGGGTCTTGTCTAATATTCTTTGGCATGTGGCCGACCTTCTTGTTGATCCGCACTTCTTGGTTGTTATTTTCTGGAGGAATTTCTTTCATTCTTAGGGTTGACCTAGTTACACGTTTCATTTCTCCTGCATTGGTAAATGTAATATTTTGTGGCCAACTCGAATATGTTTTGGAGGTTATATAGGGTATTATTTAATCATTTGTAATAGAGGACAGAGAGATATAGATCAAAATTAAGGATTTAGATTCGTGATTAGAGATCTGGTTGACTCAGAGAGTTCTGGATGGATTGTATATGGCTTGCAGCCTACATGTAACCGGTTGACTACCAGATGTTCTATGATGATAACTGGCTGGTTGTCGGAGGTTATAAGACAATAATATGATCTTTTTATATAATCTTTCTATGTTTTATTGTTTCTTTTGTTGTGTTACTCTTGTTGCATAAGCCGATCACTTCTCTTTTGAGGATTCACCGGTTATGGCTGCACCAATCCTAGAGAAAATAACTAATCTAACTAACAAATATATATATATATATATATATATATATATATATATATATTTTAAAACATCTACTAATACAACATAGATAACTCATAACACAAGTACAAATATCCATACATCTACCTGATACACATTTAATCCATAATATGAACAGCGAACATATAACGCAAGCGGAAATAGACATAATTCAATATATAGCATTCTTCCCTAGGGTATCTCAACACCATTACTTAAGTAACATTACATATCAACATCAAATCCATTTACTTCAATCATCATGAATGCAACCTACCATTATCCAAATCCTATTAATGCATTTAGGTTCATTTTAAAAGCACCGATAGGAAATGTTCCTAATCCCTTTTACAATTACCACCTAATCAATAATACTAATTGTGTGAGGTGAAAAATGATGATGACAAACTATTGTAAAACCACAAAGATCCAACCATAAACAATCCTAGTTCTACAATAAAATATTCACCATACACCAATGAAAAAAACCTAAGAACATGCAAATTAACAAATTCAAACAATAATACCATTCGCATGCCAAGGGTTTGATCTCAATTGTCTCCTATCTCCATTGATCTTGTTTGATATATTTTCTCTCAGATTTTATATGTGCACAAGAACTCAACAAAGAATGAATTGTGGTTGTAAAGTCGCTTGATCGCAAGAGGCTAATTGATTGCATAAACTATTAGGTTTGTGAAAGAATGAGAGAATCCTCTTATATAGAAGACGCTTTAGAAAATGGAGAGATAAGATTAAGAGGTGAAAGAAATAAATGGTCGACTAGAATTAAAGGGTAGGTAAAAGAAATAATAAAATGATAAGAGGCTAGTTAGATGAAAATTAAGAGATAAATGACATGTCATAGAGGAAAAAACTAATGAATTAAATAAATAAAGATCCATTTAATTAATAGAGGAAGTGGGACCAATTAAAAAAATATTTATTTAATTTAGGGAAAAGATAATATAAATAAATAAAAATATTTATTTAAATAAATAAAGGCTTAGAAGAGGATAAATGAATTAATTAAATAAATAAATATCCATTTTATTAATAGAAGGCTTAGGATAAAACAATTTTAGGTGTCTATACTAATAACAGGTTACAAATGCTTAATCCATTTCCTTTCTAGAATATGACCACATCATAATTTCCAATGCATAACTTAATCAAATGACATCCTTTATTTAAACTATAATCCCAATTTCTTATTTCATTTAATCCATATCCAAGTTACATAATAAACCCAACAATGAATACATCCACATGACCTATTACATCTTTCTCACTACATAAAGATACAAGCTCTTATACATCAATACATAGATTTAAATCAGTAATTACATCCATCTCTCAATCTTCACGATTACAAAGCTATATAAGTCATATACATCAATCTACTACAAGATCATTCTTATGTTGAAAAGATATGAATCTAGTCCATGCTCAAGCACCCAACAAAGAATATCCCAATGGAAGAAGGCATCAAACCACGTGATCATGTGGAACCAAAGGAACCACCCCCTATGCTAGGAGATGACACAAGATCCCACACACACTCTAGACCTAGGCTGACACCTAACAACCAAGAGACTACTTCAAAACAAGAATCCACAACATAAGGAAATAACATAAATCCAATAAACCAATTCACATCACAAGGCTAATCATAAATTATAGAAAATCCTAGAGGCGTACCAACAAATCAAGGCATAAGGAACAAGGACACATGTAGGGAAAGACTGTCATCACATGCTATTCTCACATGGAAAGTAATAATGCCACATCATGATAGTCATGTCTTTGTATGTTATCTCACATAGAAAGGATAATACCAAACCCTGATAGACATGTGGAGCCATCTCAACCTATGAGATAATCAAGGGAGATTGACTTACCATCTTCATGACCTTCCTAAGCTCATCCCAAGTCTCCACTCAAGGGCAAGGGCCATCAGGTGGGGCACCATAATCAATTTATTATCTTATTTAGGTGAGTCCTAGTTACACAGCCCAACTAATTAAGTTTATAGTTATCACTTGTTTAAATCAAGGAATAACCCCCAATGTGTTCTCGGTGATCTAGACTTCAAGCATCCTTACAAGGAACCTCTTGATAGCCTATTCTCTCTTGACCCCGACCATCACATGGAAGCCCACTCTCCCTAACCATGTTCGAAGACCTTGCGGTAACATAATCACAATACTAACAAGGAGGCTCATACAAAAGAAATCCATAAATATCATCAATCATGAACATATGTCAATCTAAAAACATAGGCAAATCCAAAATGCCAACATATACAACAAGAGCCTCTTTCATCAATGAAACACGCATCAATAAACAATAGTAAGGAACAAATACTTCTTACTCAGCCATGAACAATGTCAAATCCTCAACAACAGGTTACAATATCTCGCTGGAGCTATAACATCATATCCTTTGTAACAAGGTATACATCCTCTTGCTGGAGCAACACATTAATCCTTGACGACAAGGCACAATACATCTTACTAGAGCCCAAACAATAATAAAATGGCCAAATCTAAGCAGTATCCTAAACTAAGAAACACGAGAATATCAACAAGTGCCTCTGGTATGAAAATCAAACTTAGAAAACTGACCCAAAACCATGAAATTGACCCAGAACAGTCAACAGAGTAGCGTAGCGCTTACGCAGAACATAATAGTGATTTTGTCAACCGGATTAGCGCCTTTGGTAGACAATCTAGAACATATAACCAACAAGGTAGAGCTTATGACAAATTTATTAGCGCATTGAGAGAACATAACAACACATCTATTAATTACAATAGCGCATATACCAATATTTTTAGCACTTAATAAATTAGTGCTTATGCGATTTTAGCACATCTGATCTCTAGTTCAACGCTTTTACATACTAAAACTCAGAATACAAAAATAAGATCCAATACCATCCAGGAAATACACAAGGCCTTCAATACAACTCGAAAACCAACCAAGGAGGGACACAACAATAAACATTTACCAAGAAACAAATGGAATCACAATAATCAACCAAGTATGGATACCATTTCACTTCCAATCGATACAGGAAACTCATGGCAAATTACAAAGAGAAGAAATAGACTTCAACGATCGGGCATAAAGAAATACGATAGAATACAATAAGAAAACAATCGATCAGTATGAAATCAATGGAACAATACATGTGCCTCATACAAAAACTATACAACCAAGAGGAACAAGGATATGTATTAACAACACAGAAGGCATTCTCAGAAGTCGTTCATGGCAAAACCAATAAACAAATTCATTGGAATGTAAACATATAATCCAAATTTTATCATATAACTTTGTAATAATAAATTGCAACCATTCTCCAAAAATTCCCAGCAAACAAATTTCCAAAAACACAACGAAGACAATCTTTTTCGAAATGAAAATTTACAGAGAAAGAGAGAGAACTCCTCCAAACCTGGAGAAATAGAAGTGATGGTAAAGCCAATTAGATGTAGAGAAAAAATCCAAATCCAAGCAAGCTCCAACCAAAATCAATCCAGGCAACGAAAATCTCCAAATACGCAAAAAATAGTTCCAGGAAGTTAACCCGACAAAATGCCCAGCAAACTCAATAAATAAAATTGTATTAAAAAACTATGTAATAAACCGACCAATCAAAATAATCAATATACTATATTCTATACCAACCCCCTTCCCAAATTCGAGGTAAGAATATAAAATATTATTATTTACCGACCCCCAAATCTCAACCAATAGTAATGCGGAGTAGGTAAGAATATAATATTTTAATTACCCAAATCCAGTAACAAGAGAATATAATAATACATATCCAATACTAGATAAATAATAAATCAAAGCAATATAAATAAATGCCACAATAAAATATAAATCATAACCAACATTAGAAATAGCAATTAAACAATAAATAATAATCAATTAAATCATTAAATCAATTAGATAATTATAAAAACACCAAATAAATATAAACCAATAAATCAATAAAGCATTAACCAAATTAACATTAATCAAGCCAACATAAAAAATATTAATAAATATCCCAATTAATATTTAAATAATCCAAGCTATATAATAAATTAACTCTATCATTAATAAACTGTATTAAACAAATATTAATTAATGAAATTCTTACGTCATCTTAAGGAAACCCAATAGTGGGTCAAACATCATAGCATGATACTCGAATCAATGAGTCAAGCACAATGCTAACTAACAAGGATGGCAACTTAAGCCTAGAGTGCGTAGAGGAAACTCGTGCCATCTCTAACAACTTGCCATTGGGATGAAGACACACTCAAACGTATGAGACCAGGCAGAGTCGATGTCTAGTATCTGCAATCTTGCAACTACCAATAACCACAATAAAACATATACAACAATATATCATAAATGATCATGCAAGTGATAGGGAATCGCAATGTCATACCATGATTGCAATGAGTGATATGACAGCATCTCTGTCACGAATACAGTAGTCAGACAATCACAAACATCATAGCATCATCTCATCCAATATAATCATGAAATGGGGTGAGTATAATCAAGATGCCATCATAATCTCACAACCATATGATCCATCATAAACAATGAATACACATAGGCCAACAAATGTGAGTTTGTCATCGTAATACCCAAGATATGTCATCATTCATGAGAGTCATCAAATAACATAGGTCCATATCAATGTTTAGCATCATGAAAATAGCACCTAAGATATAAATAGAGTCATAAGCATAAATCAAAACATCACCATAGAGTCTAAACAAGTCCAATAATGCACGAGTCAAATGATGAATCAAGGAGGGACACTACAAATTATCATGAATCTTGCATCTATTGACATCATAACACATCTCGAATTGAAAGCTAGTCATTATGGTTAATGTTAACAAATATTCATGGGACTTGCTCTTATGGATTAGCCTAAATCATGAATCAACTTCAACATCAAGATATACAAGAAGCTTCCATATTTATTTCATTTTTTCATCGTCTTTTTAGGGAGTTTTATCTTATATGTTTTATCATTATCATCTTTTGAGGAGCATCATCATTGTAACATGCCAATTGTTCTACCCATTCAATTTTAGTAAGTGGTAACTTGCATGTGAAAGAAATAGATTACCAACATATAAGTAATACAAAATTTCTTTTTCCATTATATAAAAATGATACATATTTGAAATAAATCCCATTTCAACTTTTTCCATTGCATCAAATTCATATACAATATCAAATTCATTAACACATGAAAATATTTACATTTTCATTCTCAAATATCCATTTACTTTAGGAATGTTTGAGTACATACATAGCTTCTATGAGATTAATGAAACATAAAAGAAACAAATGGCCCAGAAATCCTTGTTGGAATACATCCTCAAATTCTGGTCGTCAAGTGCATGAGGAAGAGCATCACTCAAGGTCTTTTCCACCCAACCAAGGCTTTATAGTCCCCCGTGCCTCTTCTAATTGAAGAAACCCAACCCTTTGATGAAGAGATTGGTTTGGTGACCTCATAATAATAGCTTTGTGAGCATAGTTTTGTGTGCTACATAGAGATACCATACATCAACTATAACTTACATGTATGGCATTCCCTATCTAGTATGTAAACTTGGATCATAGTGAACCGACAGTGGCAACCTACACTACTTTGGCCAAGGAATTCATCACCCAATACTTTGAGTGTGAGTCATATGTCCACCCACTTCATTGCTCAGTTTGGTATATTGACCATTTGTTCTATTTCTATTCCCATAAAGTTAATAGTAGGGCAACTAACTAGGTTACTCTCATCCACGGGTTATCCTAGCCCTAGGATTAACCAAATCATTTGCTTCCACACACTAAAGATATACACCATTACACAACTTTTAACTTTGCATAATATATACTTATACATATATCCAGTCATAAAAACAAGTTTCTATCAAATTCATATATACATATTCTACAAGTAAAAATAATTCCAATCATTACATTGCTTAAGCTTCTACAACATCTTTTCCTAAAATAATTGCATTTAATTATATTTTCAATATAAAAGGAAAAGATAGAATCCTCATTCTTGGATTATAGCTTCCACAAATATACTAACTCCTAATCACAATCAAACTGGCTTCACAACTTATCCACAACCATAGATTTTCACAAGCTCTCAAAGATAACAACTAACCTACTTCCTCACAAGACTTGAACAATCACAAATAAAGAATGAAAAATGATGAGTGAATAATGAACGAATGATCAAATGAGCCAATATGCAAAAAGTGTGTTTCAAAGTAGGGAGAGCTCCTTTATATCTTCATGAATTTGAGAGACTTAATGCTATAATTAAGTTCTCAAATTCACCACCTCTAATCCTTATAATGCCACCACTATAGTCATATTATTGACTAAGCCTATATGTAGCTTCTCTAGTAACTATAAAGTTGACACATATAAAGTCCAACTTAATTCTACTATGAATCACTCATAATTTACTATGTCAAATTATGATTAGTCATACTTACTACTTACCTAGGCAAGTTGATTTCTATCTCTTATTATAATAAAAGAAATAAAATTACTATTAATATCTTTTAACATAACCAAATTCCACTTGTTATGCCTAGTAAAGTGGATCGATTAAGTTTGACCATGAGCTTGCTATTAAAAAGGGGCTTGTTAGTACATATTAACATCCCCCCACTTGCTAAGGAAAAAGGGGGCACACCACCATATGTGGTCAACCCCTACCATATATGTTGTGTTCCATTGGTATTAACTCCACCACCCACGTGGGTAGGGTGGCGGTGTTTTACTTTGCTATGAATTAGGGTATGCTTACCTTGGATGGGGTCGATGCTTGCACTTACTTTTCTATATATTAAATGTGTATATTGATATTATAAATATGATCACACGAAGATTTATACCCATCATAAAGATTCAATCAAACATTTCAAATCAAGGAAATTCAAACCATAAAACATCTTCAACTTGACAGAAGGTAACTTACCATTAACCCGACTAATTTAACTCATCTTGACTGTAATAACCCACCTAGCTTAACCCAACAAAATTTGACCACTTTTTTTTTTGTTTACTTTAATCATTTGTTTTTTATTCAATCGCATACTCTGGGCATCCATCCATTAGGATTAGGCATTCATCCATCCGGGATGAGCATCTAACCATACGGGTTAGGCATTTGTCCATATGGAGCAAGAGGTTTCATCTATCCAATACGGGATAAGCATCTACCCATATGGGGTAGGCACCTGTCCAATTGGGATAGGAGGTTCTCTGGCCAGAGACTTGGACTCATCAGGACCATTCGGGTCCTGAGTCACTCACTAAGTACTAAACTCTTCTAATAGGAGTGCACCAAGGTCGCCATCCTTAGGAGAAATCAAAATAACATAATACAAACTTGAATTCTGCCTTGGAATTTGGCTTAAAGCCTCAGGAAGTCAAGCAAATCCATACGGGATTCCTTCCGAGTATGCATTGAATTACTTTTTCCTTTTTATTATACTTATCTTTCAAATTAGGATTCTACTCAATCCTCCTTCTTACCAAACCTAGACCCCATCCACGAACACTTGAGTACTAGGGACAACTCCATCCCTAGATTGCCTACATCCCCGTTTCGGTACGAGATCAAGGCGTAAAGTATGTAGTTCTATTTTCTACTCTATGGTTTGATGTAAACTGATTAGTGGGTACGCACTTAAGCAAAGGCTCAAGATGGCCTATTGCTTGTGGCCTAAAACAACTAGATCCTAATACCTATCATAAGCATCACCCTTGACCCAATTGTCAATCGACAACAACTCTTCAAGATTAAATCAATTTCATAAAAGCATTTCACTTAATCAACCCTAAAGGGGGTTTACTATGGTTTAACTCAGCGGATGTAAAATCATTTAAGGATTATCTTATTAGATTATCGATCCAAGGGGGACTACTTGCCCCTTGGATTTTAACTTCCAAGTGTCCCTTATTACTCCCCGATGATTTATAGGGACGATGCCACAGACGTCGTTGATGCAGCTTTATTAGGCATTAACTGCAGTAGTTCAACACGACGACATTACCCATAAGCGTGACCTAGAGGCACCGTAAATACCGAACGCTGCTAGGTTTTGGTTTTCCGACTTCCTTTATTTAGTTTTCTTAACTAAGAAGCTATGAAAAACATCATGCTTGAAAACAATTATGAATTGAATGTGCACAATTAGACATTGCAAAGCTTAATTAATTGAAATAACTACTTGATGAACCACGTGGAATAAAACCATAACTAAATTATTTAATATTCAAGACTTGAAATGTAACTTGCATAATAATGACAATTATGAAACTCGCATATTAATAATTAAACGTGTAACTTGCATGAAGATGAAGAAAATGTAACTTTGTCATCAATAAATATAAATAATGTAAAGTAATTCGCATGATGCAAGAATAGTGTAGGTTACATGCAAGGTTAAGCAATATTTTATTTCAACCATGAGAATAATCACTTATAGAGTCACTGGTCCCAAAAATAGCAGTTAGCTTAGACATTTGGTTTGAATCATATTAATATGAATTAATTGCTAAAATGCCAACTAAGTGCCCCAATGGATCTTAAATAGATTGAATAATTCTAATTATAAGATTTGATATAATTTAATTTACAATCATAAAATTTACTAAAGATAAATTAATTGTAAATTTACTAAAGATAATTTAATTATGAATTTACCTAAGTTTAATTTTATTAAACTAAGATTAATAAAAAAAAAAGAATTAACAAATCCAATTGACATTAATTAAATTTTGTAGTGGTTTTTAAAACCAAGTGGGAGTGGGGCCACGGGTCCCATCACCACTGCAGACCTGCGGGTACAAGCCCGCAGTGGTGAGGGGACAGTCGTGGTCCCCTCCACTCCCTCTGCGGCCACTGTCGTAACAGTGACTGCAGGGGTAGTGGGGGGTACCACTCCCCGACGATGCAATAACTCCACCCACCCCCTGCGTTGACCGATATTTCATGCAAAAATTATATTTTTTCTTCGAATCACTGTGTATTAATTTTTTTGTATTTTTTCCGCATAAGTTTTATATATATATATATATATATATATATATATATATATTAGTTTATTTAATAATCTAAGAGGAGTATGTAGATATATAACAATGCTATTATATATATAAAAAATAAGAATCTATTCACAAGCATGGAAGATAATAGAGGAAATTTAATTCAGACGATCTCACAGGGCCCAAGGAATACATTGCGCTTGAATTCGAGGCAACAATACAACAGAGAGCTAAATCTCCTCAGAGATGTATAAATTTTGATTTCATAGAGATCATATTCAACAATTCTGTCTTATGTTGAGATAATAACATTTTTGATGAGATTTCCAGGAAATTGATATTCACAGAGAGAGTTTTCTGAAAATAAATAATTAACAAGATAATATTTCCACAGGGATTTTATACAAATAATCTGAGAAGAATTCTTACTTGAAATATTATATCACATAGCGAGATTTCTTAATACAAATGATTATAAGCATAGAAAGAAAAGGATTATTTTCAGAGATAAAAGAATAGAGGTGTTGGAAAAGCATGATTTATTTTCCTCTTTTTTTGATTCAAGATCTTCTCTAGATTTCAAAAAAAACAGAAAAAACAAAATCTGATTTCTTTCTTTTAAATAGATTAAATAATAGATTAACAATGAAAGAGAAATCTGCATTTGTATTTTTAAAAAGAAATGAATTTTTATTTTTTTTATCAACGCATTTCTTTAATGAAAAATAGATTTCCTTTCTATCTAACAATTAAGAAATGATTTCTTTCAGAAAACAATATTCAACTAAAGAATCTAGGAGGAGATATTTCCTTTGAAATAAAAGAATTTATATAAAGAAATATCAAATACAAAAAGAGAGGTAACCTGGAGAAGCCTTTTGATTGTTGAATCCTCTCCAAATCTTCAAGCCTAGCCTTCCTTGATCCTTCCTTGCAAGCTTGGAAAAATTCTTCAAAACAAACTTAACTATTCTCCAAAAAAATGAAAATATGACTACTAAAAACAAACTATTTGAGAAAACTTTCTTCAAAGAATCACCAACACCTTTTTTGAGAACTTGCATACAATATATAGGAAAAATCCCTTAATTCCACTATCTAGAGAAATTAATTAAGAATGAGATTCTTTTCCAATATTGGACCCATGCAAAATTGATTAATATCCTAGTGGGGGAGTTACATGCAAGGTATTGAAGATTCCTCTACAAGCTTCTAATTCCTCCTACAACATGTACCATAATTGGGAATAAAAATTAAAAAAAATAATGCCTTTTGAATTATATTCTCCAAGTGTGTATGTGGGTCCATTATTTTTTCTTTTATAATATTCATTCAATTATTTTCAATAGCTCAACCAAAAATATAATAGAATTGTATCAAATCAAAAAGTGATAAAGGAGGGTTGTGACATTGACCAACTAGGGTGTGAGTGTGTGATAGCTCAAATAGGCACATATTTAAGATTATCAAACCAATTTCTACTCTTGAGTGATACTCTTCCTTCCGGAGGCTTGATCATTTCCTGCATCTAACTTAGAACATCACAACAGTAGTTAATTGTTATTAATACATACATATGCATCATACATTTTCATGTTCAAATACTCAAAATATCATAACAATTGCACATTCATTCATCAGATTCTTACTCAAGATAAACATATTCAAAACATATTCATGCGTTAAAGTATTTTAACTAAACAAAGTAACAGTAAATAAGTAATATCACAATGAGTACTTGATCAGACCTAGTTGTTGGAATCCATTTCATGTTGCACATTTCTTCTAAATTGCCCTTAAGGGAGGGTGTTGGTGTAATTATCTAATTGTACCCTATTATTTAAGTTTACTTAGACAAGTTATTTATTTACTTAGGTAGGATAGGATAAGTACATATAATTTTCTTCTATGGAATTCTACTTTTTCATTATCTTCTAAACTTTAGAAACCTAGTTAAAACAATTCCTTTCTGTTTATTTATTTTTGTTATCCCCATCCTCATTCGATTTGGAAAATAAAAGGATGGTATTTTATCTCTTTTCTATCATTGAGTATTAAATTTCATATAAATCTCTCCATACTCTCATATTGAATTTTTATTGATTTTTTTAATTCTAAACATTTTGTAGGATTTTGTGTAGCTTTCACCTAACTCTAAGCATGTATTTATATTTTTATTAAATATTACACTACTTTCATGAGGACAAAATACTATGGATAGAGTAGTACGTACTTATGATAAGTTTTCTATGGAGGAAGATTCTATCAAAATGTTGAAGAATGTCATTGGGGAATTAGTAGTTGTTGAAATTGATTATCCTCACATTGTTGAGCTAGTGAAGATGAATGTCTTTCTTTTAGTAAATGAAAAGATATTGGATAGAAAATAATTATACATATATCAAAAGTATACAAAGGTCTACAAGTTCAAGAGTAAAATTCATAATGATTACAAGGCAAGATTTAGAACATATGACATTGTGCAAGATGCCTTAAAAAGCATGAACAATTTTGCAGATCAAATTGGATGTAACATATATAATGATTAGCATGAAATTTATTTCCCCTAAATTTTGAAGAATTAGTTTGAATATGTAGTTAAGGAGAAGCCTTCTAAAGGGGGGATTTGTACTCCTATTATTAGTTTTGTGAGAATATCAACTACTTATGAGACATTTTAAAATAAATTATCAAGCATAAGTAGATATATGAAGGATTATTAGATATTTTCATCAAAGATGATGTTCAATTTATACATTCAATTTATAGTGAAAAAAAAATTGCAATGAATTTGATGAGGCAATCCCAAAAAGACGCTTAAGATAACTAAAAGTGTGCATAAGGTCTTGTGTACTTATTTGCAAGTTATATTTTAACTTAAATGTAAAAAAAGATTCAAATGTAAAGGCAAATAAAAGTGAATCTTTAAATTCTAATGTAACTTTTCTCACATAAGCTTTTTAGAGAGAGTGACTTTTCACCTACCCCATTCCAAAAAATCTATAAATATATAATTATAAAGTACTACAGAAGGTTCTAAACAATATTTAAACTATAATATACCATATTATACCTAATTATTGGTTTTCATTTTTTATCAAGCTCTAAATTTATCTTCATTCATTTAATTCAATGAATGATCAATGAAACATTTTGTGTGTTCAATCTAAACACATTTTTTATTGTCTGAAATTCATCCATTACACATGTGGGTTATGTTCTTTAGAAGATCACACCTTCCTACATTTTCTTCGAAGTAATGAGTCAAGCAAGGAATGATCTTCCATCAAATTTGTACACTAACCAAATGGTTTAGGCATGGTTTGGAAATAAGGTTAGATTCCTTCTCCCATTTCATCGAACTCCTTTTCCCATTTCTCAAGAATTTTTATTTCTCCATTATTATCTAGCAATTCTGGAATGGTCCAATGTTGAAACACATGGAATGAATCAACTTTATCTTTGATCACTTGCTTCTTCCCTTCCAGATATTGGATTTCCTTTACAAACATATTGAACAATTTACTAGTTGACACAATTATGGCAAGAGTTGTTGGTAGATTCTATGTGACCATACTTAAATATTTGAGAATACTAATTTGTGGTTGCCATGTGTCACACAAGGGTTTCAGAATTTTCAAAAAACTCTTACATTACTGCACAAACTGTGAAAGAATTTGATAAGAATTATAAACTTCATCTAATTTTTTCAAAATTCCTCTTAACAAATGTAGGATTGTGCCCTTCATTATATCTAAAGCTCTATCATTTGTCATTGTTTTGGCTTCTGATAATGACTCATCTTTCTTTTTCAATTCCTACTTAGCAACTCTCATTTGCTCTCTTATCTTTTCAAACTCTTGTGAAGAACAAGGTTGA
This sequence comes from Cryptomeria japonica, assembly GCF_030272615.1. Taxonomy (NCBI): domain Eukaryota; kingdom Viridiplantae; phylum Streptophyta; class Pinopsida; order Cupressales; family Cupressaceae; genus Cryptomeria; species Cryptomeria japonica. The sequence continues at coordinate 518,197,007 of NC_081413.1, forward strand.
TCCTCAATTATTGTGTCTGATGGAAGAGGAGAATGTCTTGATTCCTAAGGAATGTTTCATCCTAGCATTTTCATTGAACAATTTATTATGAGTCATTAATTTCCACTCCTTCAGCTACTATTCTTTCCAATATTTTTTGTTGTTACTCTATTGCATCTCTAGCAAACATGGAAGAGTGCATGGTGATTGTTGTTTCCTCTACAATAGTAGTGTCCTTCAATGTTATAATATATCACCATCACCAGTTGTCTATGTCAATCTAATCAGCAATTGTGGCTTACTTGTTGTAGGGGCTTTGGCCCATTGAGACAATGCCTTAAGAGTTGGATGGTAGCTAGTGCCACAAACACCCCTTTCATTATCAAATTCAACAACAAATAAAAGGTCTTGTTGTTGTCTTATTTGATCCAATAAAAATACCTCCTCTAGGTTCCAAGATGGAATCAATAACATTCCACTTTCCTTGACTATCTTTTTGGCCTCCTCTGGTGTCACATGATCAAGATTCAACTCAACAAGAGTTGCCAATTCATCTTGCCCTAAACCCTCTGGTTGTCCCCTCATTCTCAACCACGGGCCCTTGAACTCTAGAGTTTCAATGAACTCGCCATCTGACAAAAACTTGGTGGCATCCATCACCCATTCATCATCTATCTGATCAAAATGAATAGGTTCACCCACATTTATTTTGTCTTGTGGCTCATTATCTAGAATACTTTCCCTTGGAAGAGTCCTTAGAGGTTGGTCAACGTCTTCATCAGTAGCTAATCCATATAAAATATGAGTAGCTCCTTCAGTTTCCCATGTCTGCTCAAAAATTTCATAAGACACAATAGATGCAATCAATCCTTGTTGTAGTGGCTCTTGTGTTGTTGTCTCATGGGGCAACACACTCTCTCTTCTTCTAGCCATCAACTCTTCTAAAATTAAGGGCACATATTCTGGCATTCCTTCACTCAAAGGATGATAAACCATAGGGAATTCCTCAACAACTAATGGTTAATTTTCAACTTTTGCTTCTACTATATGAGGCAAACTTTGTGCCTTCTCTCCTGTTATAGGCCTCTTCCCCTTGGCTGTAACCCCCCCACTATACAATTATTGAAAAATTTCAATCATGCATTCAATTCTCCTAACCTTATTCTTTTCCTCAGGGTAAAACCCCTTGAAATTTGGGTTCCACTTTTTTATTTCTGTTTTATGCTTAATAAAATGGCTCATTTCTTTCTCCTCTATACTTCTATGAACATATTTGGGCAACTTCTTATTACACCCTCAACATAGTAGAGTTCATGAAAATAAGATCCTTTGTTCAAATGCACTTCTTTTAGCCAATGCATAAATCCCTCATGTTCATAGTTTCTTCCTAATGCAAACTTCAAAGAATATTTACTATTTAAATGGTTCCAAACCTCCTCCAAGGCTTCAACACCAATGGAGAAATCAAAGTACCTTACACATTGGGGAACAATGGTACCTTTCCTTTGTCCTTTCATGTACATCTTTTCTCTTCACATGAATTGACACATAAACTCTAGTAAGGCAAATCTAGGAGAAACATATATATGCAATTGATGTGTGACTAAGGGAAACCATATACTCTAATAATTATATAATTAGAGAAAAAGAACCAATCATTATCAATTATTTTTTCCTTGAGTCTCATCAATTGCATGAATCTTTTAGGTAACCTTTCAAAATCAAAACCACACCATCTGACTTCTTAGCAACAAAACATTCATGAAAAGTTACATATTCGGTCATTTCATATTGATTATCCCACATGTAACACCATCTATACAAAGACAATGCCTTTCCGTCATCAAAGAATTTCAACCTCATCTTATCACTCCATTTATAAATGTGTTGATACAAGATTAACTGACATAGGAGAGAGTAATACTTGAAGACAATTTCCCTACCATTCTCTCTCACCTTAATCAATCCGTGATGAATCCTCTCCTCAATATATGAAGAAAAACCATACTCAAGGTTGATATATTTAAGCTCAATTCTCCTAGCCATCATCATCATACCAACAGAGTTTACTTTAGTGGCAAATATTCGCCAATAGCGAATATTTCACGTCAGCGACTTGGAAAATGGCGAATATATTGTATCAATCGGGGATGGCCATGTCACCCAGACTTTATAAATATTCGTCAAATGCATGGCCCAATCGTCCATTATTTTATGTAATTAATTGTATCTCTATCAAGATTTTGCCAATAGAATCTACGTTTTCCACACAGTAAATTCAATATTTTCGCTTACACTTTCCGAGGTTGTCTTAATAGACGGCCATAATTCGCCAATAGGCATATAAAGTTTTATTATCCAGGAGGACCCAATTCGCCTGGCATTTTGCGGAAGCATGTCTCAATTAACCCCAATTTTTGCCAACTCTATTATAATTGCCAATTAATTGGACGACCTATAATCTCCTCGAAAATTACATAAGACATGTTATAGTTAAGCATGATTCGACAAATATTTGTATACCATTTAAAATTCCCGCTGAATTCACCAAATAAGGATCAGTATAAATACAATCAAAGATCAGATTTATCTCTACACAATTTGGTTGGTTTTGAGCTCTCAATTTGGATCACTAGCGAAGTTTCAGACCAAGAACAACCATTGTTGCTGACTGCACTAGTGGCTACTAGTGACCTAAAGGAAAGCGATCATATTTTTGAAGTGTTATAATATTCTGAATTCATCTCTATTTGTTTGCATTGTTGATTTCATTCTATATTTCTCTCAGGAACTTACCCGAAAATTTGAATTTGAAATGACTTTCTTGCTCCCTATATTAAAATCAAACCAAGTTACATAAAGATTAACATCATATTTTCCAAACACACTACCCATTACATCCGACCTCCATTATCAACATAACCTCCTATGCTAGAGACCACCCCCTCCCAAAACATAGAAAAACACATATCCTCATCCCCCTTAGATATATTGCAGAATAATGACCAACTGCTCTCCAATTTCCATCATAGCTCCAGTGGAAGCCTTCGAGAGCCAGTTATCCCCCCTCTCGGTCATCCTCTGAAATGGAGCCAAGTTATTGTTTATCACTCCTACCCGATAAACCTCCCAAGCTTCTTCAATGAACGATATTTTCTGTATCTTTTTTGCCTTATGCTTAACAACCTCCTCGTCCTCCTCCTCGGACCCAACAGACCCATCCTCCTCCAGATCTTCCTTGGAGTCCGATGAAACATAGTTGTCGAGGTTGAATAAGGTGCGAAACATGCTAGCCCCCAAGTCAACCTCCTCCAGAATGGCATTGGCTATTGCATGCCCTTCAACTGTCCGAATGAACCCATCAATCCTCTGGATGCACACCTCCCTCGAATCCAGAACATCTACTAGAAGGCTAATTAAAACCTCATACACTAATCCATCGCACTAGTGCCTGCCTACACAAAGCATTCATTCGACTAAGCTCTTCACTATGACAAACACTCTTTCATCCATATGGAATACTCGTCTGCATTGAATTCACATAGTTTCATCTCTACACATACAACTCGCCCCGAAATGATGAACCATACTTCCCCTGTGATGATTCCTTTCCTCTACAACAAGCTTCCCGTCGTCTCCCTCTAACATGGCTCTCCCAATCAATCTGGATAACTTATGGATCCATCTTCCCTCCCATTTATAGCCCAACTCCTTTTGGATTCTTCCATGGATAGCACTAGGAAAGTAAAAAGTACTCTAAACCTTTTTTCTAGACCCAGGAGACATCCCTTCCAAATCGCCCATAATCAACTCCGTGATACAACTGTCAAAACCAGCAAAGGCCACAGTGGTACTAATATTCCTTATCTAACTAAACCCCCTGTCCAACTCCTATACATGCTTGAACATCTCTGCCCGAATTCCACCAATCCCATTCTCCGGACGATCATCCCATTTCCACATGATATCTCAAGTTTGAACCAGAGCATATCCTCTAGGGAAAACAACTATGGATTGTTGATGTTAAACAATCTCCTTCCTTGGAAGCAGAGATGAATCTCCACCCTCCACGAAACCTATCTCCCTTGATTTCAATAGATTCCTCAAAGGGAAAAATCATGGTTAAAATTGGTTTATTTTTCTTTATTTCTTTTATTAAAAAACATTCATTTATTGAAACCTTTCATTCCTAACAGTTCTCACACGTGTCTCTAAGTCTATTCTAAAGACTTTTTGAAGAAACCTGTGTCCTTCACAACTTCAGCCTGGAATAGAGCTTATGTCGTCGATTAAAATTAATTAAATAAAAACTTAGAGTTAATTAAGTATACAATTAATAATAGTTAATTAATTATTAGACAATGCTCAGACATGTCTCTATTCTGGCGACTTTTTGAAGAAACCTTTGTCCTTCAGAACTTCGGCCGAAATAGAGCTTATGTCATTGATCTGCGATCATCCAACGGTCATTAAGTTGATTGATTAATTTAATATTTAAATCTAAGTAATGAATAAATTTATACGTTATTTATTTCATTTTATTTGCATGTATTTTTAGTTCTCTATTGGTTAATTGTTGAATTAGTTTGTAGATCTAGGGTTAGTGGTTGGATCTTTAGGGTTTACAAATAGGTCAATATTTAGCATACATATATGTATGTATCTATTATGTGATAGTTACATATATATAAATACATTTTTATACTATGATGTTATAGACGATTATGGATGTATTTATGATGCTTATATGTAATAATTTTAATCCATATGCTTGTGAATCTGATGCTATGGATTATGACCTAACCTTTATGTTGAAAACGCCACAAGATTGAGAGGGGGGTGAATTAGTCTAAATCAAATCCTAAACTTCTTTAATCACGAGTACTTATCAATTATCATTAACAAATTAAACATCAATGCAAGATGAAACAAAAAAACACCAAACACATGAAAACCATAATTTTTACCTGGAAAACCCAGTGTGGGAAAAACCATGGTGAGAATCACACTCACAATATAAATATAATAAAAATTAAAATTATTGACTTTCCTATTTTACCCCGTCGTGCACTTCCTTTGATATCAACGGTCTAGATCTCCACATGACTACACATTTAGATCAAGATGCTCTTTCACCTTAACTTTGCAACCCCACCGCACACAGTGCATGGGCCCTACTGACATCAGGCTCTTCTTAAGTGGACCAATAAGATTATGCATGCTGGAGGTCAAAGGACACGTCGAAAAGGGTTGGCCCAATCTATCATCCTCATTAATTAAGTATACAATTTATAATAGTTAATTAGACAATTCTCAGACCTATCTCGATTTTCTATTTCGATGACTTTTTCAAGAAACCTTTGTCCTTCAGAACTTCAGGCTGAAATAGGGCTTATGTCGTTGATCTACGATCATCCAATGGTCATTAAGTTTCTGTGATTAATTAATTACAGACTTATAGTTAACTAGCACTTGCATCTCATTATATGGATAGCAGAAAGAAAATTAAAGAAAAAATTTAATGTAGTTTAATATTACAAGTGAATAAATTAATCTAGTATTTAAATCCAAGTAATGAATAAATTTAAAATCAAAAAGTGTCTCATTCGCACTTATAGAGGTGGAATTAATGTTGAATCATGCGAATTGATTGTAGAACAAAGCTCAGACAACACATTGATGGTGGAGCTTTCATGAGCAGATTGATTGAAGCTTTAAATAAATAAAATTATCGTATTACCTACTGGTAGGTCCAGAAAGTGACAATCTGAAACCCTAACAGTAAATAGTTGTGCAAGGCCAACACCCATTATAATATATTCTGCAAAAATAATGAAAGATTTGACAAAATAAATCATTTGAACAAAAAAAAAGTTATAAGTAAATAGCTGGGTAGGGCCAGCACCCATTATATTAAGATTTAAAAATAAGATACAACACTATTTGTCTTGTAGCCGAAAATACATTCCTGGTAGCATTTCCAATGATCACCAATAACAACCCATAACCCACAATACAAAATTCAAGCATCAAAACAAAATGAAGCATCTGCATTATACTTCAGAGCTAGGAGACATTCCCAGTCCGCCTTGCCGCCTCCGCAACTTCACATTCCTCTCTGACTTTCTTGGCTTGTAAGATGAGCGAGCAATCTTATCTGCAGTTAGCATGAACTTCACCTAGTGCAATTTCCTCCACACCGCGTCTATCATCCTCAATGCTTTCCTCTCCACTCCCCAACTCCAGCGCACCTACAATCTCAACCGCATCCTCCTCATCAATTTCATCTTCATCTACCAACCCTTCAGTGGTCAGGAAGTCTCAATGCCAACTGTCCTCCACTAGTTCCTTGATTTTGGCTACATACATGAGGAAATTGATACTGCATAGTATATCACTCCTTTGTGCCTGCAACAACTGCACATCTTGTGTTTGCACAATCAAAAATTTAAATACCCTTCCAATGTAATAGTTTTGTGGGAAGGGAATGAGAAGGTTCTCATCCACATTGTCGATGACCGCATCAATGTCACGCAAATATGCATGCTCGAACACTATTTGGGTGAGTTTTTTCGCCCATTCCTTGGAAACCTTGACATATAAAAACATGGCAAGAAAAAAGGCCAGAATATCCTAACTAACCCTATGCCTGGGATACGCCATCAGAAACTCCCACCCTAGCACTATCTTGACCGCATGCATTATGATCAGAATTATTTGCAACTGCAGCCGAAGCTTGCAGTTGCACTCGATCCTTTTAATGACCCTCTGGTTATCTTTGGTTATTTTAATAACCCTCTAGTTATCTTTGGTTATTTTAATAACCCTTTGGCTACAAGGTAAGTCATCAATTTTCTTTACTTCATGGCATCTGCAAACCTTTAGCCATATCTCCTTATGCCAGAATTCAGCTGCACCTTCTATGCACTTCATTTTAAACCCTCTGCAAGCAAGGCAACAACACTTCCTAAAAACTTATCTCTAGAAAATGTCTATCTTCTACATTCTAAAATGTGCATGTGAATGATATAACTTCTATCTTCTACATTCTGAAATGCAGCATGCGAATAATGACCCTTTTCTCGATTTGCGAAGTGGCGGCAATTGACTGTCAAGTCTATATTTTGGATTATTCCACATACTGTATTAATCTGTTTGAGATATACTTTTCTCTCATTCCACAAGAAAGCTTTCATTCCAATAGTTCTGACACCTGTACATGACTCACAAACCTCAACACAAATTAATACTGGTAGCTTCTCATTGAATATTAAATATGTGCTATCCTTCATATTTTTCTTCCTCTAACACACGCAGTGTTTTGAGTTTTCTATGCAAAAGGATAGCAGAGAATCATCGATCATGATTTCATACATGCCAAAAAGTGGCTTTCTAAAAGATTTCATACGGATATGCAAGACACTTACAGCTAAGATGTGATGTGTTTCCTATATTAGTTTTTTTCTCCAATTAGTAATGGAAGATTATCCTTAATTATTCTACAATTTTTACGTGATTGAAAAACATTTGCCAATGTAATTATTATTTTCCTCAAAAAATAATGAATGATTTGCCTTAATTTTTCCATATTTTTCATGCAATATGAACAAAATCGCCAATGTAATTATTATTTTTCCCCAAAAATAATGAAATATTCGCCTTAAATTTTCAAAAAAAATCACGCAAAAGAAAAAGATTAGCTAATAAAATTATTATTTTTTCCCAAAAATAATGAAAAATTTGCTTTAATTTTTGTACAATCCTTACGCAACTAAGAAAAATTTGCCAACGGAATTTAATATTTTTCCCCTATTAAAAAAAAATCGCCAAAAAAATTAAAAGATTTGCCAAGATTTTACACCTTTACCTAGGGGGTGGGTTTCTTAAAGTTAAACCTACATACCAACTGGCATGGTGTCTTCAAGATCCTTCCTCGAGACTTAGCATAGGGTGTAGAATGTGTTAACAAAATACTTTTCAAACTTTGTAAGCAAGAAAGGCTCCTTTAAATCAAAAATAATTTCCCTTTTGTTATCCCAATCTTTCTTTTTGAAAAGAGGCACTTCATCTTCTCTAAGAGTCCTTGTACGCCTCTCATAATCCATTTTAAACGTTTCCAAGTTTATCTATGTTAGAGCCTACCTACTCAAACCAAAACATTCTACAATTACCATCATACTTACATCAACCAAAATTGTGCCATCATGATTTCAGACAATTTTAGTGGCATAATCAAAATTTCCATCCATAAACCTAATCAAATTTGCTTCTATGAACACATCAAACACAATTAGTTAGGCCAAGTCAAGAGACTATGGGTTTGACAAAGGAATGGGTTCGTTCATGTTTTGGTAGAAGTAAGAAAGGAGTTTCCATCCATACATAGGAATATTGGCATCTCCACATTGCGCATAATTATCTTTAAACTCTCTTCTTTCCTTCCAATATGTGTCGATTTCAGGAAGAATATCCAATTCGTCTTGGTAATATGGTCTTTTACCGCCCTCATCACTGGAGGCTTCAATTGTATTGGTCGTGCGTTTTTTCTCAACAGGAGTTGATTCTTTCTTCTTGCGAAGGGCCTTGACCTTTTTGGATGTAAGTTCTTGTGAACTAGTGCCAGAATCTTTCCTTTTATGAGAAACCCTAAGCTTTTTTGGTGTGGCTTCAACTTGACTAGCAACTAGTTTTTGTGGTGTTGCAGCCTCTTTGGGTTTAGACTCTTTCTTTTTACCTGAGGACTCACCTTTCTTAGGCATTTTGACAATTTGAATAAGCTAGGGTTTCACTTTACTTCTATTCTCCTTAAGAATTACTCAGCACTAAGCAAGAAGAGAACCAATAATTATGTCACAAAAAGGATTAATGCACTTACTGGTTTAATGAATCCTCTAACAAACCTAATAGCTTGGTCACATGAAATCCATAGAGTTAATCTTCTTTGAAATTATTAAACACAAAGTGGAAGAAAAATCTTTGGTCTTTAAATTTATTTCTGCTCAACCGCACTTCAATTCATGTCTTGTCTTCATTTAATAGACTCATGCAAATAGTTTAAATTAGATAATTGTCTGCATGTTCAAATATGAAACGTAGATGATACAAAGTGTACATTGTGAATAACTATGATTACTCATATTCGTTTTGACTCCGACCAACTAAGCAGGCATCTACCACCATGGCTATCCTACATCATTTTCTTTGGGCCCACACAGATGCACCTAGATCACCATGTGCTCTCGTGGTTCACTTTCTTTACTCATCGCTTCCCCCACGGGGGTGCAGGGTAAAGCTTTAGCCTTTCATTCCTCTATTTTGTGTTGATTTGCATTCACTTTCATCCACATGAGGGCGTGGGGTGGGGAAAAACCAAAGAAATGGGACTCGGACTCAGCTTGGACTCGGCAAGGCCGAATCGGACTCAGACTCGAGACTCGGCGTCAGACTCGACTGGACTCGAGAAAGTGAAAAACTCAATAAATTTAGAGATTTTTAAAGATTTAAAACTTGTTTCAGGCACCCTTTATTGAATACACCTTAAAGACACAATAACATCATCAAACTCAACTCATTTGATTACATACACAAGTATACATCAATCACATAAGCATAAATGCAAATTGTAGCTGAAGGAAATAACAAACGTAGATATATAAATATTGTCAAATGTATACAATATTACAAAACTCATGGAATAAAAAATGCATGCCATCATATGATCATCATCAAATGTTTCATACAAATACCAAAGGTAAATACAACTACAAGCCTATGGCTCAGAGGAGCCTGCACGGTAGCACCCTCCGGCCCCGGCCCCCTGCGAAGGGGTCTAAGGTAGGTCCTGGATGATTCGATAGCCATAGCCGCTCCCCGTGACACCATGCCATGCTCACCAACATCAGGAACATCTGTGTCACTATCTGCCTCTGATCTCTTGTTTGTGCTTGTGCTCTCCGCTCCTCCTCTGCCATGGCTATAGTCTCAGCCTCTATATCTACCTGATCGATCCAATCAGTGTCAGACTCGGAGGTTAAATTTGTTTGGAATCCCACAAATACTGAGAGGGGGGGTGAATCAGTATCTAACCAGTAACAAGTATTTATTAACTTAAAACATGCAGAACATATTATAACAATGTACTGGTATGCAAGAAATAATGTAATAAACAGAATTAAGAACATCCACATGAAAAACACACCATAACACAAGGATTTAATGAGGAAACCCGATGTGGGAAAAACCTTGGTGGGATTTGTGACCCACAATATTCACTTACTGGCTAATAAGAGAATATTACTTACAATAGGGGCCTGCATATTCAGGAAGGCCAACTGCCTACGACTCACTGCTCAATGGGAAGTCACACTGACTTACAATGTGGATTATACAAATCCAATATCTTGTACTGCTTTACAATAGCATCTATAATGCCTGATCCAGTACCGGTTGCTGCTATGCTTCTTACATAAACCCTTCAACCTATATTTCGCATAATAGGTCTGCCTTAATATTTCGCATACATCACTTTCTTTTCTTACTTACTTACTTTGTGTCGGTGCCGGTGTCCTGAGTGCCGGTGTAGAGTGTGATCTGCTAATGCCGGTGCACTAACTTGCCGGTGTAATGCCTTTGGTATAATGCCTTGCCGGTGCCATAGGATTGCAAGGTTGCCATCAATGACAAAACCTTCAATCACCTACAATGTCTCATTGGAGTGTGCATATGCCAACAATCTCCCCCTTTGGCATTGATGGCAACACTCATGAGAAATTTCAAAAGTGTGTCCAAAAATTATTCAAAAATGTGAAGTCCAAAAAATCTTACCAAAAATGTGTGTGCTCCCCCTGAGCATATGATTCCGTGATGTTGAATTTCTCATCCCACTACTCCCCCTTTGGCATCAATGACAAAGGTTGTCAAAATGTTAGTAGAGTTGCAATATGCACACTCCAATGAGACATTGTAGGTGATTGAAGGTTTTGTCATTGATGGCAACCTTGCAATCCTATGGCAGCGGCAAGGCATTATACCAATAAGGCATTACACTGGCAAGTTAGTGCACCGACATCAACAGATCACACTCTACACCAGCACTCAGGACACCGACACCAGCACAAAGTAAGGAAGTAAGAAAAGAAAGTGATGTATGTGAAATATAGGTTGAAGGGTTTATGTAAGAAGCAGAGCAGCAACCGGTACTGGATCGGGCATTATAGATGCTATTGTAAAGCAATACAAGATATTGGATTTGTATAATCCACATTGTAAGTCAGTGTGACTTCCCATTGAGCAGTGAGCTCTAGGCAGTTGGCCTTCCTGCATGTGAAGGCCCCTATTGTAAGTAATATTCTCTTATTGGCCAGTAAGTGAATATTGTGGGTCACAAATCCCACCGAGGTTTTTCCCACATCGGGTTTCCTCGTTAAATCCTTGTGTTATGGTGTGTTTTTCATGTGGATGTTCTTAATTCTGTTTATTACATTATTTCTTGCATACCGATACACTGTTATAATATGTTCTCCATGTTTTAAGTTAAGAAATACTTGTTACCGGTTAGATACTGATTCACCCCCCCCTCTCAGTATCTGTGGGATTCCTAACAATTGATATCAGAGCTTGGTCCTCTATTTTCAGAAGCCTAACAGCTTGAGGAAGGTCTTGACACCGGTAAAGATGGAAAATCTGATGAAGCAACTTGAAGGAGCTCTTTCAGACTATGATGCAGAGAAATTGAAAAATATCAAACTAGAAGATGATTTAAGGGCAGCTCAGGATATCATTCAGGCACTTCAAGAGAATCTTACTGTTGCAAGAAATAAAAGAAGAGAACTTTGTGAAAAGTTGCAAAATGAGAATGATGAAAAGGAATCACTTAATGATATGATAATCAAGCTGAAACAAGAGAACATGACAACAAAGAATGAGATGCAGTATATGACCATGAGATTTTGTAAAGAAATTGAGGATAGGAAGAAGAATGAAGAAGAATTGACCAGAAGACTAAGTGATACAACAAATGAAAACACAAGACTTAGCTATGAAAATGACATGTTGAAGACAGATCTGATGCACACCCAGAATGACTCCAATGGACTAATGAGACAGAAAGAGGTCTTAGAAAGAGAACTAGAAACTGCAAATCAACATAAAGAAAAATTCAAGAAAAGCTCAGAGGAACTTGGCACCTTGCTAAAGAATCAAAAACCTAAAGGTGACACTTCTGGAATTGGCTTTGAAGCTGGTGAAAGCTCCGGTACTGCAAATACTCAGGATCACAACAAACCGGTAAGACAACCTAATGCTTATAAATTCAATGTAAAATGTTTTTCATGTGGATGTTCTTAACTCTATTTATTACATTATTTCTTACATACTGGTACACTGTTATAATATGTTCTACATGTTTTAAGTTAAGAAATACTTGTTACCGGGTAGATACTGATTCACCCCCCCCTCTCAGTATTTGTGGGATTCCTAGCAAAATTTTCCCTACTTCTATCGACGCAGTTTCCCCCCATATTTTTCAACAGGGGTTTGGGGGCAGCACCCCCAAGGTGGGGTCAAGGGGCATCGCCCCTTGCGGGATCAAGGGGCAACGCCCCTTGCGCAAGGGCAAGGTCGAAGGGCAGTGCCCCGCGAGGCCAAAAAAACTTATTATTTAATAAAGGCATCGGGTGTTATTTTTCTATTGGCTAACATGTTGTAACCCTAATGTTTCTCATTCTCAGGTGTAGGTTGTAGTGAACAAAGACGAGACCATTCATTTTACAAAAACTTTTTAAAATGTTTTTTTTTTGTCATTTTACTTAACCCAGGTAGTAGCCGAGTTAAGCGAGTTTGGGCAAAACTCGTCAGACTTGGATGAGTCTAAGTCCGAGTCCCAGAGACTTGGCGAGCATGACTCGGACTCAGACTCGCCGAGTTTAGGCGATTCATGGCAATTCCTGTTTCACACCTCATGTACCCCCAGCTCTTGCATCCTCAAAATCTCTACCCTCACAGGGACACCAGGTAGAACTTACTTAACCCAATACTTGGAACACATGGAAAATAATGACTTAACCAAGGGGGATAGGGATGTTGAATTAGGACAATGTGAAACATTTAAGTGATGTAAATTTTATGCGACATAAACTAGGACAAACGATGAAAAGACACAAACTTAGCACAAGGGATTGATTAGCACAATGTTTTAATTTGGCTCAAGTTATAACTAAAAGGCACAATGACCTACAAAATGAGTCAATAGAAAAATATAACAAGGATACCAATGAAAAAAAGACCTTAGGGTGCCAAACTTAGTCAGAAATGTACTATTTAAAAGGGCCAATAATGCGTAAAATTCTGTCAAATTTTGACCTTTCCAACAAGACTTGAAACTAGCCACTTTGGAAGTGATAAAACCATTATTCGTCCACCTTGTTAGTGTGTCAAAACCCTCATCAACAAATAGCGATGTTCAACAAAGTTCTTTGAGATTGTACTATCCCTTCTACCCCACTTCCCTACATAATCATTTGAATCTATTTTATTGACATGATTGCAGCCTTGTAAATAAAACAATGACTTCTCATTCTATCATAGTTCTCAACAAATTTTATTTTTAATCTTTTGTTTCTATCATGACTATTTTTCCAATCCCTTATATTACAACCCTGTCCATGCAAGTACACTATTCTTTTTGCAAAGAACAAAATTTGTAAGATTAAAATTGTGTGAAAAAAGCAATCAAATTCAATTGTAATATCAAAATAACAATTATAACAAACCAAAAACAACAACAAAAAATGTCTTCTCTTAATGGCTCTTTGCGAAATAGTTCGGTTGGTTGGAATAGTTTTCAACGGACTAGACTGGCTGATCATAGTGGGTCTCGCCAAGCAGGCTCTATGTTTGCCCATTACCCTTCTCGAATTGACTCTAAGCTTCCTAATGGCAATCATTTGCACAAATTTAATCAGGATTCTTCTGCTTCCCACCATGATGGAAAGCAATGGTTTATAGGCTTCAACACTCTAAATAACTGCTCATTTGAGGATTTTCCTTCCTGGTCTAGATTTGGTCCTAGCAGAAATTTTAGGTTCTCGATTCGAAAGGGTTTTAATGGACCGTGGTTGAATATTCTTCATTTTAATAACAAACCTTTTTTGGAGTAAGAATGCTAGGAACTTGGGCCCTCTCACAAACTTTAAGGGCTGGTCCAATTCAGTTGCCACGAGAAACAACAATATTCCTTTGGGTAAGGCGAGGCCTCTTATAGGTTTTGTTTAAAGGAATAGATCCTTCTCTCCCCCAGAATATTCATTCAAAAGGTGCGGAAGGATCCATAAGCCTAGAGATGGAAGGAATCAGCTGGAGGTTTTAACATTTAGGCCTCCTCGAGATCATATGCTTATAGTGGGTTCCAAATCTGGGGGCAATTTGTTTGCTCCGAATAAGGTTAAAGACACAGTCTAGAGGAGATATGCTCCTAAACATTTCCGGAGTTTTAGAAAAGGAGAGACTTCTTCTTTCCTAGAGGGCTTAAGAGCAGATGCAACAATGAAGGTATGGAAAAAAAAGGGTCCTGGAAGCAAACTTTTTGTGCTACCATCAAACGCTATCAATCTAGCTATTGCTCATCTTAAAGAAAAATCCCTTTTTGCTAAATGGTGTGGTGTGGGAGGTAACATCCATGGGATTTTAGAGTGGTGGCTACATACATTCCTAGGTATGGTTTTTGTACGCATCTTGCAGAATGATTTTTTCTTAATATAATGTATTGACTCCACCCTCAAGCATTGCATTCTTCATGGCAACCCGATTTTTTACCAAGGTTCTTCCTTTCACTTTTTGGATTGGAAGCCTGGCTTTGATCCTCAAATCTATTCTTTCAAGAAATCTCCGATTTGACTTAGCTTAGTTGGTCTACCATCGAAATTCTGGTGTGTTGAGGCCCTTTTGAAGATTGGGGACACTCTGGGTACTTTGGTGGGCACGTAAGAGGATTTTCTCATTGGGAAACAAGGGGATGTGACCAATATTTATGTGGAGATAGATTTAGCTTTTGGTTTTTATGGAGAATTGGAAATTGTTTTTGAAGTTGGCAGATGGAAACAAAATATTCGGAGGCTTACTGATAGGTCTCTTGGCAAATGTCTTCTCTGAGATTAGATCATCCCTGGTTGCTCTTTGAATGGCCAAATTGGCCATCTTTTCCAATTTACTGAAACCCGTTCTCACATGCAATTAGAAGGTCCACGTTATAATTCAAAATAACAATGAGGTCTTGCCTCAATCGAGAGATGTTATTTTGGCTTCCCCTCTAAAGAACTCTTGCCATCCTAATTGTCGTGAAGCTTCCCCAAATCCTTCTATGAGTGCTCAGGGTAGCTCTTTCAGCTCCAAGGCTATAGGTTGCGAATGGAAAAAATAAAAACCCTCCAAGAAGAAGAAGTCCTTTCCAATTAGGGGAGCTTGTAAAGCTTTCTCATATAGATTTAAGAGAGCTTTGAAGAAAAGGAAGCAACTTAGTAATGCCAAGAGTGACAATAACATACTTCAAAAAGATCTCTCAAAATCCAAAGATAAGGTTCTTTCGAAACTCCTCTTTGAAACAGAGTGCCTGAAAGAGGATATTATTCAAGAAATGAATACCTCTGTTAGAATGGACGGGGCTCCAGTCAAGCATCAAGGCCCAATTCAGGAGATTAGGTTTCAGATTTCTTCATAGGCCTCTCCTCTCCATTCCAGATTCATGGAGTCTCAAAATTTTGTTTGTTCCCCTTGCTTGAACTCCTCTTTACCAGATGCACTATCCCCATCAAATGGTTTTCTCAAGTCATCTACAATTAATCTTTCTTCGGAAATTCCAAATTCTTTGGTGATTCTCCGCACTATATCTTTCTCTCTCCAAGCATGGGTTTGGATTCCAATACTTAAAGGCTCCTTAAGGAATGTGAGTTGCAGTACAAGGAATTTGAAAATCCAATGGAAACCCCTCTTGCTTCCTTTTATTCACAAGCTAAAGAAAAGAGGAAGCTGGGTATTAACCAGTTGTTTGATAGCAAATCCAAACCTGATTTTGGCATTGTCTCTCCTAAGAGAGGTAGAAAATCTTTCTTAGCAAATATCTCTAGAGGGAAAGGAAAAAGGTCAAATTAAGATAATAGATTTATTGAAAGTAAGGAAGGGCTCGTCCCATCCTGAACAAAAATGAAAATCTCAACTTGGAATGTTAGAGGCCTCAACGCCTCTAACAAATGTTGCTTGATGAAGAGAAGAATTCTCTTGATTAATGTAGACATAACCATGCTTCAAGAAACAAAGCTCAATTTACAACAAGCAGAAGCTTTTGGAGCGGGTCTCAGGAATCAGCATTATGGTTGCAAACATTTAGCAGCCCAAGCAGAGGGTGCTTCTTGGGGTCTTCTAATTATATGGAAACCCATTATGGTAGAGATTGAGATGTTGGCTTCGGATAATAATTGGCTGATGGTGGCAGTCAAACTACTTTCAACTAATATTTCCTTTATGTTGATTAATGTTTATGGCTTTGTGTCCTCGACCCTGAAGAGTATCTTTTGGCCAAATTTGGATGGAGTGTTATCACAGTATTAGAATGAGAATATTTTAATTGGGGAAGACTTTAATGGGATTAGAAGTTTGAAAGATAAAAGAGGTGGCTTGTCTAGGCTTGATAGATCTCAACGGGATTTTAATGATTGGATTGACAGGAATGGTCTTCTTGAGGTGGAATCTGGGAACAATACTTTTACTTGGACTAATAGGAGACTTGGTTTCAGTAATATTGCAGAAAAATTAGATAGGTTTTTTTAGATGGGGGATTTCTCCTCTTTCCCTTTCTATTTGGAATGCAAAGTTGTACCTTATTCTAAATCAAATCACTTCCCTCTTGCTTTAAATTTTCTAGGTGATTCGAATATGTCGAAGTCCCCTTTTAGATTTGAGAATATGTGGATGAAAGACCCTAGCTTTATTTTCCTGATAGAGCAGTGGTGGTTAGAAGGCTGGTTTGAAGGCTCAAAGTTGTATTGCTTTGTCTCAAAATTGAAATATATCAAGAGGAAGTTACTGGAGTGGAATGCTACACACTTTGAGAATATTTTTGAGTCTAAAAGAATTGTAGAATTATAGCTAGAGGAGCTAAATGAAAAAGTTTTTAAGGATGACATGTCCCAAAAACAATTCTCTAGGGAAAGGGAATTATAAGCAGAATATGAAGACTTCCACATGAAAGAAGAATTATTCTGGAAACAAAAGTCTAGAGACGGTTGGCTATAGGTCGGGGATAAAAACACCAAAAAAAATTCATGTCACCAAACAAAGAAGAAGCATAAACAGAATAACCAAATTGGAGGTTCAAGGTCGTCACTTCATTGAACCCTCATAAAATCGAGAATGAAATTATCTGTTACTTTAATATTATTCTAAATAATGAGTCCGGCTCAGACCTTTGGGAACAAAATAAGCTTCTTGCAATCATTCCTAAAGTTATCTCAGATGAGCAAAACAAAAGGTTAATTGAGAAATTCTCCATGGAGAAATTTTTTGCGGCTCTGAATCAACTTCCCTCAAATAAAGCTCCCAGTCCAAATGGTTTTCCCATTAGGTTCTTTAAAAAATGTTGCCATATTTTAGGGCTAGATTTGGTGGAAGCTCTAGAGTCCTTTAGAAAATCTGGTAATATACTAAAGCAAATAAACAACACCTTCATAGTTGTCATTCCAAAGAAAGAGAATGCATCAAGATTGGGAGATTTTCGACCTATCTCCCTCTGCAATTCCATTTACAAAATCCTCTCAAAAGTTATGACCAACCGATTAAACCCAATCATGGAAAATATCATCTCAGAAGAGCAATCTGGTTTGTCCCAGCGATATCTATTTTAGATGGGGTGATTGTAGCTCAAGAAAATCCATACTCTCTAGAATACAAATAATTGGATATTTCAAAGGCATATGACAATGTAGACTGGCGTTTTCTCTACAAGAGGCATACGTCAAGGAGATCCTCTCTTTCCTTTTCTTTTCATTATTATGGCATAAGCATTTGGCAGAACTATTAAGGAGTTGCAGAACAACATATTGATAGAAGGGTTAAAGATCACGAAGAATTTTATTGCCACTAATCAGCAGTTTGCGGATGATAATCTTCTTTTAGGGGCAGCAAAAGTTAAAGAAGCAAGGCATTTCCTAAATCTTTTAACCTCATATGGAAAAGCTTCGAGTCAGATTGTCAATAAGGAGAAGTTAGAAATCTATTTTTTCTCAAACCCACAGCTAGTGGAAAGAAGAATCTTGAAAAATTTTAACTACAAAAAAGGCATCCCACTAGATAGAGGCCTAAGAAACACGAAATTATGGGACCCATTGAAATCTAAGTTGGAGCTTAGCACCAACTCATGGAAAGGTAAATGGCTTTCTTAGGCAAGAAGGTTGGTCATGATAGATGCAGTTATTTCAGCCCTTCCCATATATCTATCATCATATCTGGCACTAACTGCAAGGCTGAATGCTTTCATCATTAAGAAAATGGGGAATTTTTTTTTGGCAAAACACGGAAGAACAACATAGAATAGCCTTGATTGCTTGGGACAAAATCAGTAAACCAAAGTCTTTAGGTGGTTTGGGTATCCGCACTTAGCAACTCCAAAATCATGCTTTAGGAGCGAAACTTGTCTGGAAAATGGTTAAAGATCCTACAAGAAGATGGGTTAGACTAATGTGGGCTAAATATATTGAGGATAATGAGACAAGGGATTTTTTGAGTGTTGGTAATCTACCAAAGGGTTCTAGAATTTGAAATTTCATAATAAAGAATAGATTCCTTGTTGCAGACTTTATTTCTTGGGATGTCCATGATGGCTCAACATGCTTATTTTCGGAAGATTCCTGGGGTGAATACCCGAGTTTAGACAATATGATCTCAATTCAAAGCACAAGATCTTGGCTTAGACAAAATTGGGGTGTTCATATCAGAGATTATGTAGTCTTATCAAAGAATGATCCCTCTTTGGGCTAGAGTTGGAAGAGTTTTGAAGGCTTGCCTCTCCCCGCTAATGAATTACTGTAGTTGCAAGAGACATTAAAGGACCCACAACTATTTTTCAGATTTGGTCAGGATTCTTTAGTTTGGACTCCCTCTAAAACTTGCCAATACAACGCCAAAGATGGCTAATTTTTGTAGGCCAACCATGGAGACAATTACAGCTTAGGAATCCCACAAAAACTCTTTTGGAGTGGTAAGCTTATTCCAAAAGCGAGGGTTTTTGCTTGGCTTGCAATTAGAAAAAAATTCTAACACAAAGATTTAAGAAGATGGGATATGAGGATCCATCAAGGTGTGTCCAGTGTAAGGCTTAGGAAGAAACAATAGATCATTTACTTCTTAATTACCCTTTTTCGGCCAAATGTTGGAGAAGGCTTTGTGCTAAATTAGGGTGGATCTCGGCCCTCCGTATTGATATTGTTACGCTCTTGAGTTGGCCAATTAGGCCAAAAGATGGCCTCCTTAGTCCTCTATGGAAATTCAGCTCGTCTAGTCTTGTTAGGGAGATTTGGAAGGAACACAATAGAATTTTTTTTTTAAATAAAGCAAGAAAGATAGAGGAAATCCTCATCTCCAATGAGACTTCGATTGTGGAAAATATCAATTGTAAGCTTGCTCTGAATGCCACCCCAAAAAAAGATTTTACAGACTGGGATCCTAGGATTCGGCTAAGATAGAATGGAATCAGTCCCACCTCATATAGGGAGTCTGAACCAAAATAGGAACCAAGCGGTTTTGGTCTCCTCCCAAACGTAGCTGACTAAAATTAAACTCTGATAGTGCATCTAAGAGCAATCCAAGCCCGTCTGGTGTGGGATGTATTGTCAGGGACCATGAAGGAATCATCAAAGGGAAAATTTCTAGGCCCATCCCTCCCGATACCAACAATATTGTAAAATTTAGCACTCTCCTCGTTGGCCTTTCTGAATGCTTGAAGAGTGGAATCAAATGTCTAGAAATTGAAGGGGACTCTACTATTGTCACTAATGCTATTAGAGTGGCCAAGATCTCTAACTGGAGACTGCAAGCCTCATTGGAGATAATTTTACTTGTTTTGGGAAAGATAACCTCTTATGCAGACATATCTACAAGGAAGCCAATTCAGAAGAGGATTTGTTATCAAAATCAGTTGTAGAAGGGCATGAATTGTTATGGTGGTCGGATGATCTTAAAGTTTTCAAGAGTCAATAAAAGGTTCTCTTTGTTGTTTTGTCAGATTCTATTCGGGCTGTCAAATTTAAAATGGAGGTTCAAGTTCAATTCTTCCTCAAACTCAAATTTCACTGTTGTTCGGTTGTTTCCCGTCATTGTTCTTTTCAAATAAATTCAAATTCTCATCGGTGGTTGCTAGATCTTGGAAATCATATGCAGAGGGTTGTTTCCTACAGAGTAGTCTACAACGTTAAGATGCATTAATGGCCTTGCGATGATCTACTTTTCTTATCAATTAAATTCAAATTCTCAACGGTCGCTGCAGAGAAGCCTCCAAAATTAAGATGCATTAATGGTCCTGAGTTGGCTTACTTTTCCAATATGAGCTTTCTTTTGATGACCTGGTTTCTAAATTCACTCTTATCGTGCTCCATTTTTCTTGAGTGCCAATTGGCGGGGCACTCTCATATCTTTAATATGCTTAGTCAAATTTGGTAAATGGATTTATCTTTCTCTAAACAAGGTGAAGGGATTCTCTAATTTGGAAGGATGTTTAGTTTACTTGGTTTTATCAAACAATCAAAATGCATTAATTTGCACCACTTCGAAGGGTCGAAAATCCGAATAAAAGATCTCAAAAGATTTAAGCATAAGTTTTTTGGTTTTTGAACATTTAAACGGCTCCTAAGCTAAAGGCAATTTTGTAGCCTTCTTGCCTTGGTAAGTGATTAAAGTGGAATGTGAGTTAATGCATTTATTACTTCTGACGGAAAATCACATCAAGAGAATGTTTTTTTTATTAAAATGGCAAGCCCGAGTTGAGGTGACAGACGCCTTCATTAATGAAAGCACCATATGTGGTACCGCATTTCATTCTCTCTACCATTTATCTTCTCCTTCACGTTTCTCCCTAAGAAATTTATTTTCATTTTCATTTTTTTAGCCGACAGATAGGTCTCGGCATTAGGCTTTGCAATGGCAGGTTCCTCAAGATTTATCTTTAGAGAATTCTCAAACTCGGTTGCTTGGTTTGGTGTGGATACTCTGATTTCCTTGTCCAACCCCAATCGCCAATGCACCTTCAAAGAAATCTCAAACTTGAGGTTAAAACTAATTTTTCGCACCGTTAATCCTCTGGTCATAGTGGTTGCTAAAATGGTTCTTGGACAAAGTCGCTTGGCTGGGAGGTAATACTATAGCGACAACACTCAAATTTCTTCAAGGTTCATACCTTCCCTTCTTGACAATGGAGTTCCCAAAGCCGAGATTAGAGCGTTAGAGCGTTGATGTCTAACCTATTTGAGCCTGAATTTCTAGGGGGTTTAGAGAGGGCTTTGAAATACTCTCTGCATGGTGTTGGTTCCCCGAGACCCTGGGATCTTGATGCTCTATATGAACTTGGAGACATCATCACCTTTTATCCGTTTATTCTTGACCTCAAGGGCCCAACTTTGTTGCAACATAGACAAATTGTTGTTGTGGGTGCTGATTATTTGAAATGGAGAATCTTATCTGACAAAACTCAAGATCCTGACAAGGAGTTGTGGTTCAAAGATTTTGCCATCCTGAATGGCTTTCTCACTACTAAGGAAGAGAATCATGGTGAAGAGCCAGAAGGCAAGCGAATTGGCAATGAGGGTGGTGGTGGAGGTGGTCGTGGGCGAGCTCGAGGCAGGGGTCGTGTTGGAGTAGGCAGTCGTGGCCGTAGGAGGGGTCATGTCAGGGGTGGCACTCCAAGGGTATGATTCCTTGCAGGGTTTCTGAAAGATATGTGTTTTTTGATCTGTTTTATTGAGTAGACCTCTGTATAGCCTATATTTTGGTTAAAAATCAAGAGGATTATAGTAGCTTTTTAGGTTTAGTTAGCTAAAGATGAACTACATAGACATTCTGCGGGAGGCTATATTCCTCCTCTCTGAACTTAGTTTTTATGGTATTTTCAGGTTTAAGCATCAATATTTTTTTGTATTCTGAAACTTTCTTTCAAAACTTAATTAACTGGCTCTGCCTTTATCGATAAAAAAATTCAATTATAACAAACCATTTCATGTAATATACAATAAGATTAACGAATTATAAAGATGATGAGTTTCAATTATAAGTTTGTATCCCATTTCACAGAGTAATAAAAAAAAATCACCTAAACGGAAAAAAACTCTCAAACTTCGAGGAAATTTATTTCATTTTCTCAAAACATGGAATGTAAAGTGAACTCGAAATCGTTTCTTGAAAAAACATAAAATGTAGATTATACTATTTTCTCAAAATTTAGTGTGTCAAAAATTGCATACACTTGTTCATACCCTTCAATCACCCGTAATTATCATGGATGAAACAAAATGACAAATAGATGAAGAAATGGGACATTAGCATGATAGAATGCCCAATCACTAATAAGGAAATAAAAAACTATGTGAAAAAAAATCATACAAGGTATATGGAATAAAGAAAACGAGCAGAAAAAAGATCATTATATCAAAGAAGTCAACCCAATGGGAGATCATGAGGAAAAAAACTACATAGGAGTCAATATTAAATGGAAAGCAAAAATGTTGATAGCGCAGTTAAGGACAAGTTCTTACCATGTGAGATGTGAAATAAGCAGATGGATGATACCTAAAGAAGAGTGGGAAAAAAGGGTGTGTCTTTTTTGCAATGCAGAAGCAGTTGAGACAGAATGACATTTTATTATGGAATGCTCAGCGTATAACGACATCTGCATGAATTATGAAGACATCTTGAAAATTAACAAATTAAGCACATTATTTGAAGATGCTAGGTTGGAAAAAACTGCAAATTTGTTGATCAAGATCCACCACCGAAGAACTGATCTGGAAAATAATTTACAGTTGCTTAACAACACTATGCCTTAGTGTTGGTTGTTGTCTTTGTGTTGTTCATGGGTTTTGTTGTGACCTTTTCACACATTGCCCCATTGATAACGGGGACCCCCTTCCTTTCATGTTTTCTGCATTGCTAGATTAGGGTTTTGGCTGCTTAGTGGGCAATTTTGCATTTCCCGTGCCTGAGTCTCAGAGTTTTGATCATGCTCAGTGTCGTTTAGGGTTTTGAAGTTATAGGATCAAGCGCATGAAAATTGAGATTTCTTAATTATCCTAGTTTTGTCTAAGTGTTGACCCTTTTGGAGCGTTAACGTGTTTCTAAATGTCCTCGTCGGTGATTTAAAGTACTAAGGTGTTTTTAGACCTTTTGGAGTTGTTTTCTCCCTCCTAGTGAATTATTCAAGTTGATTTCGCACATTGTTCTGATAGATTCCCTTGTGTTACGCTCCAATTTCTAATGAATTTGCCTAAGTCCAATTGAGTTTTATTAAGTTTCGAAGTTTCTAATTGATTTTGAGTGGAAAAATTATCATTTTCCGAAGTAAAATCCATATTCTAAGGGTTAAAAGGTCAAAATTTCATGCCAGAGGTGTTTTTCCCCTCATATTCCTAACTACCCATGGATTTCCCTACTCAAAATCCGAACTGGACATAGATTTCCCCTGGAATCCATACTTGCCTCATTTTTCCACCACTGTGAATCCATACTAGGGTCGTTTTTCCCCTGAAAACATTTAAATTTGACTAAGTGTTAGGATTTATCATGACTACCCACATTTTTCCACCAGCAAGGTATGGATAGGTTGTTGATGATGTTTGCATTCATTCCACACCTGGGTCGATTTTCCACTAGGTATTTGTGACAAGTTTTTGAGGATTTTTGTTCGGATTTTCATCCAGACTCATAGCGATTTTCCACTGAGAGTGCATTTCATAATTTTGAGTTCGGATTTTCATCCAGATTGAGGTCATTTTTCCACCAGAGGGTATTTTTTTGGTGATGACTTAATTTTTGGTGGAATTTTTCATTCCACACTCATATCTATTTTCCCCTAGCCCATTTTTGTGCACATTTGATAAATTTTGAGTCTGGATTTTCATCCAGACTGGGATCGATTTTCCCCTAAGGGGATACTTGACGATTTTTAAAGTGATTTTGTGAGGATTTTTAAATCCTTACTAGGATCGATTTTGCCCAATTGACCCATTTTTTATTTAAATTGAAATATTTTAATAAATAAGCCTCATTTTAATTGTTTTTAATAAAAGGCAATGAAGCAATTAAAAAATGTTTTGCAATGAACATTTAATGTTTTCAACCTTCTAGAAACAAGTTAGTTTCACCCAAGCAAGTATAAGAACAAGTGTTTTATCCCACATTTATTGTGTGGTGAAAATTGGTGATGAAAGTAAGTTTAAAGGGAGGAGTCCAACATTATTTGATTATTAAGTTTGCCAGGTAGATTCCATGCAAGGGTGATTTTCTCCATGGTTGGCGAT
Source organism: Cryptomeria japonica (assembly GCF_030272615.1). Lineage (NCBI taxonomy): Eukaryota > Viridiplantae > Streptophyta > Pinopsida > Cupressales > Cupressaceae > Cryptomeria > Cryptomeria japonica. Next base: position 518,221,531 of record NC_081413.1, read on the forward strand.
TTTGGAGCAAGTGTTGAAGACTTATTTTTTCCTCCATTCTTGCCAATTGGACCATCCACTCCATTGCTGCCATTAAAACTTAGTGACTCCATTGCTTCAGATTTTTTACTTTTTGAAGAGTTAGTGATTTTTTCCATTTGGCAACTTTGATCATTTTAAAGGGCTCTATTGTGACCTTTTCACACATCGCCCCATTGCTAACGGGAACCCCCTCTTTTCCTTCTTTATGTGTTGTTAAGTTAGGGTTTTAACTACTTAGTGGGCAATTTTGTGTTTCCCTTGCCTGAGTCTCGGAGTTTTGATCATGCCTAGTGCCATCTAGGGTTTTTGAAGTTATAGGATCAAGTTGCAAACGTTGATATTTTAATGATCTTAAATTTTGTCCAAGTGTTGACCTTTTTTAGCGTTAACGTGTTTTTAAACACGCACATCAGTGATTTTAAAGTGTCAGGGTATTCCCAGACCTTTTGGATTTGTTTTCTCGCTCCTAAGGTATTATTTAATTTGATTTCGCACTTTATCTAGATAATTTCCTAGCGTTTCGCTCATCTTTTGGAAAATTTGCCTAAGTCCAATCTAATTTTGAAGTTTCCAAGCGATTTTGAGTGGTTAAAATGCCGAACTCCTAAGAGAAATCCATATTCCAAGGGTTAGAAGGTCAAATTCCATGCTAGAGGTGTTTTTCCCCTCATATTCCAGACTACCCACCTTTTTCCCCAACTCATAATCCACATTATACATGGGTTTCCCTTGAAATCCATACTGGCTATGATTTTCCACCACTGTTTATCCATGCCTAGGTCAATTTTCCTCTGGAAGTGCTAAAATTTGGCTAAGTGTCAGGATTTTTTCGAAACTACCATCGATTTTCCACCAAGAGTGCGGACTGGAGTGCAGACTATAGTGTGGACAACGTTGAGGATGATTCCATGCCTGGGTCGATTTTCCACCAGGATGTTTTGTGACAAGTTAGTGTGGATTTTTGTGCAGACTCTCAGTCCAGACTCAAGTCGATTTTCCACTGAGAGCATTTTAATGAGTTTTGAGTCCGGATTTTCATCCAGGCTGAGGTTGATTTTCCACCAAGGAGTGTTTTTTTGCGAATAAGGTGAATTTGGAGTATGGATTCCTTATCTAGGCTGCCATCGATTTTCCCTTTGAGTTTTTTGTATGCATTTTGATGAAATTTTGCATGGATTTCTATCCAAGCCAAGGTCGATTTTCCCTTATGGAGAAATTTTTTATATTTTAATGATTTTTAAAGGGATTTTTTAATCCCAACTTAAATCGATTTTCCCCTGGAGGCTCAATTTGGACTTAAAATCAAAATATTTAATAAGTGAACCCCATTTTAATTGCTTTTAAATGATGATTAATGATTATTTAAAATTTTAAAAGCAAAATTAAATAACTTGCAATAAACATTTAATATTTAAACCTTCTAGAAGCAAGTTAGTTTTGTCAAGCAAGTATATATATGCAAGTGTTTTATCTCACATTTCTTGTGTGGTGAAAGTAAGAGGTAAAAGCAAGTATAAGAGAGAAGCCTTTAGCATTATTTTATTATTAAATCTACCAGGTGTCTCCATGCAAAGGCAATTTTCTCCACAGTTGGCGATTTTGGAGCAAGTATTGAAGTAAAGTGATTGATTGAAGACTTTTCTTGCTACCATATTTTACCATTGCCATTCCATTTTCCAGTTGGGCGCCATATTTCCTTATTGCCATTGTTGATTGAATGCTATGATTTTGGCAAAAATAGCCATTTTTGGTGAGGTGGCGATTTTGCTAAGGAGGGTGATTTTTGTGTTTGGGGTGTCTATTCCCCAACTTGGGTGTTTTTTCTTGATGATTTCAGACTTGTTGCAGATCTGAGCTGCCATTGAAGACATTTTCACTTGCATGTTTGACGCCATAGTTGGAGAAATTTCGATTTTGGTTTTGGAGAGGTTTGGTGCCACATTTTGTTGGATTTCCATGCATATTTGGTGGCTGCCATTGTTCCTACTTGCTGATTCGCTTCAGATCTAAGGTCTAAAAACTCCATTATAGGCAGTTGTCCTCAGAAATTTTTATTTCCAACCACCTAACCACTTTGGCGATTTCGCTTGGAGCTGATTCTTTAGCTATTTTCCATCATTTTCAGAGATTTTTAACTACTTTGCAAGGTGTTGGTTGTCTTCAGATTTTTTGACCTTCATTGTTGATTGCGGAAGTTGTCTTCAGGCATACTTTGTGTGAAAACACAACCTTTCACACATTTCCTTAGTCATCACTGATCCGATGCGATGTCGAAGTCTGGATATAAGGAAAGGAAAGAACTACTGAATATGCTGGAGACTGGATTCTATCCAGAGCTCAAGATTTCATCCAGATGGAAAGAGATCACAAATACAAACATGCATTTCCTAGACTTCGATCAGATGCAACGATGGATGTTCGGAGTCGGAGATCAAGTTCCTTCCCCAGCATATGTGAACATTATGAAGAGTGGTATTTTTCATGTTGTTGGATTTCCACAATCCATACAGTGCAATGACCTTATTCTGGAGTGTGTACGGTGTTATGATCCGCTCACGCGAATGATCAAAACTCCTAAGGGCGTTGTTATTGCCTACCTTACTGAGGATGCTATTGCAGAGGTGTTCGGAATTCCACGCGGAACGGACATGAAGGATGTGACCAAGGATGAATATGAAGAAAGATACACGAAGAAGATGGGTGTATGCAAGAATTTCATTAACAAAGAGTGGATGATTGAGCCTAGGTCTCATCATTCCAAGGCTCCCAAGACATTCATGTGCATAGATTTCACAGAGGAGTATAGTGATTTAATATTCTTACTCAACAGAGTGATGGGGATCCTGCAGGGAGCAATATTCGATGGATGGATGTTCTACATCATCTAGGATTGTCTTAGAGGAACATTAGTAAATTGGTCTAAGATAATAAGTGACAATCTAGACTTTCAGCTGAGGAATGTAGAGTGGTCCAAGTCATTCGCCATGACTTCTTACATGGTATACCTGATTGCACGGTTTGTTTCATACAGAGGACTGATATGCAAAGGTGAAGTCGGGAATGGGCAAGGACAATTCAGGAGTCATGAATGTTACACCCAGCTGAGCATGTATAGAATTGAAGACTATAAGAGAGTGAATGATGAATTCACTATGTACATCACGCGAATATTGCAAGGCGGAATCCACAGAAGATTGTCCAAGAAGGCAACAGAGTTAATAGAAAAATATGGATCGTGGTATATTTAGTTTCCCACTTTCACGTACCTTAGGATTCATGGGTTTCAATCTGAACCCTACAGAATTCCTAGGTATCCGACTGACAGAATGATCTTGTTGAAAGTGGTGAGACAACTTCTAGAGTTCGATATCATTCAAAGGGAGAACCACATGATAGACATGACATTCCCTATTTCAGTTGGGAAGACATCAGAGGTTTGTCAGTCTGCCTTAGCCGCCAGCACTGCGAATGAGGAGCTTGCATTCTATCGATTTGCTACATATAAGAAAAGAGAAAGATTTGATCCAGACAAGAGAGTTGGAAGGATCAAGGGAGAGAAGTTCATTCACAAAGCGGACGTAGAAGATTATTGGGCCAACCTGATGGATGAGCAAATAGTGAAGAGAAGAATGTGGTCTAGAATGTCAGTAGATTTTATGAGGAAGTGTGGACTTTTCCTCATTCGTGATCAAGTGTTAGATAACAAATATCATATGCACCCACAATATGAGAGTGAAATGAAGAAGGCAATCCTATTGCCTAATTGGTCAGAGTTAGAAGAGATTGACTTGAATGTATTGATGAGAAAAGTCTTGAGTTTCTCCTGTGCATGGGTAGATATACAGATGAATAAGTTAGTTGATATGGGTGTTCTCTTCACTTATGAAAGGATGAAGTCGGAAGAGTCTACTTCCGAGGATGATCAGAGGACTATCAATGATGTCAGGATTCATGCAGATGAAGAGAGTCAAGCTCTCAAGAGAAGGAAGTACACACCAGGAGAAGTCAAGGCCAGAGGAAAGAAGATTGAGGAGGTGAAGAAGAAACAAAATATTATCATTCCTCCACCTATCATTCCTTCACCCCCTCTTAGTGTCTCATCAATCGAAGTGATTGAAGTAACATAGAAGAACAAGGAGACTCAGTAATGTTCCAACACAGTGATACTACCAGAGAATACTTAGGAGTTACATGCCACAACAACATTTGCACCTCGAAATGAGAATGATGATTAGTCGAGATCCCCTACTATTATTTTGGAAGTTAGTTTGGGAAATGAGGTATGTGATTGGACCAGGAATAATCCTGATGATGATGATGATGATGATGAAGATGTTATCTCGGCATTGAGAGGACTTGATTGAGAAATATGTCTCGATGATAGTATGGAGATAGCCGCTATTCTTGAATGGCTGATGAGAAGTATGAAGAAAAGTAAACAAATGATTACAACCTATTGACGACATTGATGACTATCTAGCTAGGAGTGCTAAGGAGAAAGAGCCCAAGAGAGCGGAGATTTTGTTGCACATAGTTAGAGATGAGACAGGAATGCAGATTGCGTAGATTGATATTCCTATTGCAGGCATGACAGCAGACATTGCTACTCCTATGGATTTCCATATCACTTCAGTTGCCCTTGGGCATACATCCAAAAAGCAAGAATTTCAGGAGGTTGGTGAAAACCTCAAGGCAATCGATGCAAGGTTAGATAGAGAGATTGTGGAGAAATAAACGTACAGAGAAGAGAATATTAGACTTAGAGAGTATATTGCAGGGATAAGGCATGAAAATCTTACCCCTATTTCCCCTATTGCAGTTGACCATGGAATATATTCACACTACGAAGCAGTGAGGTACAATCTCGGAGGTGGAAAAGTGGATTGAGAATATAAGAAAATAGGCAGATGATTTCCTTACTCAGTTTGTCCATGCACATGATAGGACAACAGGGTTCGCATTCAGAATTCAATATTTGGAGGGAGTTTGGGAAGAATTTCGGCCTATTTAAGAGGAGACTATTCCACGCCTCCAAGCTTTGAAGAAGGTTCCTAATTCCACCTAGGTCAGCGAGAACATTGTGCACAGTGGAGAAAGATACGATTTGCATGGCTGGTATTATTCATTAGCCGTGAAGAAATCAACTTATGAGAACGCCCAATCGAGTTGTATGGAGATGGAAGGATTGATTCAGGACATTCAGATGAAGATCCTTGCCTCGATTGAGGAATTATTGGGTGTTGATGTTAGTGATGTTGGTGGACATTTAGATGAAGATCCTTGCCTCAATTGAGGAATTATTGGGTGTTGATGTTAGTGATGCTAGTGGTTTACACTTAGCCGAATTAAGAGACGAGATGAAATTTATGTATTTTTGTCAGTTGGACTCTTTGAAGAAGAGTCAAATAGATGACTTGGTCTCTTTGTTGATTCATGTTCATAGTTCACAGAAGCTCATGCCAAAATGGGAGAACACTTTGGATGATTGCTTGGATTCACTGGACATGATTGATTTACAACAAGATACCTTACCTAGCATTTCTATGGAGGAGTTAGATTCAACATTGGCTCGATTCTTGCAGTATGCTAGGAGAGAGAGAGATGCGGGGAGGAATCTTCTAGAAGATTCCCTATTTGATGACTAGGTATCTTTTCATTGGGCCATATGTTGGTGGCACCATTTTTTATGTAAACCCTAATTAGGGCAATTCTAGGGTTTTGTTGGCATGATCTCGGTCGTTAATCTTGGATCAATCTTGGCCATCCATTTTGCAAGAAACTCTATATATGTCTCCTTGTCTCTCATTTGTAAGAGAGAGTTTTTGTAGAATTGTTGGTATATGTTGCAGTTATTTGAATCATAATCATTGTTCAATTGTTGATGATTTTGCTCTTCATGTGTTGTATTTGCATTCATGGTTCTCAATTCTTCCAAGTTAGATTAGAATTTATTTTCATGTATGTTATAATGATTGGGAGATTTGTTGAATTCATTTGTGTGGAATTCTTAATCCATACCACTAGCCTCTTGTCGCTGGTAAGTGTGTCTTGTGTGGTCAACTGGAATTTTAAGTAAGCTTAACTTCAGCTATTACGCGTCCCTTGACAAGCATCAACTTGGATGGTGTCAATGTTTGATGGTGATAGCCTGAAAATTTTTAGGTATACCTTAGACGATTGCACTAAGCTTGTGTCAATCCCTGATTGTGAGACCTCGCCTAGTTTGATTCCACTGGATCCATTCATCATTTCCTACATTCCTAGGCTTAGAATAGATTTCTTGAACTCTATTCCTTTTGCCCATTTTTTAGTAAGAATTAAAATCCAGAGCCATATTGATAAATCTTAAGTTGTCAGCACACCTATTCTGTATTATTCATGATAATCCAAACATTTGCATAAGTCCCCAAGTGAACACAACAATTCACATCGACCATTGAGTTACCCACTCGTCAAGACCTGACATGTAGAAACCTTGGAATCATTTTAGTCGATCTCATTCTTAGCATCTGAGATGATTTTGTTCAAGAGAAGGTAAATTATCTTGGTAATTTATTCTGTAATGTTATGTGCCTAAAACACACATCAACAGGCTCCTACCTCTAAGTTGGTGATTTTCCTTGGGGCTGCTATTTTTGTTGCTGATTCAGACTGGTTTTGCTGCCATTAAGACCCCCCCATGCCACGATTTTGGTGAAGTTCGCCATTTTTGTGAAAATCGCCATTTTTGGTGAAGGCAATTTTTTGTGTTTGGAGTTTTATCTCCTAACAAAGGTGATTCTCCTTGATACTGCCATCATTGCTTGTTGTTTTCAGACCTCCATTGTTGGTAGAAGGTGCATTGAAGATCATTTTCACATTTGTGGAGGATGGCGCCATAGCTAGGAAAGTTCGATTTTTATTTGGCAAATGTTTAGGGCATAGTTTGGTGGATTCCTTGCATGTTTGATGCCACCATTGTTCCCTACTTGTTGTCATTTGCCTCAGATCTGAGTTTTAACTCCATTGCTTCAGGTTTTGACCTCCATTGTTGACTTTACATTCATTTTTCAGTCTTAACTTTTATTGTCCACCCAGCTACCACTTTAGTGATTTGCATTTGGAGACATTTTAGAGGCATTTTGGGATTATTTTCAGACCATTGGAGGGTTGTCTCAGGTCTACAACTGTGTTATTGGCTGCTTGTCCTAAAAAAATTATCTTTTACCAGCCACACCTATGTTCCCAAGATTGATTATTTTCATCATCAAGAGTGATTTTTATCAAGTTTGTGCATATTTTTTAAGGACTACAACATGTTTTGAGAGGTTAATTCATTTGTGACCTCCATTGTTGATTGTGGAAGGTGTCTCCAAACATCATTTTTTGTGAAAACACAACCATTCACACCTTTCCCTAGTCACTCTTAATCTGGTATACTCCTTTGCACTATGATTTGCACGAAATTTCTAAGTATAAGGAGGTGTTGATTTTGTGAAGGTTTCATACCCTAGTCTTGTCACATTGTGTTTAAATTGTTAAGATCTACTTAGAGTGTCGACTATTTTTCTGATTTCATGCTTTAATTAGCCTAAAATCATTAGGAAGTCAAGAATCCTATTAAGAATATTATATTCTCCTAAGTTTTAACTTCAAGCTTCGTACAAGTGCGATGTCGAAGTCCGGGTTTAAGGAAAGAAGAGAACAACAGAAGATACTGGAGACTGGATTCTATCTAGAGTCCAAGATGTCATCCAGATGGAAGGAGATTACAAATACAAACATGCATTTCCTGAGCCTGAACCTGATGCGACAATGGATGTTTGGAGTCAGAAATCAGATTTCTTCCCCAGCATATATAAACATTATGAAGAATGGTATTTTTCAAGTCGCTGGATTTCCACAGTCCGTACAATGCAGTGAGCTTATCCTAGAGTGTGCACGATGTTATGATCCTCGTTCGCGAATGACCAAGACTCCTAAGGGCATTGTCATTGCCTACCTTCCTGAGGATGCGATTGTTGAGGTGTTTGGAATTCTACGTGGAGCGGATATGAAGGATGCAACTAAGGATGAATATGAAGAGCGATAAATGAAGAAGATGGATGCATGTAAGAGTATGATAAACAAAGAGTGGATGATTGAGCCTAGGCTTCATCATTCCAAGGCTCCCAAGACACTCATGTGCACAGACTTCAAAGAGGAATATAGTGACTTAGTATTCCTGCTTAACAGAGTGATGGGGACGCCGCAGAGTGCAATATTCGATGGATGGATGTTCTACTTCATCAAGGATTGTCTTAGAGGGATATTAATAAATTGGTCTAGAATCATAAGTGACAATTTGGACTTTCAGTTGAGGAATGTAGAGCGGTCCAAGTCATTTGCCATGACTTCCTACCTGGTATACCTGCTTGCATGGTTTATTTCATACAAAGAATTGATATGCAAAGGTGAAGTCGGGAATGGGCAAGCACAATTCAAGAGGCATGAGTGCTATCCCCAGTTGAACATGTATAGAATTGAAGACTATAAGAAAGTGAATGATGTATTCACCATGTACATCACGAGGATGCTGGTATACTCAATTTCCCACTTTCACGTACCTTAGGATTCATGGGTTTCAATCCGAACCCTACAAGCTTCCTAGGTATCCGTTCGACAGAATGATCTTGTTGGAAGTGGCGAGACAATTTCTAGAGTTTGATTCATTTAGAGCGAGAAGCATAGGACAGGCATGACATTCCCTATTTTAGTTGGGAAAACGTTGGAGGTTTGTCAGTCTGCCTTAGCCGCCAGCACTGCAAGTGAGGAGCTTGCATTCTATCAATTTGCAACCTTCAAGAAAAGAGAAAGATTTGATCCCGATAAGAAAGTTGGAAGGATCAGGGGAGAGAAGTTCATCCACAAGGTAGACATAGAAGATTATTGGGCCAACCTGATGGACGAGCAGACAGTGAAGAGATGAATGTGGTCCAGAATGTCAGTGAATTTCATGAGGAAGTGTGGACTTTTCCTCATTCCTGATTAGGTGTTAGATGACAAGGATCATACGCATCCACGGTATGAGAATGAAATGAATAAGGCAATCTTATTGCCTAATTGGTCAAAATCAGAAGAGATTGATCTGAATGTATTGATGAGAGAGGTCTTGAGTTTCTCCCATACATGGGTAAATATTTCGATGAATAAGTTACTTGATATCGGTGTTTCCTTCACTTATGAAAAGATGAAGCCGAAAGAGTCTACTTTTGAAGATAATCAGAGGACTATCAGTGATGTTAGGATTCATGCAGATGAAGAGAGTCAAGCTCCCAAGAGAAGGAAAAACACGCTCGAAGGAGTCAAGGCTAGAGGGAAGAAGATTGAGGAGGTGAAGAAGAAGAAACCAAAAACTATCATTCCCTCACCTATCATTCCTCCACCACCTTTCAGTGTCTCATCAATTAAAGAAATTGAGATGACAAAACAGAATAAGGAGACCCAGCAATGTTCCAACATAGTGATACTACCAGAGAATATTCAAGAGTTACATGCCACAACGACATCTGCTCCACCAAATGAGAATGATGATCAGTCGAGATCCCCTACTGTCCTTTTGGAGGTTAGTTTGGGAAATGGGATATATGATTTGACCAGGAATAATCTTGATGATGATGTTATCTCGGCATTGAGAGGACTTGATCAAGATATGTGTCTCTATGATGGTATGGAGATGGTCGCTATTCCTGATTGGCTGATAAGAAGTATGGAAAAGAGTAAGAAAATGATAGAAGTACATCTTATTGATAACATTGATGATTACCTGGCTAGAAGCAATAAGGAGAAAGAACCCAAGAGAGCTGAAATTGTGTCGCACATAGCTAGAGATGAGACAAGAATGCGGATTGCGTAGGTTGTTGTTCCTATTGGAGGTGTGACAATAGACATTGTTACTCCTATGGATTTTCAGATTCCTTCAGTTTCCCATGGTCATACATCAAGAAAGCAAGAGTTTCAGGAGGTTGGCAATAACCTTAAGGCGATCAGTGCCAAGTTAGATAGAGAAATTGAAGAGGAGAAGTACAAAGAAGAGAATATCAGACTTAGAGAGTATATTGCGAGGATAAGGCGTGAAAATCCCACCCTTAATTCCCCTATTGCAGTTTGCCATGGACTACATTCACACTATGAAGCAACGAGAAATACATTCTTGGAGGTGGAAAAGTGGATTGAGAGTGCAAGAAAACAGGTGGATGATTTCCTTACTCAGTTTGTCCAGGCATATGATAGGACAACGTGACTCGTGTTTAGAATCCAGTATTCAGAGGGAGTTTGTGAAGAATTTCGGCCTATTCAAGAGAAGACTATTCCACGCCTCAAAGTTTTGAAGAAGATTCCTAATTCCACTTTGATCAACGAGAACATTGTGCATAGTGGAGACAGATACGATTTCCATGGCTGGTATTGTTCATTGGCCGTGAAGAGATCAACTTACGAGAACGCCAGTTGAGTTGTATGGAAATGGAGGGCTTGATTCATGACATTCAGATGAAGATCCTTGCCTCAATTGAGGAATTATTGGGTGTCAATGTTAGTGATGCTAGTATTTCACACTTAGCCGAATTAAAAGACAAAATGAAACGTGTATTTTTGTCAGTTGGACTCTTTAAAGAAGAGTCAGATAGATGACTTGGTCTCTTTGTTGATTCATGTTCATAGTTCACAAAAGCTCATGTCAGTTTGGGAGAACACTTTAGACGCCTGCTCGGATTCACTGGACGTGATTGATTTGCAGCAAGATACCTTGCCTAGCATTTCCATGGAGGAGTTAGATTCTGTATTGGCTAGATTCTTGGAGTATGCTAGGAGAGAGAGAGAGAGAGAGAGAGAGAGAGATGCATGGAAGAATCTTCTAGAAGATTCTTTATTTGATGACTAGGTATCTTTTCATTGGGCCATATGTTGGTGGCGCCATTTTTTATGTAAACCCTAATTAAGGCAATTCTAGGGCAATTCTAGGGTTTTGTTGCCATGATCTTAGTCGTTGATCTTGTATCAATCTTGGCCATTCATTTTGTAAGAGACTCTATATATACCTCATTGTCTCTCATTTGTAAGGGAGAGTTTTTATAGAATTGTTGGTATATGCTGTAGCTATTTGAATCTAAATCATTGTTCAATTGTTGGTGATTTTGCTCTTCAAATGTTGTCTTTGCATTCATGGTTCTTAATTCCTCCAAGTTAGATTAGAATTTTAGATTAGAATGAATTTTCATGTTTTTTAGATTGAGTGAAAGATTTGTTGAATATATTTGTGTGGAATCCTTAATCCGCACCACTAGCCTCTTGTTGCTGGTAAGTGTGCCTTGTGTGGTCAACTAAAAACTTGAGTACGCTTAACTTCAATTATTATGCAACCTTTGACAAGCATCAACTTGGATGGTGTCAATGTGTGGTGGTAATAGTCTGAAAATCCTTGACTATACCTTAGACGATTGGACTAAGCTTGTGTCAATACCTATTTGTGAGACCTTGCCTAGTTTGATTCCACTAGATTTGTTCATCATTCCTACATTCTTAGGCCTAGAATAGATTTCCTGAACCCTATTCCTTTTGCTCATTTTTTAAGAATTAAGTCTAGAGCCATATTGTTAAATCCTAAGTTGTCAGCACACCTATTCTGCATATTTCATGATCGAAGAAGATAATCCTAACATTTGCGTAAGTCCCCAAGTGACCACAGCAATTCACATCAACCATTGAGTTACCCACTCGTCAAGACCTGACATGTAGAAACTTTGGAATCATTTTAGTTGATCTTATCCTTAGCATTTGAGGTGACTTTTGTTCAAGAGAGGGTAAATTACCTTGGTATTTTATTATGAAATGTTATGTGCATAAAACATAGATCAACAGGTCCCATAGGCTGCTTGGGCCTCATGGACGTTATTAAAATCTTTCATTCATTCATTCATCAGTACAAGGGTCTGATATGCATTTCACCACTAGGACGTGCTATACACTAGAAAACCACAAGGAAGCTACCATTTGTCCCAATTCAATTAAACTCGGTTAATTACCGTGGAAGATGCAACAAGCAGTTTATGGAATATCCTTCATTTAAAAAAGGGAGTTCAACTTCGTTTAACATTAAACTGATTCAAAAAAATCGCGTGTACGATGGAAGCATAAACATTTTCACCCACTTAAAAGAAGCTATGATTCTTCTTTGAAACCAGTTAAGTACATCATGCATGTATTCATCTTCATAAGCAATGAAATTCATATTAGCAATAATGGGTCGGCCCACCCTTATGTTAATAATTAAAGGTATAAAGTGAGGGAATGGTTCCTAACTTACCAATCATTTGTATATCCATTGTAATGTCCCCACTTTGAAATTGAATTTAGTAAAAAATGGTAATAATAAAATTAAAACATTAAAAATTAAATTAAAATATAAAAGAAAAAAAAATTAAATATGATTAATTAAAAATTTATTTATTTAATGAAAAGTCAAAAGACATGAAAGGAAAAGTTGTGACTCCCTCAACAATGAGATATAAAAGGGAGAACAGAACCTCATTTGAGAGGGGATAATTTGGAAATGAGAAGTGCAGATCTGATTTAAATAATAAGTGCACATCTAATTATGAAACGATGTGTCCCTTTCAAAGGGTAGAAATAATTAAGAGTTGCACTCTTTCAAATGTTACTACTTATCAAATTGCCATTAGTTTTATATACAAAGTCATTCTATATACTCTAGTCGGTTACCACTACCAAAATATTTAGTCGGTATGAACAGTCTAGTCGATTACAAAAGGAAAACAGTCAAAGAGACCAGTATACACCGAGCTGTCTACCCAGTGTTAATTCATGTCTACCGAGCAGTAAAGATAATACACCGAGTTGATATACACCGAGTGAAACGTGTTACCAGATTCATTGAACCTGAACACACATATGAAAACGTGTTACAAGATTGAGGCACATAGAACCGTTATTGCATTGGAAATTGCACATATAGATTTTGTATAATTTTGAGGTCATCTAACCAATGAAATATCTTGCATGGTTATTTATTCTAGAAATCATGTTTGTAAGATCGAAGCAATGAATCAGATCACCGACATAAGAAGTCTATTTATACTGCATGAATTTAGGGTTAGACGTGTGAATGTGAGAGAAATGTGTGTACATATGTGTATGAAGCAAGACTTATGTGATCCATGAGAAATCACAGAGTATTATGACTGTTACAGAGACACAGAGGTCACCGAGAAGGTTATCAGAGAACAGTCGAGGAACAGAGTAAACAGAAGGGTTTATCGAGTTACTTTATGAGTTACAGAGGTATGCTATAGGCAAGGTAATCTTATTTTGAGCACATAGAATCTGCTACAACATTTCAGATGTAAAGTTGCAGATATTTGTAAAGTCTTATTGTAATATTTTGAAATTTTAAGAGAAACCTTTAACAGGGTAAAAGACTCTAATCAAGTCTATAAATTATAAATCCTCTAATCAGGTGCAACATATATATAGTGTTGTAAAATCCTTTAGCAAGGTAGATCTAACAGATCTTGTTACTCCTAACAAGGTAAGCTATCAGAAATAGCTAAATATGTAGCTTTAACCGAGCACTCTTTATTATTGCAGTAATGAAGTTGTGGGTGCCATCCCCACCGCAGTTTTTCTCTCTTACCAAGAGTTTCTGCGTAACCAAAATATGTGTTATGGAGTGAATCATGTATGATTGTTACTCATTTGTTTTATGCATAACAATAAAGATATTGTTGGAAAAAAGATTTGAAGTACTGATTCACCCCTCCCCTCTCAGTACATTAGCTTTCCATATTGGGCCTAACAATTGGTATCAGAGCTTGAATCTTGAAAAAGGGTTTAACTACCTAAAGAGAAAGATCTTATCAATGGAAGGCTATAAACAATCTCGGAGGATTGTGTATCTACAAGAAGAACTGGATAATGCAAATCAAGTGATTGCAGATATGCAAAGACAAATGCAAAAATCTTTGAAAGTAAGGAGAAGATTATCTAATGACTTGCAGGATTCTCAAGAGTTAGTGGAACAAATCGAGACATCATCTGAGAACAGTATATCTGAAGAGACTGAAGAAATGATTGGAATGTTGAAAGAAAAGAACAAAGCATTGGTTGATCAACTAAAAGCAATGAAAAGAGAACATGAACATTTCAGTACACAGATGACTGAAAATCTTGATGCATTGACAACCGAGGACAAAGTAAGAGATCTAGAAAGAGAGAAACAACAACTTGAAGCTTTAGTATCTGATAAGGACGATGAAATCATAAGGTTGACTGGGATTCAACAAAATCTGACAAATCAACTAGGTTATACACATCATGAAGCAAATCTGAAAGATGATGAGAATCAAGCATTGAAACTTGAAGTATCAAGGTTGAACAATGAACTTGAAACAAAGAAGAAATCCAAGGAAACACTGAAGAAGAGTTATGAAGCATCAAAGATGTTGGATGAGCAACTGAACACAAGACGACCCTACAAAGAAGGAGGACTCGGTTACAAAGGAAAAGACTCTACCGAGAAGGGAATCTGCACTGCCGAGAGAGGAGAATCATCAAAACAAGATGGAGAAAGGAATAACATCAAAAGGAAGAAGCCTATTTGCTACTACTATGGAAATCAAGGTCATACTGCCAACATGTGTCAAATCAGAAAAGGTAAGCAACCAAATACCACTAAGACCAATGGTTATTGTTACAATTGCAATAAATATGGTCACACATCTAATCAATGTAGGACAAAGTTTGTTAACAATATTCAGAAGGCAAAATTCAAAGGGTTTTGTAAAAACTGCAATAAATATGGACATAGTATCGAGAAGTGTTGGTTGAAGCAAAAGAACCACATGTGGTCCGCACACCGAGCAAATACTAGAGGTTACCGAACTCACACAGATCCTTACCGACAATATTCTGCAGTACCATGGGATTACAATACAAGGATATGGTGTGAATGTTGTGGAAGATATGGACATATAAGTGCCAATTGCTTTATAAGGTTTGGAATGAATAACCGAAGATCATGGAGAAATCCTGGTATGGCATGTTTTCATTGTCACAAAGTTGGACACTTGGCTGGAGATTGCAGAGATCAACCTAGAGAAGACACTGAAGAGATAAAAGAAAAATTCAAGATGATTTGGAAAAAGAAGGAAATCATGTCAGATGAAGAAAGCACCTTACCTACCGAGTTGGGTGCTCCCACTCCAAATTAATCGGTAAAGGTATGAAGGGACTGCATTCTCACAACGTTAAATCTTAAACAGTTCATATTTTAGTATGTACTAAATTCAAAATCTGCATAATAAGATGTAGTAGTAAGTTTGAAATTCTATCAAAGTCTTTTGGAGCACTTTACAGGAAAACTGTTAAGTCCGTGAATTCAGGAAGCCTGTCAAGTCGGTATATGAAGGAAATCTGGTTACTCGGTTAAAGCAAAAAAAAAGGAAAGAAAGTTAAGTGAACTAAGTGCATTTAATGTCTTTGACCTAACTTGCACGGAGCACGATAAGGTATTTTTGAGTACTTAAAGGTTTTTCGCGGTCATTTTCATTCACCAAGTTTTCGAGAAGCAGAGCAGAGCGAATCAAGGCGATCAAACCATCTTCAAATCAAAATCTAAGGTATTTACATCGAATCTCATCGCATTGTTAAGCTGGTTTACCGAACTCATTAAGTTGTTATTATCTGCTGAGTGTGAAGCGTCTGTTGTTTGTTAAGTTCTCAAACCCTAAGGTTCCTGTGTCAATTTTTATCTGAAATCAAAATGGCACCTAAGATCCAAGACCCCATTGTTGTCACAAATGTAGAGAAGCCCTCACTAAAATACTCTTTGACTCCCAAAATTGCATCTGAACCGGATGACAAAACTGCCTTTTCACTCATCCCGGATCGAGTCTTGTTAGTTGAGGATGTGAGATTCTTCACAAAATGTCGTGTTGAAGAACTCGATTATGTTGAGATCAAAGATGCATATGATAAATTGTGCACAGGTGGTAAAATGGATAGCAAGTATGAGCATATCAAAATCAAGGGATTGACTGAAGCCCTAACCTATCCCCGTGTATTCAAACCCCAATGGGTCAAGTTTGTACTAAGCCGAGTGCATGATGATTTCATATGGCTACAAGAGCAACCGTTTAAGATCACTAAAGAAATCATTCATCTGATCACTGGTTATCCTATCTATGATCATGCCCGAGCACAGAAAATGATATCACAAAAGGAATTGATCAGTTTGACTGGAGTTGAATCGGATTGCAGAGGTCTGAAGTTGAACAATGTCACTGATCCTGAACTCAAATTTGCCATTAGAGTAATTGGTTACTGTTTCTTCCAATCGGCAAGGGAAAACAGTGTACCCTGTGCAGCAGTGGACTTAGCATACAAAATTGTTAAGAAAGGCATGAAAATTGACTTGTGTGAAGTATTGCTGAAGAACTTGTTTGAAAATCTGAACACAATCAGGAAGCCGAAGAAGAACAACTCGACAAATACTCTAAAATTTGAATCACTACTTGTATGTATGTTTTTCTACTTTGAGAAGTTTTTTCCAACAGTCGGTAAAGTTGTTTGGGAACTACACCGACCAATCACCCATCAGATCAATGACTTCATCAAGAAGTTAGGTGATAACTTTAATGATATAATGGATGATTACTTCAGCAAGTTCCAAGAGAAAATGCATAACAGGTACCGGATTCCACCACAACTGGTAGAAAAATACAAAGATAAAATATATTTTGAAGTCGACACTGATTATTGTTATGTGAATGTTGTGGAACCGAGGACTCAATCTTTGTCACCTATGGGTTACGAGATTGATTTTGATATCACACAACAACAAATTGATGCCTATCTATCATTACCAAAGCATACTACTGAGCTGAGGTATGGAACCTATGAAGAGGTGAAGGAAAAAGTAAAAATGAGTATTGTAGTACCTAAGGCTACAAGAAAAACTACAAAAATGATAAAGGTTTTATCTGAGAAATTCGGAGAAGAATCCTCCTCTACACCTGTCAAAGGAGTTATAGCCATCACCAAAGAGGAGACAGAAGCCCAAGAAGCGGCCATAACACTTAGCACCGAATTACCTAAGGGAAAAGTGTTGAAGAGAAAGAAACAGGACACTTCAATGGCCCTACCGACCCCTCCAATAAAGAGACCTAACACAAGGGCATCTGCTGCATCATCGAGTAAGAAACAAAACACTGTTGTCATTCCTAAGGTAACGAGAACTTACAAGAAATCTACTCGGAGACTCATTTTGCCAAAAGAGTCGAGTGATACCGAATCTGAAGATGCAAATAAATTTCAGATTGTGAAAAGCAAGAAGGTAGATGTACATAGTGTAGAAAATTTTTGTAATAATCTAAAGGAATATGGTGGATTTGGTAGATTCAGATCTACTGATGAAAAGAGGCAAATTGAAGAAGTTGTCATTTGCACACTTCTAAAATTTTGAGTGGTCCCATTAGAAGTATGTAATTCTATTCCTAAGGAATTATATGCACATATTGAAACCAAATGGCAATATGCCCTAGACTTGGAGAAACAAATCAGAGAAAGAAGTTTGGTGCATCTCTTTCCTGATATGTCGGTTGATGAAATAAAAGAACATCTGACAAACAACCAAACACAATTTACAGTAAAACAAAAGGCCTTGAAATTGATGAATGGCATGTATATAGAAGTGGAGAAGGAAACAAAAGAGCAATGGAAGACCATCTTTCGAAGTAGGAATGCTGGTGAACAATCTACAGTGGAAATAGTCGATGTCACCGACCAAGAACCTGATGTCACCGAGCAAGACCCTGCTAACACCATTCAAATAGATGAAGATATCATGGATGCAGAGGCACCTGAACAAGAAATGACAGAAGGCAATGCTTATGCAAAACTTGTCTCCAGTGAATCTGTTTTGGAACAAGTTCAGCCTTACCCACCGATCAATCAACCTGTTACTACCGAAGCTCCTCAAGATACAGGTGAAGGCACCGAAGGTCAAAAGTCTACAACAGAAGTTACTTCACAAGAACAAACCTCTCAAGCACCTTCTAGCACGGAAAATATTATAGCTGAGAAACCAAGCACCGAGACACTAAAAGACACTACCAAGGCTAAAGTAACCGACCAAAGTGTTGTCTCTACCGAGCAACCTACCGATGGTCCTCAAGCCTCTCAAGCTATTGTAGTGGTTCACCCGGTGAAAGGTAAAGAAAAGAAGTTGAAAAAGCATAGTTTCAAAATTGATTTATCAAAACCGATAGTGTTGCCCAATGTAGACATCTCCAAATTGAAAGGGCAAGCACTCACTGAATTCGGTGAACTGTGCAAAGCAAAGGCCGAACAGGAGAAGCAATTGGCCATACAAAAAAAGAATAAAGTATTTCAGAAGGTAAAGACCTTACTATCAGATATGCTACCTTTAGCTACAGTATCAACCGATGCAACCATCCATATTCAATTAGATGAACTCCTAAATCAGATTGAGACATCTAGAGTAGATGCATCCGAATACTTGAGCAAACTAAAAGACAAGGAGCTTACTGCTAAAATGATAGAGGAAGTACAGAAATCCATTGTTGTTGGCAAGGTAAAACTTGTCAAATTTATTGCTGAGTTGTCCCCTCAACTCAAGCACATTCTTTCATTATTTCAGAAATTCTGCACATTTTCTTTATTTCTTAAGGACATTAAGAATAAAACAGAAGCAAATGAGAAAGAGATCACCGCTCTCTCAAATAAGTTGACCCCCGAACCCAATTCAGTTCAGAATTTTTATACTAAGCTACAACAGCTCATGGCTCAACAATTGGAACTGAGGAATGAAGAACACAAGATCAAGATGGACATAATGACACTTCAAATATTATTCCTTCCTCATCTTTCATTCGTTCAAGAATAGCTAAACCGAGCCACTTACCTCTCTACTACACAAGAGGGAAGCACTTTAGATGGCTTAATTTCATTATTGGCTTATATTAATACACAAAATTCTTTAATGGACAGTGTAAAGGATGCACTCTCTGTCACTCTCACCGAAGCCAAGACAAAGTACAAATCCATTTTTGAACAGTTGCCACCTCCCAATGGTAACTAAATTTTGATGTTTGTAAAAAAGGGGGAGTATATCATATATCATCAGAGTATATATAGCATCAAAGTACACAAGGGGAGTGTATAGTATTCAAAGTATCAAACAATCGGAGTGTAGTATACAGGGGGAGTATACCGAGCAGAGAATGAGTAGAATATGCAGAGTATCCAAGAGCAGTGAACCGAGCAATGAACATAGGAAAGAACAATGATTACAGAGTTTTATACAACATATTGATAAGGGGAGTATATGTGATTATACTATTTCATTGACTAATGTATATACTGCATGTTTAATCAAATCTTGTAAAGTATACAGATTTTTGGAGTAATGACTTTGAAAGTAGTTTTGTCAAACATCTCAACTAATGTCAAAAGGGGAGATTATTACTACTTATCAAATTGCCATTAGTTTTATATACAAAGTCATTCTATATACTCTAGTCGGTTACCACTACCAAAATATTTAGTCGATATGAACAGTCTAGTCGATTACAAAAGGAAAACAGTCAAAGAGCCCAGTATACACCGAGCTGTCTACCAAGTGTTAATTCATGTCTACCGAGCAGTAAAGATAATACACCGAGTTGATATACACCGAGTGAAACGTGTTACCAGATTCATTGAACCTGAACACACATATGAAAACGTGTTACAAGATTGAGGCACATAGAACCGTTATTGCATTGGAAATTGCACATATAGATTTTGTATAATTTTGAGGTCATCTAACCAATGAAATATCTTGCATGGTTATTTATTCTAGAAATCATGTTTGTAAGATCGAAGCAATGAATCAGATCACCGACATAAGAAGTCTATTTATACTGCATGAATTTAGGGTTAGACGTGTGAATGTGAGAGAAATGTGTGTACATATGTGTATGAAGCAAGACTTATGTGATACATGCACAGAAACACAGAGGTCACCGAAAAGGTTATCAGAGAACAATCGAAGAACAGAGTAAACAGAAGGGTTTACTGAGTTACTTTATGAGTTACCGAGGTATGCTATAGGCAAGGTAATCTTATTTTGATTACATAGAATCTGCTACAACATTTCAGATGTAAAATTGCAGATATTTGTAAAGTCTTATTGTAATATTTTGAAGTTATAAGAGAAACCTTTAACAGGGTAAAAGACTTTAATCAAGTCTATAAATTGTAAATCTTCTAACCAGGTGCAACATATATATATATAGTGTTGTAAAATCTTTTAGCAAGGTAGATCTAACAGATCTTGTTACTCCTAACAAAGTAAGCTATCAGAAATAGCTAAATATGTAGTTTTAACCCAGCACTCTTTATTATTGCAATAGTGAAGTTGTGGGTGCCATCCCCACCGCAGTTTTTCTCTCTAACCAAAAGTTTCTGCGTAACCAAAATATATGTGTTATGGAGTGAATCATGTATGATTGTTACTCATTTGTTTTAGCTTTATGTTATGTTATAGTAGTTTTTGGTTTATGCATAACAGTAAAGATATTGTTGGAAAAAAGGATTTGAAGTACTGATTCACCCCTCCCCTCTCAGTACCTTAGCTTTCCATATTGGGCCTAACATCAAAGGGTGCTAATGGTGAAAGGGTATGTCTCTTGACAAAGGGCATACATGATGAAGAGGTGTAACCTCTCCCTCAAATTGAGAGATATAAAGGGAAGCAATCAAAAGCATCTAGTGACATCACCATTGATCAGATCAGATCAGAATTGTTATCAAGTTACAAGCAGTAACATTTGTATTCTTGGTGGTATGCATGGGGATGTGCTTAATATGTATGCTTAGTATATGAAGCCTGATAAAGTTGTTATGTAGAATCTAGTAATAATATTGTTATAAACTCCAATATGTATGAGAGTCATACTTAATATCATATATATTCATAATACATTAGAAGTTAGTGTACTTATAGTCGAAATCATGTTATTACTGTCAATATTTAAGATGATGGGATGAGATGTTCCAAAGAGGGGCAGTCCAAATCCAAGCAATAGGTTAAGTCCCAAGAAAGGGTGGGGATCAGCGACCTATAAACCTTGAGGGTATAGACCCAAGATAGGTAAGGGCTTGGATCTGTAAACTTTGAGGGAACCTATTGTAGTTGGTTTCTAAGCGCTTTGGTAACATACGTAAACCTGTCTCCCTTAAAACTGAAGTAGTAGCAAGGTTTGATATCTATATTAATAATGATATTAATCATCTAATGAGGAAAATAGATAAGCACTTGTTAATAACTAAATGAAGAATATCAATCAATTTTAATATATTGAAATAGATCAGGTAGGGGACATTACATCCACTTATTTATCATTTGATTACATTCAAAGTTATTTCCTTTAAATACCTTTTGGCAACACCATATATTGGTATTTTAGCTTTAGTGTTTGTGGTTGTCAGTTGGTTCAATTATGGACATGTAAATATAATCTACCCATGCTGGTAGTGAAGATGGGCAAATTACCATTTCTTCTACTCCTAAAATTCCTTAATTTACTCTAGAACTCACAATCAGCAGTATTTCAACATCAATGTAGTAAGCTTTGTTTTAAAAGGAGATGAAAAATCCTTTTATATCAAAATTTGAAAGAATTTAATCAAATTACCTGTACAGTGTAAATCTAAGTATGCTCACCAACTCAACTTGGCCATTTTTCATAGCATATCAGGTAGATGCACTGAACAAAAATTGTGATTTAGGTGTTCCATTGAACACCCAATTAGCTTTTCATCTATGCAAAATGAAGGCAGCTAGAGACAACTGCAAATTGTCCATTCAACTCAAAATGAAATCATTCAAACCATCTCCGAAGCTCTCCAGTACCTTGTTTTAAATCATTTTTCTTATTTGAATTAGAGTTGTTTGAAAACAACTTGGACCGGTACCGTGCAACCAGCTTATCCAGTTCATCTTCAATCTCCTTTCCGCTATTTGCCTTTTTCTTTGGTCTTTTACCGTTCTGCTTATCTGAAACTGCATCGATACTATCATTAAACTTCCTTTTCACAAGCTTTTTGTCATGCACATTTTGTTGCAACTTGCTAATTTTTTTGCCAGTGACAGACACACAGAGTTGCACTCCCTTGCCATCCTGTGCATTCAGAACACGTGATCATCAGAAGCTCCAGTGACATTAAAACAAAGAAAATAGAATGCTAAGGGTATAAATGCAGCCAAATAATATGATTATGTAAATAACCATGTAGATACCAATATCATACCTGCGATTGACGCTGACCTGTAGATTTATCTGTCATATGCTCTTTTTCTTTGGCCTCTGCTGGAACTTTTCCAGAAACAGCTTTCTGCTTCTGTTTCTTAGAACTACCACTTGTATTGGACTCACCATTATCCTCCATCATAAGATTTTCTCTGCCAACCTTGCGTCTATTTTTCCTGTCCTTTTTGCTCTGTTTGACTACATTTTTTTTCTCTTCCTCTTTAGAAGATTTAGAGCTCTCAGACTTGTTTCCTACACGTACATCTGTCTCAGTTTCATTTTGACTTTTCTTTCTCTCCTTTTTGTTCCTTTTAACTGCATTTTCTTTCACTTCACCCTCTAAAGTTTTAGAAAAAGACTCCTTGTCCCCTAGACTCCCACTTGTCTGGGTTATATTTTGCCTCTGCTTCTTGGCAGACACTCCTTTATCACCATTTCTAATTTTGGCAGAGGCAACTGACAAGTTACGCTTTTGCAACTTTCGTACATCTTCAATTGCAAACTCAACAATAGGCCGATGCTCTGGCACAAATTTTTCTGCATTACAATATAAAATGTCATATCTTTGAGTAAAAATACAAATAAAAACACCAAATAATTCAATTTCTCTTATGCTTACGCTACATCACTTTTAGTAGCTAGAATCTGACTACCCTGATCAGTCTTCTTTAGATGTTCCTCGGGATTTTTATTTTTTACATCATTTAAACACCAACAATGTTCCATTTAATGAGATATGGCAACATCCTGTTATATAAATATACTATTGACAATCTGAAAAGATATTACAGTGAAAAAATTAAATCATCAAAAAGAATGTTAATTCTGATAATGTTTGTCCAGATATTCCCATCCGATATGAAATGACTGGAAAAATTATATTTCTCTAAATCACTTAACAAGGTTAAAAGGAAAGAGGAGGTGAGACCTGGGTGGTTATTGAGCACACGAAGAGCCACAATTGCATGTTCATGTTCACCGAATTCAATGAAAGCCACACCTCGAGATCTGCCCTTTACAGTGCTAATAGGCTTCTTAATATCCCTCAAAATTTTCACCTGATGCGTTCAGAAGAGGTACACCATTAGACTAAAATGTTCAATCATTTTGATCCAAAAAATATGAATAAATATGCAATGCCCCTTTCCCAACCTGCTTAATCAAGGGGTTTTGTTTGGATGCACGTGACTGTACTGCGTTGATGAACAGTTTCTTTAGTTCCTTTTCTGTCATAGACTTTGGCACATTGTAAATTGCTAGCCTTGTTCTTGAAACATGGAAATTTGGACTCCTAAGTTTTATTTCCTTTTGACGTGCCAAACTGCAACCATAGCATAGGCATATTCATTAAAAGCTGAAAGGAACCAAACTGTTCAAAATGAAGGGGAAAACAAAGTATAATGAAAATCAAGAAACTCGTTAACTAGATTTCTGCATATTCTGATATAACAAGATTTCAAATTAGAAAAAAAGAATTTATAAGGGAAAAAGGAATAGGAACTTATATTTTATCACAACTTTCATCATCACACAATATTTTTTTATTTGATTTGTGGATCCCAGGCTAGCCTTCTATTTAGATGCCATGACTGCAAAGTGGCTTTTATGTCAAGTCAACAACTCACACTCAGCCTTGTCCATTGGTGTACTCCGAACCTAGGGTTGAAAGCAATATTTTATCTAATTTCGACACTTAATGTCTTCTAGAGATTTGAAAAGGTTCTAAAAAACAAGAATATATATTATATATAAAGCGAACTGGAAGTCTTCAAAAGCTTTCACACATAAATATACCATTCCTAAACCGCTTTTATACTCTTGATGACATTGTCTTTCTTTGTAACGAGTATTTCTTTAATGTCAGTAGGATATGTCTTACTGCTCTTTGAATGGGTCTTTGAATTAGGTTACAAGTTTGCAGCAACAGTATAAAATAATACTCATATTTATTTAAGTGGAGCTCTGAAGATAAAGATATCAGAGGCCCTCTCTTATGCCACTCCACATAATTTCAGATATCGATAACTTTACATGTGAAGAGATTGTACTCACCCTATTGCACATCCCATCTATGATGTGTCAAACTTTGTCATATCAGTGAAAGGTAGGACCCTTTATGAAGATTGATCTCACATACCTTTGCACCCATTACATGAAATAGAATCTTCAGCAGGTTGAAGATATCCCCATATTGTTATAAACAACAGGGACAGCACAGGTATGATTTCCAGTTATCCCCATTTCATTATAAAATGGGGGGACGCATTTGACACCGCGAATCCCAGAAACAACGTTATCTTTGCAATTTCTTGTATCACCAAAGCTAACTTGGTACAAGCCCAAAAACCACAGTTCCTTACAGCAGAAGCAAAGAAGCTAGCATAATCAGATCCGCAGCTAGGATTCCCTCATCAAAATCACAAATCTTCCAAGAACTCTCACTGATCATACAGAGATGCAATCACGAGTCCAGAAAAAACTCCTTAGCACTAGGTGTTTCCAATACAACAAAGAACCATAAAATCCACCAAAGTAGAAAACACATCATCTAGATTGTAGACAACCCTAGTCACATACACATCTCCAAAGCAAATTAACGCAAAGCCTAAGAAATGTTATTGACCTATTTGTGAAAATTTGGCATAGGTCTACCAATCTCTGTAACTGATTCAGGCCCCATGGCCTGCCGTTTCAGGTCCAGTCCAGCCTGGTTACGGTCCAAATTTGGTCCTGTTGACGGGTATTTTATGACCACACCAACATAGAATAAAGTTTCCAAGGGTCACTCTATCCTCTCTTGGTCGAAATCCCATGTATGCTAAGATTGCAGGAAGATCATATAATGATTCCAAGGTTCCAACTACATACTTGCGACTTTATGATGGATATAGGCTCGTTTGGTATGATGTTGCTGGTAATCAAGGGGACTTACACACAATGAAGAAGACTTAAACAAATTTGAAGCTTCAAGGAGATTTGGCGATAGATAGCTCTTTTTCAGAACTTTTTCTCGATAAGATAATGCGAAGGATAAATAGGAGAAAGGGTTTAGAAAGGCTATAATCTAATCTAGGAAATCAATAGACAACAAAGACTTAGGCGAGATCAACCACACTTTGCTTCGCCACTGTCAAACAACTACACCAAGGGGGTGCAATCTTCAAAGGATGTGCTTGTAAGATTTTAAATCATTTATGAACACCATCAAGGAACAATGTTCATTCAACAATGTAAGTTAAGAACACACATGTAAAGGCTCAATCCAACCTTGCATTGCGGATAGAAATCATCTATCTGCAAAAGATATGAACAAATGATTTCACCATAAGGTAATCCTATCTATTTCATTCATCTAAGTACTTGAAGCAAATCTAATCTAAGTGAGGAAGATGAAACCATGCAAGTTTTAAAATAACACAAATGAACACCAAAAGCCAATGTATCACTCTTATTATCTCATAAACTTATAGCAACAATCTCACATAATTCTCCCTCTCTTTACAAATGAAGGGGTGAACCCCTTTTATAGGCCTCCAAAAGAGAATGGACGACCTAGATTACAATCAAATCAATGGCTAAGATTCACCATGCAAAACCCTAATTAGGGTTTGACCAAAAATTCCCAAAAATATGACACCAAGTAGTGGGGACAGCCATTAATGAAGAATCTCACCCACTATATATTAATTGCCCTTTGCTCCTAAAAAGGGCATCCATGATGCATTAAACGACCATTACCTTCAAATCGCCCATCATGCATTAATGACCCACTAACTCCTTAAACATGGCAGCCGTCATGCAATGAATGAGCCACCACTTGGTCAAAACATCCACCAGCAATTAATGACCCATCAAGCGGCCATGCATTCAATAGATTCTCATCCAAAATAGGATGAACATTATCTTTTTCATTGATGGCGAATGCGACAAATCTGGTCATAACGGCTTCCAACTCTCCTATGGAGACACTTGGCACAGTCTCCAACTTGAATTCCAGCATGGAAGTGTCCTTTTCACACTTGGAGAAAAATTCCTCCCATCTTGGCACAACTTCTTGAGTTTTGCACATTGTGTTGGAGAACAAATTTTCCAAATGTTCCTTCAAGAAGGATTCCACAAAGAAGAATTCATGCAGCCTATCCTACAGGTTCTCCACTATTAGCTCTTCATCAATCAATCTTCTTGCAAACAATTACTCCACTGTATTGAGGATTTCTTCCTAAACCTTTTTGACTAATCCCCTCAATAATGTTGACTCTTTACTGAACCTTTCAAAGAATTCCTTCCCAATGTTGACTACATAAAACCATCAAGGGAAATCATATAACTCCTTTTCCTTGATGACCTTCCCATCAACCAATGTTTTCCTAGAAGTCCTCATTAGTGCTTCAAGGCATAGATTAAGTCTTGATAAATGTGCACATCCTCCCATGAATTGTCCACACCCTCCAACTTGCTCAAGATAGTCAGGATCCTCCAATAGAAATGAGCAAGTCTTCAATAAATTTACAAGTTGAAGTGAAGACGTCCTCTAACCATTCCTTAGAGCATTGAGCCCTTTTCCTTATTTCTTCAATCCCATCAATGGATTCCTTCGAAAGAGAAGAGGGAGGAACAAAGGACCGATCTTCCTCTCTGAATGGACGCCTCAAGCACTACTACTTGGTTTCTCTTCTATTCTTTTCATCTACTCCTTCAATGCTAAGGAAGACTCATCAAAATCTCCTACTACTTGTGCCTTGGAGGCACGCACCAAGTCAACTGTTGTAATCTCATATTCATCAAGAGTAATCTCATTCCTATCTTTGTCAACTCTAGGCACAGCTAGGGGTAATTTCCTAGATCCTGACTCATCCTTTGTAACTTCGGAAAACTTCTTTGTCGTCTTTTTCTCCGATGGCCTATCTATCCTATTTAGAAGTTCTTCAAGTTCTAGTGTGAGATCCATCTCTTCCTCCTACTCTTTTCTCATTCTTTCCTTCAGCCAACCTGGAGCAGTTGCTTGCTGATCCTACATTCCCAATTGTACTTGTTCCTATGAAACTTCCTCAAAAGTTCCTAATTCTCCAATGTTCGTTTCCATAAAACAATCTTGAAACTGTTCCAAATTCGAAGGAAGTTCTTGTCTTTGACTTCTCTACGGAACAAGCCTATGGGAGGCACTAAAACTGAGAATATCTTGTGCTCACGCAACCTCAAGATCATTCTCCTGCGGCTGGTTTCCTGTAACTTCTTCTATGAACATTTCAACTTCATGCACATTGGAAGAGCTAGCAAGTGACTATGCTTCTTCTATCCTTGGCCTCTTTTGCTACGATTCTTCCTACTGGACTTCCTTTCTCTTCCTTGCTTGTGAATCTTCAAGAACGCTTTTCTCTTCCTAGGTTCTACTCTTTCTTGCGGAATTTTCTCTTCCCTAGCTTGGCCTCCTGATGACCCTTTCGTTGCCTTGTCATAGGATTCCAAGTCTCCCATCACATTGTAGGTTAGGCGGGTATTCTTTGCTTTCAACTTTGCTATGTGTCGCTCAACCCATTGCCTAGTGAACTTCAGGACTAGCCTACTCAAGACACCTAAATCATCAACTTCCAGCTCTAACCAGTTTGGCATCTGAATAGGCATATCCTTCTCCTTTTCACACTCAAGCTGAATAGTATTTTCGTCTTCTTCAACTTGATCCGTCACCTGTATAACCTCATAGATTCTTATCACTTTGAGAAGCAACCTAGAAAACATCCTCCTTTTGACTTCAAAGTCATCTTTGGCATTGGCCTAATAATCCTCTAGCTGAAACTTATGCTTATGCCCTACGCCAACAACCATCTTGATTTTATCATATGGGTCAAAGAATGTCCTTGTGGTGTGAGTTGCTAGGTGGTAGAAAAATAATTCATCTACTAACTTTTCTGTTGCTGCCAATGACGGACACATTTCCTCATAGTCTCCCATGACAATTGGGAATTCAAGCCCTGACTTCTTCTTCTTTTGAATTTTACCATAGGTAGTCAACTGTTTGGTAACCTCCAATAGCACCATCTTGTCCATTGGATATCTTTGAAGCTTATATGGCTGGGCAGAGAATCCTTGGACCCGAATATAAGTGAATTTCGGAAATTGAATGTACCAGGCTCTATAATTCTTTACAAACTTTCTTGCTTCCTGCAAGAACCTTGTGTAAAGTCTTCCTTGCAATGATTTGGTGATATGCATAGTAAAGGTGTTGCTTGCTTTCTTGAAAGTAGTATCATACAAGAGCAATTGCGGATAGCACTCATGAACTTTCTGCTGTCCTAGCTCACATCCCATGGGTCCTTTGTCTAGCAATCCGTTGAACTTGACCCATTCTAGCCAGCTCGTAGACAACATACGAGCTCATATAGAAAGATTGAGATTGCTTTAAATTCCTCAACTGTTCATGCAAGTTGTTGCTGATTATTTTTTCCCAATCTGTCACCCTTTTTTCACCTTCCATTACTTCGCCAATGAAGTAAAACATCCAAGATTCAAACATGAAGGCCTGTGGACATCCCATGACCCTACTCATCATCAGCACAAGATCGACATATTCCTATTTGAAATCCAGGCTGGTGATTTGCTTAGGTAACTTTGAAATATGAGGCTTTGGTTTCTGCATCCACACCTTATTGATTATTCCAAAGCATCTCTCAAAACCAGAATCATAGATCAACGTTGCTCTTTCCTTGGTGTTGTATGTCATGGACTCGTATGCAGGAATCCCAAAAGTTTCCCCAATTGCTTAAGCTATAAGATTGGCCAAGAGTTTGCCATCAGGTGCCAAAATCACCCTTCTTTCAGCATTGTAACGCTTCGCACATTCCATAATTAGCTCTAGGCACTGGATGGCAGGAGGGAAGCCAACAGCTACTACAATCCCACTTTTCACTATCTTAGTGGCAATGGCTGATGGAGGACGTCCGCCCGTTCCATATACTCTTTTTCTGAATTCTCCCAACCTGAAAGTTCCCAAGTTGGTGTCGTTGTCTTCTCTCCATTTCGAAATGATTTTTGACTCCAAGAGAAATTCTCTTTGTTCGATCTTGATTTGTTCTTGCTAGGAGGTATTTGCCGCCTTGCTCGATTTCGCCATCCCTGCAAAATAAAAATAATTAACATTAAATTTGTGACGAAAGAATTCTATAAATCCGTCGAGGAAGAAATTCTAGGCTGACAATTCCAGACCTGGAATAAATACAAACCTCCAAAAATGAGAACTTATGGAAAATGATAAAAACTTTGTGCCGGCTTTCAATTTCTCCAAAAATTGTTGTGATGAATGAATTCCAAGTCTACGTTTAAATAGAAGTCACCTATTAAACTGCTAAGTTGGCGAGGGGATAAATTTAGCAATTGCATTAATCCACTTTCAATCATGCGTCATGTTTTCTTAGAGAACCACCATGCAAGTGGGCCTCGCCATCATCTTGAGTTCAAAAAATGGGAACTTCTATAATCTTCCAAGTTGTGCTTCATTAATATGGAATATTCTCTTTGCATGTCGTCAACTCATCCTTTACAAGATTCTTTCTATCCTAGGCATACAAGGAAGATTCTAGAAGATTTTCTTGCCTTGGAAGAATTTAAAAAATCTTTTCCATTTCTGAAGGATCCCTAAATGCATGGAAACCTTGGAGAGAGAAAAATTCTTTCCTAGAGAGATTTTGCTGTAAGGAATTTTTTGAATGCTTTTGTATATTTCGTCCTAAAGAAAGAATTTATCTTACAATTAATCATTTTTTCCATGTCCAAGGAACTTCATCCTGTCCAAGAGTCTTGGAGAGAAATCTTTCAATTTCATGGAATTCTTCAACTTGCGCACATTTCTGAGGTGAAGGAATTTCGTCTTGGGAAGAAAATCCTCCTTGTCCATGTTTTGGTGCCCTCCTCTTGCTCTTGGGCGCAAATTTACCATAGTGGAGGATTTTGTGAAAATTTGAAATTCCTCCTTCACAAGAAATCCACGCCCTCTCCTCTGTTCTGGGTGCATTTTGATCCTAAGGAAGGAATTTCGAGGAAATGGAAAATTCCTCCATGTATTGATTTTGGCGCCCACCTTTGTCTTGGAGCGCACTTTTGCTATGGTGGAGGAATTTAACCTAGGAGGAAAAATCCTCCTTGACTGAGTTTTGGCGCCCACCACCTAAATTGGTCGCATTTTTGCCTGTGGAGAAGGAATTGTATTGAAGAGGAAGAATCCTCCCTGACCAAGGATTTGCACCCTCCAGCCATCCTTGGGCACACTTTTGGTGAAGTGAAGGAGTTTCGAGGAATTTGAAAATTCCTCCTTGACTAGTGTTTTGTGCCCATGCACTATCCTTGAGAGTATTTCCAAGGTGGAGGAATTTTGAGAAGATTGGAAATTCCTCCTTGATGAGGTTCTAGCACCCAACTCCCTATCCAGTGCCCACTTGGGAGGTAGAGGAGGAATTTCTTCCTTGAGGAAAAATCCTCCATGACTTGAAATTTGCGCCCACCGTCTTGCCTTGATCACCATTTCGGGGCAAAGGAGGATTTTGGGGCAAAGGATAAACTCTTTCACACCTTAGAATAGATTTTCATGCCTTTGTCATTTTAGGAAAGAGTTCTAGACTTAACCAAAATTCTGATCATCTGCCCGCTTTTTCAACTTTTCCGGATTTAGAACTTGGATTTTCAGGAATGTTCTGCCATCAGTGTCTTGCCAATTGCTAGAGATAGACCTGCCAAAAATAGACTTACTAAAACTTGTACGTTCTTCCAAACATCAAATTAGGGCAAACTAGGGCATAGGGACACTTGCTATAAATAGAATTACTTAAAATAGACATTGCTAAAAATAGTAAGTTTGTTTAAGCACAAAATTAGGCCAATCCGTGATGCAGTGAAACTTACTTATAATAGTAAGCGCTCAAATTTCACTAGTAGCTTCCTTGAAGGCTCCTTACTTCATTGCTTTGTTCAATTTTCTCAAAACCCTAAGTTATTGACCTTAAATCTAAGTCTAAAGGGTAAAAACCCTAAAATAGACAAAACACGCTCCAGACTTGGCCAAATTTACTCAAAACACTTGCAGACTTGACCAAATTTGTCAAAACACTTGCAGACCTAGGGAGGTTAAAGAGATTGCTGCCAAACAACCCAAAAGACCAAGTGGACCAAAAATGTAGGGGATCCCCATTTGAAATAGGGTGATGTGTGATTAGGTCACAACAGGTCCACCCTAGGGACTCTGAATTTGGCAAGCAATGATGCCCTAACAATGAATTTTAGAATTTTTTTTAATTTCTAAGTTTGACCAGAAAGCCAAAATTACCCCCCGACACTCTACAACGTCAATATTATTCATTCTTGCAAGCCATTGCAAGAATAGAGTTGAGGATTGTTTAGTGAACATTCCAAAGTGGTTAATTTGATATTCCTATGGTTTCTTTCACACTTTTTGTTTTTTCTCTACATTTATTTTTTACATATGAACTCTACTATTTTGCTTTCATTCTTTTATGAATCTATACACATGCTTAATTTGTTTTTAATGAATTAAATTGTGTGCGCGCGCATCTACACACACACATATGTGTGTGTATGTGTGTGTGTGTGTCTTGTTTACTGAACTGTTATCATAGATATTACAATGGCAACCAGTTCTAACTCCATGGGTCAACCCTGCTTCATATGTGTGTGCGTGTGTCTTGTCTGCTGAACATGTTATCCCCTTTGGAAATATGTTGATATGGTACAGAAACCTCCAAGTAGGTGGGATCATGTTTGGATTTGTAATAGCTGTGATGTTAGGTATTCAAATTCATACAGTTGAGTGAAAAGCCATTTGTGCCACATCCTTGGACTAGGCATCAAAGCTTGCCTAGGGGAAAATGGTGTACACATTTTAGCAGCACAAGTCATGGCATATATTAATGAGCAAGAAAAAACAGATCAAGCAGCAAGTCAGAAGTCAAATCATCAATTTTATAAATAAAGGATCTTGAGGAATAAAGCCCCCTTCACCACATTATAATATTTAACTTGCAAAGAGCCAACGGTTTTTGTCCACACATGAAGAACCCATGGCCTTTACACATAAGAGATCAAAGGGACCATTGGATATGACATTGCAAGATTTGTCTCAACATACTGCAAATCAACACATAACAAGATGTCTATGCAAATGGATTGGCTTTCAATGTTGTTCACTCATCATGTTGGCAATAAATGATGAAAGCAATCAATGAGGCACCAAAAGGGTACAAGGGCCCTGGTTTTGAGACGGTGCATAGCACCTTTGGAAAAGATGTAAAGTTTGTTGAGGAGTAATTGAAGCCCATAAGAGATTCGTGGACTGAACACGGTGTCCATTGATCAATGTTATTGCGATGTTCCTTAAAGGAGCATTTATTGCTGACATTCTTATGACAATCATTGAGAAGTGGGCCATTGAAACATTTTATAAGTCATAACATTCAGTACCGAAAATTATAGAGTAGCCAAGTTATTGGTTGAAGAGCGTTCTTCATATATTTTTTCGACACCTTATGCTATCCACTCCCTCAACCTTATGCTCCAAAAGATATTGACACCAAAATTGATTGGATCAAATAGATGTATGTTGAAGCTGAAGAGATCCAAATATTCATCAACAACCACCATATCTCGATGTTGAAGGTAAGTGAAGCAATACGAATTATTTTAATAGACATGTTTCACTTTAATAAACTATTAAATTTTAATTTTTTAAATTTTTGTTTTTTTGTTTTTTTTTATTTCCAAACAAGTTGAAACCAAAATTTCCCTCCAATACAATTGTCTTGAGACGATTTGTGAAGGTTCACAAGGCACTTTCTAACATGGTCATCATCACAAATTAGTCCATGTGATGTCCCCATCCAAACTCTAATACAAAACACGACTTCGTTAAGTATTGTGTTGCTAGCTTGAGAAAGCTCCTTGTATTATCTTTACAAATGAGGAAGCATATAAAAGATAGCCAACTAGGAAATAAAAACTAATTTAAAAAACTTGCAGGTAGTTTGCAGATGGTCCATTTGAAAGCTCCTTGTATTATATTCTGTGACGGGAATTTTTTTTTCCTTTGTGGCAACTAGGGTTTTCTAACCTGCTTAACTCAGAAAATTTTCAGTTCGTTGTCCGATTCTTTTAGGTGCATCGTTTTTCGTGACTTGATTTTTGAGCCGTCGGATCTGCATTTTGATTTCAAATTCCTTGAGCGTTTTTTGAAAGCTAATCTGGGTTGTGTTGACATGTATTTTGTACACTGCCTAACACAGAATAAAATACCCAAGGGTACCTTATCCTCTCTTGAATAAAGTCTCTAACTGCTGAAGATTCGCATGAAGGATCAGTTAGGATGACTCCAATGTTCTTTTGGTAGGGTCTCTATGTGTGGATAAGCTCTTCGTGGTGTGATGTGATTTGCTGGAATCACAAGGGGACTTAGATCTGATGATTGAACTTCCGATCTGCTTCGCTGGAACACAAGCTCTTACTGGCTTAGATTTGAAAAAATGGAAAAAGGATGAGGGCGAAGAGAAGATCTAATCCTAATACTAAGAATGTAGGAGCAATGATTTGATTTTTGATGAAACTCTAACTAGGTCTTGTTTTGACATCAATGGACCATCTCCACAAGGCTAGTGCGATCTTCTAAGGGAAGCTTTATGATGTTCAAATCATCACCGCAGGCATAGACACCATCAAGTTGATGCATATCAATGAAGAAGCGACAATTTGAAATTGAGCTTAAGCTGAATGATTCCAGTTGACTACACAAGGCAAGTCTGCAATCAACAAACTACTAGTAGTATGGATATACGAATTCCACCATTAATCAATCGCATTTCCTCCATTCATCTAATCATCTACCATCTAGGATTGAAGACTCAACAAGAAACCATGCAAATTGCAAGAAATGACACACTTCACCATTACTTCAATGAAAATGGAGTTTGTTTACAATCAATGGCAACAATTTCTTGCCTTGTCCTCCTATTCTACTCTAATTACTATTCTATCAATTTCTAACTACTTTCTATCTTCTAACTCCCTAGCTATTGCTAATTTTTCTTTATAAATGAAATGCCAGGGCTTATATAGTGCCCACAATACAATTCGATGGCTTAGATCAATTCGAGATCAATGGCCAAGATTTTACAATGAAAACCCTAATTAGGGTTTGTTACAACCATTACATAACATTTAATGCTTGACCAATAATAAAATTGTATTGCTTGGACACATGTCCTCTCTGGAAAAATCGACCAATGGATAGCCGGGGTAGGTACACCGGAGTTTGTGCCACCTTCCATGAGTTAGGTACATCGAATCTGGACATGCTGAGGTGGACTACACTGACTGGATGAGCGATGACTAGGATGCCACCTCATTTGACACTTGGAACTTGGTAGATATTCAACTTGATGTTGTTGAGAAGCTAGCTTTAATTAATTCTTCTGGAACTATCTGCTTCTTCAACGAACCCTTTGCTCTGACTTCTTGTGTCCTTGATTTGCAAGATGATGATGTACCTCGCCTTGTAATACTAGATTGGAGAAGGTCGCCCTTGTCCTTGCTTGATCGTCCCGGCGAAGACCGTCCTTGATCCGGCTTGATTTTCCTTGATGAGATCTCCATTTGATGCCTACACAACATTTCAAAATTAGCAACACGATTTTGCAATGAATAACTAGATTAGAGATTAAATTTAGGAAACTTCATAATAAATCCTTGAGTTATTATTTCCTAAAAAACGATTGAGCTATTAAGATTCAAAATTCAAAATTCAAAATTTAAGATTATGACGATCAAAAATCAAAATCAAAACAATAAATCCATATCGCCATACCTCACTTGAGAGCTAACTCTAGAATGCAAAACAAGGAATTTGCCTAGGCAAAATTAATGTTTGAAGCCTTTTCCACGTGATCTTCAAGCGAACGTCCTTCCTATCAACTTCGTCACCCTTGGGGTCTTTGATGTGATCTTCAATATTTTTGGCAAGTTCGCCTTAACTCTAACTTCAAGCTCGCACTCCCCTTTGAAGATGTTTCGCACCACCTTTGCTTTCTCCAAATCGCATGTAAGAGATGATTGAATAATGATTTAAAAATGAAATTAACACCTCCCCTATATAGGCGCTCACCTTCACATTAACCCTAGGCCGACTTTGGTGAATAAGGCAAATTTAAAATAAACTTAAAGGCCGACCTTTGTAAAATGAAACAAATTTTAAATCAAGCGCCCCATTTAATTTATAATTAATTAATTTAATGCCTATAATTTTAAATAAACTCGATTTTTAAAAGGCAAAAATTAATTAATAAAGACCCATGCGCTAATGTTAAATGCTAACTTTAATTGGATTTCAAATTTATCGATTTTTTCCTAGCATTTAATAAAATCTAAAGAATGTTTTAGCGCCAAATTTGGAAGAGGTAAGGACACAAACCTATCGCTCTGGTCCCTGACTAAGGGACAGGAGCGAATTTGATGTTTAGTCTTGATTCTCTTGCCTTTTATGTTCAAAACCTCCATCCTCACGTTGAGACTGGCATGTTTGCCAAAAAACTCGAGCTTGATCGTCTTGATTTGGTGGATGAATGCCCTCTAGATGTGATATTGCCATGGTCCCTTGGAGAGGGACAGGAGCGATCCTTATGTTTTTACTTGAAATTCTTCATTCTTGGTTTTGACTCCTCATTCATTGCCTTCCCAACGACGTCCTCGATCTTGCCTATCCTTGTATTGTCATGATTTTGAAGGAACATGAGTGTTTTAATAAAAATCGCTTTGGTCCTTGTCCAAAGGACAGGAGCGATATAGCTTCCTTGGCTCAATTGATAACATTTTGACGTTCAAAACCCCTGTATATCATCTTCAAAAGACACCTTAGACCTTGTATGACCTTGCAAAACATTGACTTAACGTGATTTTTGCATGAATTGGCCAATCTAATCAATATCGCTCTGGTCCCTTCCTGAGGGACAGGAGCGAACTTCAACATTTTGAGCTTGTCCTTGTTTCGACCAACTTGCAATTACCTTCAACGCGTAAAATGAAGTCCTTTGATCCTTCTTAGTCGCTTGATGTGTGATAAACTTTCAAAATTTATGCCTTTATACAAATTTCGCTCTGGTCCCTTCCTGAGGGACAGGAGCGAACTGGGATATTTTAGTGCAAATCTTTCAATGTTGGCGACCTTTGATGCTTTATGCTTGATTGAAACACCTCGAAACGTCCTTGCCACCTTGTTCTTTGTCTTGGAGTGTCTTGAATTTGGAGGAACGGCAATATAATCATCATATCGCCCTGGTCCCTTGGAGAGGGACAGGAGCGATATTGGTCCTGTAGGCTTCATTTCATCTTATCTCCTTCAAAATTTATCTTCAATGGTCTCGTAATGTACCTTTTCACTCATCCATGCCTTGAGACCCTTTCAAACTTGGCAAGAAAATCATCTAAGACAAAAATCGCTCTGGTCCCTTCCTGAGGGACAGGAGCGAACTTGAGCATTTAGGTCCCTTGTTGACGTTTTGTAATCTTCAATTTATCTTCAACGGGTTCAACTCACCTCCTTTCTTGCCTTCAAACATAAATTTGCTTGATCTTTGCCCAGAATGTACCTTATGAAGAACTTCGCTCTGGTCCCTTGGAGAGGGACGGGAGCTACAAAGAACTTCGCCCTGGTCCCTAACTGAGGGACAGGAGCGATTTTTGCATTTTGGTTCATTTTTCTTCACGACGGCACTTCAAGTTATATTCATTTGGTAAAATGCATCTCCTTGGACCTCTTCAAATCGTCAAGTCATTAAAATCCTGCAAGGACAAAGCAATATTTGATTTTAAGCTTCGGTCCTTCACTGAGGGACAGGAGCGAAATTTGCTCTCTAGGCCAAATCGTTACAATTTTCATCAAAAAATGTCTTGGCTAAGGAAGATATCATCTTACTTAATGCTATGAATAAAAGTTAATGTCCAAAAAAGGTCTAAAATTGTGCATATAAAGAAAATCGCTCTGGTCCTTCAGTAAGGGACAGGAGCGAATTTGACCTTCTAGGCAAAAACTTCATCATTTCATTGCTTTTGATCAAGTCTGGATGCTCTATCATGCTCATTTCGTCCTTCACCATGCCTTTGATGTCTCAATTCGTCCAAACAAGGTCAGGAATGACTCCACTAAGCTTTTTCGCTCTGGACGCTTGGTGAGGGACACGAGCGATTCGCCTTGGACCCTTGGAGAGGGACAGGAGCGCTTTTCGCTCTGGACCCTTGGAGAAGGACAGGAGCGAAATTTGACTTTTCGATCTCTCTATCAGGACAATTTTAATGGAATATAACATTTATGTTTCTTCTTTCTTATACTTTAAGTTATATTCCATATATACTTTCAGGATGTTTGAGAGTGGTTTCAGACCTCCAGGAGTTATATTGCAAAATCTAGTTTTTTGAGGTTTTTCAGTTTCCAGACTTAGTCAAATTTCAGGATCAGGACATTCCAGACTTAGCCAAATTTCAGGATCAAGACCTCACTCAAGCCAGACTTGCTACCCTATTGATCTCCCTGACAGCACTCAAAATGCAAAGGCTAACTAACAAAACCCTAAAAAACCTAAAGAACAAACCCTAAAAAGCAAAAAAAGCAAGGGTCCCCATTTGCAATGGGGCGATGTGTGAAAACGTCACAACAGGTTGCCAGATTTTTCTGGGTCAGCCGAAAATTTTTCTGGAAATCCGTGCTAGTCGTACTTCGTCTTTTTCGAAGACTGTACCTAATTCTACCTTCGTTTTAGATTCACGCCTTTTCAATTTTCTTATCGTGCATTGGGAAGCATGCACAATGGTGTCATTGACCAACTTGATGTTGGAAGGCAATTAGCGATTCAACGGCAAAAATTCTAACACCTGGAAGTAGCGCACGCTGACTATTTTTGAATACCTGACTTGATGATCTTGTTTTGGACAAAGAATCTTGTCCTACCACAGTCGGAGCAGATCAGGACAAATTTGATGACCGCAATAGGGAAGTTGTCATGCTTCTTAAGCTCTCTATCACAGATGACCAGTTACCTCAGATTCCTTCTGGCAAATCAGCCGCAGAAATTTGGAAGCATCTGAAGGAGTTGCATGAGACATCTAACAAAAGTCGAGCGTTCTTCTTGAAGAACCAGTTGTTCTCCATCATGATGGATGAACGCATGTCCTTACAGGAGCATCTCACGAAGATTAAGGACATCCGAGATCAGCTCGAAGCTATTGGTCGGAAAATGGAGGAAAAGGATATGGTAGTAATAACCCTGAAGAGTCTACCAAAATCCTACGAGCACTTCATAGAGACTCAACATTACGTCTACGAATGTTGATTTGAAATCTCCAGAGTTGTGCACCAAACTTCTGCAACGGGATCGCTCGAAACAGCAATTTGGTAGCAGTGCCACTTCATCCTCCTCAGAGCAAGCATTTGCAGCCAAATCCTTTCACAAGGATAAAGGCAAATCTCAGTCATCTCAGTCCTCTCAGCAGAAGGGCTCCATCCAGTCACAGGAAGGTTCGAAGAAGAAGAAGGTTCAATGCAATTATTGTCACAAATATGGTCATATGATTAAGGATTGTCGCAATCGCATAGCTTCCGAACAACGAAAGCAGGGGGGTCTCAGCCTAAAGCCAATGTCGCTAAGCACACAGAGCAGAAAGAATCTGCCTTTGACACCTTCATGGCTAAAAGACCTGTAGACCATGTGAAATCTTCTGCTTGGTATATTGATTATGGTGCTTCTCGGCATTTCACTCAAAGGCATGATTGGTTTACAAAATTCTCTCCCTATACTGATTCAGTTATTTTTGGAGGAAGTGAAGAGTATACCATTGTCAGCAAGGGCAACATTTAGATACAGTCTGGTGGGAGGAATCTCATTTTCCTCAATGTATACAACGTTCTTGGCATGGAACTAAACCTTCTCTGTGAGTCAGATCATGTGGCATTCTCCTCAGCTTGATGTCATCTTCAGTGCACATAAATGTTCAATTGTTGATCGTGTGACACGCACTACTATTGTTGTTGGTATTGAGGATCATGGTCTTTACAAACTTGTGGATATAGGTGATTCTCTTGAGCATACATTCGCAGCAAAATCCTCCTCTATCACCCGTCTATGGCATCAGCGATATGGTCACCTGTGTTAATGCATGGTAGCTTATGCAAGATAAGATCTTCCTAAACCTTCCTTGTTCTGTTATTTACATGCTTCATGTCAGATTTATATTGCATATGATTATCGGATTGTACAAACATCACTTATCATTATGCTATCGGGGTATTAACCCGATAGCATATTAAATGCTTTAAGTCATCGGGTTATTAGCCGATACATACTTGCTATCGGGTGCATAACCATTGGCACCGGTTCACATCTGTTATCAGGCGTAATTATATCGGGCATATTTGTTATCGGGTTTAATGAATACACCGCTTCATTTGGAATTAACATTAGTTAACAACTGCACCGGTTGGATTACATACATCGTGCACTTTGAATCATCGGTGTTTATATGAACCGATTCATTACATTGATCAGTCATTATATTATGATATTACAATATGCTATCGGGTGTTTTGAATCGATAATCAGCATTGTGTTAATGGTATAATTACAAAGGCACCGATCAATGGGTGCATTGATCGGTCATGCCTAAAAGGCATGACCGGTCAATACACCAATTGACCGGTTGCCTAAATGATATATATGCCAATTGAATTCATTTGGAGTAGACATAGAAAATATTAAATGATCTCTCTCCTTCAGACCTGCAGATAAAATCAGAATTATCAGACATTGACATAATTCCTCATATCCATTTATAGCATACATAGTTCATAACTTGTTCTTTAATTAAAAATTGAAATAACTTTACAACCTGAACATTCACTACCTTGCTCAGCTTGTTTGGGAAGATTTAGTACATGACCTACCTGATATTCAAATTCAGAATTAGCGAGTTTGTGAGGCTTGTCAGGGTGGAAAGCAGCACAAGGCACCGTTCAAAGATGGTGACTCATGGCGAGCATCTAAGGTACTACAGTTGGTCCACGCTGATGTATGTTCTACTGCTTTCTCCACTTTCTATGATACACATGGCATAAAACGTCAGTTAACTACACCATACACCCCTCAGCAAAACGGCGTTGTAGAACGTTGCAACCGCACCATTACAGAAATGGCTAGGTCTATGTTGGAACACAAAAATGTTCCTAAAAGGTATTGGGTAGAAGCAGTGTTTACTGCAATCTATCTCCTTAATAGGTCTCCCACTCTTGTTGTTAAGGGGAAGACTCCCGAGGAAGCATGGACTTGTCGCAAACCCAGGATCAGCCATCTAAAAGTTTTTGGCTCTCTTCCATATGTTTGGATTCCAGATGCTAAGCGCTCCAAGTTGGATTCCAATAGTCAGAAGCTTATGTTTACAGGATACAGTGACAACCATAAGGCCTACCGACTAATTGATGTAGACACTGATCGTCTCATCTTCAGTCGTGATGTTGTCTTTGATGAAGATCGAGGACCATTTCAGCTTTCCTCGTCTGAGCATAATTCTGAGGATCGGTCTTTGAAGGCTTCTGATTTAGGTATTCATCTTCCATTTGGTTCACCTGATGGGAGGGATGATGCAAATTCTGTATTTGATGATGCACTACCTGAATTTCCTCCGGATGATGCTAATCTTCCACCTGTTCCAGATCCTCTTCCCCCTCCAATTCCATATAAGATGTGATTCTTGCATGTCCCATAGTAGTCATTCTATGGTACCACCCTTCATGTGCTACTCAATCTTAGATGTAGGGCCGCATACTTGACGGCTTCTTCAGTCATTGGATTTAATTGGAAGTAGGTGTCTAACTTTTGCACCCATGCCTTGGCTGTAGTATTTTCATCATAATATGGAATGTTGACTTTTCCTACCTTCCTCTTTAATTTAGAATAGTTATCCAGATTGCCTCTCCTAGGTAAATGCCTCATTCTTAAATCCATATAATCTTTTAATGACATTTCATTTTGGAGCCCTCCAGCTATCCAATCTTGTCAGAATTGATCTTGAAAATCTATTAATGAAGGTCCATCTTCTGCTAGCGGTTCAACCCTTGGTGTAAAAGTTGGTATCATGGGTCAAAAACTCTTTGTGGTTGACCCATGTTTTAGGCTTCCAATGTTTGATTGTCCTTCGTTCCCTCCTTGATTATTATTATTATTACCATTATTATTTGTTGAGACACTGATAATTGTTTGTGTGAGCATGTCAAGTAGCTGAGCCATTCTTTGTTGAGCATTTCTTTGTTCAGCAAAGAATTGATACATCTTCCTACCGAGATCTTCGTCACCATGCTTGTTCCTTCTTGTTGTTTGTTTCTGTTGTCTTGGCTTGACATCTTACGTTGATCAGTTTTCAGTTCTTTATCACTTGTAAATATTCACAGGCTGGCAAGATTATAAGCTCTGATACCACTTGTAATGTCTCGTTTTAAGATAACTAGGAATGTTGGACAATTACTTTAATTTTCTAATTGACAATATCTGATTTTTACAATAAACTTATGTAATTGAAATATGAATGCAATTACATAAGATATGACAATGCTCAATGCCACTTGCTCTCTCTGATTTGTAATATTGAAAGCATGCTTAAGTGAATTGATGAATATTTGTGCTGAGTGCAATAATTACTTATTGTATCAAATATGACAAAGTAAACATGCAATGATATATGTGGTGATATTGAATACGCAAAATGGATAGCTGTTTCTGATAGAGTCACTCTAATCAAGCAATGTCTGATCTGTATTATTGCTTGAAGCGATATAACTGCTGTATCTGATATGAATATAATAACTCGCAATAATTATATGATCTTCTGTGAAGCAGTGTCGGATTTGGCAATGAAACTATGTTGATGATGATCCTCAATTACTAACAGTAATGAGAGATGATTGCTGTCTCTAATTGTTGATTGAACTCCATGCAATGAGGGTGTTTTTTCTAATATATATCGCTGACTAGATAATGCACACGATATAGGACCATCATCCTGGCTC
The DNA here is from genome assembly GCF_030272615.1 of Cryptomeria japonica. Classification (NCBI taxonomy): domain Eukaryota; kingdom Viridiplantae; phylum Streptophyta; class Pinopsida; order Cupressales; family Cupressaceae; genus Cryptomeria; species Cryptomeria japonica. The sequence continues at coordinate 518,263,990 of NC_081413.1, forward strand.
TCTTCAAGCTCTTCCAAACCGGAATAAAGAAACAAGATATAATAATTTCGATGCCTTTCCAAATGGATTGGATGATCTTAATATAGGATGGGAAAAGATGATCCAAGAGACATGTCTCTTGTTACTTGGCAACCATTGATCCTTGCCCATTTAAGTTGTTTCTTGTGTCTATTCTTAATCTCATTCTTTCCTATATTGGCAAACTGGTTAGATCCCCACTTAATAGTGATTAACCATGATCGTATCCTTTCACTATGTTAACGATGGGAGATTAGTCAAGGACTAATAATTGTTTTGCTGTTCATAACACAACGATTACTCTTTATGTTCTCTCCGATTAGATATGCCTGATTATTATTGTCGATATGGTTAAAGGTCGTTGATTATACAAAGCACTGTCTTAATAACTCTTGACTTCCGTAATCATCGCTGGCTAATTTTATTGATCTTTATCATTAATCGATCCTTGTATAGTCGATCTATTTGGAAGAATCTCCATCCATTCTCTGTCTTGCTCCCTGTTGATATGACCATTGTTCCCTATCGTCCATCAGTGCCTTTATAGGCTTCATCAATCACTAGTTTCAATGTTATCCTCTTCTTCATACATTTGCCTCGGTTGATCGATGTGCCCAACATGTCTGAGTACCATTACTCTTCCATATTCAATTTGCTTTCACCAATGTGTGAATATTGAGATTCTATAGTTAGAGCTGATCCTTTGTATGAAACTGAAACATATGAAAGTTTGATTGAAGTCATTATGCTCGACATCATATTTGATGGAAGATCAACTTTTTACAACTTATATGATTGCAAGTCTTTATGCCTTTATTTTGTTCTAATGGATAAGAAAACTAGAGACAAGGAAACTGTCTTATCTATAAGACTTCACGGTTTCCAATCTTTATTTCTAAACTATAACTACTTGAAAGTTTGGGACTGCCACCCCTGAACATATACTTAATAAAGTTAGCTTAAGATTAAGATGGGGATATCACACATTCTTAATGTTGAGGTAGAAGCTTTTCATTAGATTTCTCCCACGTTTTGATGTCATTTTCTTCTGCATACAAGTAATATAAGAATCTTAATATGTCTCATGGTGTTGTAATAATCATCTTGTGCATCTCAGTACATAATGAATTCATTTGGTATAAGGTGGACTATGTACTTCACTTGTTCGAGCAAACAAATAACCAGGGAACCCAAAACCTGACCATAATACTGCAAGAATTTGAATTTAAAACTATTTCAGAAGTGAAAGAATCCAAGTTCTTTCGAAACATTTCAACATATTTTCCACTCCAATAGATTCCAAGGTGCATGAACAAGACATGTCGTTGATCTTGTACAACCTCCAAAAAACTTCATTCCTTGGAAAATTGCATGGATCTTGTTACGACTCTAGATACAAACCTCACTTCAATCTATTTTTAAAAAAACCTCTACATCTGGCAGTTGCATTTTACTTAAATAGTTTCAAAAACCGTTTCAATAAATTTGATTAATATTAGTCTTTGAAATGCATATTGCTTGGGAATTTCAAAGCCTTCAGAAAGAATCTGTTATGCACACATCCTGAATTCATGACATTCCATGAAACCATATTTCTGTGTAGCATTTTGTCAAACGGTTCTAGTGCCAAAATCAATCTCCCCATAGCCACTGGTTCAATCTATTCATAATAAACTTAAAATAGAATTAAACTATTAGAGTTTTGAACTACTAGATTCTTGATTGTGAAACAAATTTTGCAGCCATTTAATGAAATAAGGCATGTGAGACATCACTTCCAAGTCTTGTCCATGCTTCCACATTTTAAATGCATGTTGGAAGTACAACATCTGACAATTGTTTTGCTTCTATCATGCTTAGATAGATGTTGCCTAGACGTCTAATAAAGTGCACATAATTATAGCGCAAGCTTTTTTTTTGTTTCTTTTAGCATCACTAGTAATCTCACCACTACATTTGCTCAACCAATTTCATTTAGTAGGGAGGTCATAATTGGTGGAGGTTGTGGACTCTATCTTTATATATGTGAATTGCATTCACTTGAAAGATAATACAGACTTTTAACGCATCCATGTTGTGCACATTTTGTAATCATGGCATCCATGAGACCATTTTTATTAGGTGTTTTCTAAAATAGTTTGCTTGCCATGTCTATGCTTCACATTTTGCATGCAGGTGTAACATTGTCTTATGCATGCTCCCTCCATGTATGTAAACCAAAGAATCACAAGCCAATCCATTCTTGCTTTGTATGTGAAAGTTGCTACAAAACATAACCTTTCAGTTAAGCACAGGCACCTATTTTCTGTTTCTAGATTCTGATAATAACATAATAATACTTGATTGGTAGTTACAATAACTACAACTGTTTCTATCATCACCTCTCTTAGAGTAATCCAAAACCTTTCTCGTTGGTGTTTTAGTAGGGACTGTTAACTTTTGTTTCGGGATCAAAAGGAAAGTTTCCAAGTGGAATAACTTGCCCATCAGCTTTACTTTGTCAATCTCCTTTCCCTATAGGCCTTTATAGAGCTTTCATTAACTTCAAACTTCCCCATCGATGTTTTGATAAAATATAGTAACTTGTCGATACCAACAAAAAGGCCAAAATAAGTTGTTTCCGCCATTCATATCCCATATCGGCCTCTTGAAGGATATTGAAAATTTCATCAAAGGTGTTGATAAAAATAATATTCCTCCCATTATTGGCCTTTAAGAGAAGGTTAATAACTTTCATATAAATAAATGTTTCATCAACCTTTGGAGTTAAGTTCGTAACTTACATGACGGCTTGCAATCTTTCTTCATGAACATCTAGGGAGGAGCTATTAACTCATTTGAACATGGTAAAAGTACTAAACTTCTCCCTCACATCGCTCATTCAATAGTGAGTTCACAACTAACATCGCCATTTGGAGAGCCGTAAAAAACTTATGGAAATTAGCCGATAAAATCTTTATCAACACTTTGAAGGTGGTTTGTAACCTGTGTGAACGTGAAACACGAGCCTTTTAACCATAAGTAGCTTTCATAACCATGAAACTTAAAGATTTTAAAATCTAGCACACATCTAAAGCATGTGATGAAGAATTATTTGGATATCATTATTTAATTTTTCCAATTTGGATTAGAGAACTTAAACTTGACGAGTACCGAAATCATTCCTGGAAACCTTATTAAATTTGTTTGATAAACCCACCAAGTCGAAAATGAGGACTAATGCATAACTTTTTCTCAGAACAACATTTTTCCACAAAACTTTGCTAGATTGTCAATAATAGCATTGTGATCAAAACCTAGAGATCTAGTTCCATGTAGGTCAAATAAAATCCTTGATTTAATCATTTCCACAATTTGATCACCAAGAAGTAAAAGTTTTAATACCTTGCAAACCGGGAGGTGGGTTGGCATGGAAACTGGCTACATTAGATTCAATAGCATCAAGCTCAACCCTACAAACTAGATTTGCACAATTGTTCTTAGTTTATGAGATTAAACCATTTCTAGGATTTTCACCAATCCACAAGTTCACCCCTATGATGAAGCATAATAAATCTCCAATCCGACACAAACATGAAGTTTGATGTCATCAACTTGTTACAATTAATTGGACTTTTGTGCTTAACTCATGATAAGGCTCACAAAAGATGAACTAGAAGCATGTGAAATAGATATATGTCAAATTGGCTTAGTAATGAGTTTGATGCAAAATTTGAAAATTGGGCAAACAACCCCCTCCCCCTCTCGTGGTTGTAAGTGTCTTCCTATCTCCTCCCACTCTACCCTTGCATGCTTCTTTGTACTAAAAAAATTCTCAATGATAGCTCCAACTTTGTCTTGCATTCCTACTTCTACTTCTTTCCCAAGATGGGCTCTGACTTTGACCTTGTATGACTAGGATTTCTTTGACTATTTCTTGCAGTCTTCTCAATTTTGTTTGCTCTATCAATCTTAAAATATCCAATCTCTTGGTCTTGACCATGCATCTTTGTTGGGGTCTAAGGGCATGAATAACTTAAATCTAACCCAACTTCTTTAAGGCAAGGGTGCCAAGCATTTGCCATCCTATCTGATAAAACTAATGTTTGAATTAATAACGGAAATAGCTATGCATATCAGACAGACGAGTAAAAGTATATTTTTATTCACACATTAAGTTATTAAAAAAGTAGACCATCTGATCAAACTACTTTCCTTGACTATGTTACGGCCATACAATTGCCTCAAGAACACTAACATTTATAAATCAACTCCTATATAGAGCTACCCAAAAAATGACAAACAATTAATACATAGTCGAATACAACTATATTAACAAAACAAAATAAGTTATTGTATCCTGGCTACAGAACTATGTGATGTCCCCATCCTATACATGAAAACCCATCTAGCATCAAACACGCGTGGTCCAGGTGTGGCAAACCTTGGACACTTTCAAGTAGTTAACAAGTAGATATAAGTATTGTACATAGTAATTAGTAGCTCAAGCAGTTAGATTTGCATATCAATAAAGACTGTATCATCAAGATCAAGTGACATGATCAAGGGTGACAGATATCACTTCTCTTCATCAGCATAACACCAAATAATGATCTAGACATTGAGCTCACATGATATCAAGCATCGTCTTGATGAGCAAATCGCTATGTTACCCACAAAGTAAATAGTCAGCAAGCATATCAATTTATATAACATGACTGTCATAATCATCACTTATTATTGTTTGTGAAGAGATTAAGAGGATCCATCATCAAAGGATGATCATATCAATCAAAGGAGAATAGCATCAAACATAAGTAAACATATCATCACTACCCAAGGGGAAGTTAAAATTAATTAAATAACAAGTAAAGCAAACAAATGATAATCAGCGATTATCATAAGGCAATGATTAACATACATATGCAATTTCAATGAAATAACAAATTAATTATGGAAAGGTGCAAGAATAATAAAGCTGATTTGTATGAATCATGAAGAGAGGTAATTAAGAGATATGTCTCTTAAACCAAAGGATGCAACTATTCGATTTTGCAAGATATATAATGAGAATCGATTCCATTCTCAAAGGGATCATAGACTATTTCTCATTACATATTCAAAGAGCACCACCATCTTGCATATTTCTAAGGTTCAGATCAGATGCAGCAATATTGTTGCTATAAGCGATAGGGAGAAGACAATTGCATACTTATAAAGACAGATCAGAAATAGCAGCAACGTCGCTGTAAGCGATATTGAATATATTTGCATACATAGAAAGATAGATCAAAAAAAGCAAGATACGTCATCGCTATAACCAATAGTAACAGATTTTAGCATCTTTCTTAGTGTCGAATCAGAGACAGCTATCAACAACATTGATTGCACAAATCATATTGTTATTACAGATCAGATATATAGCAGAGATTATCCTTGCATATAAATCTAATAGATATATCAGAGATAGCAGTGATACTATATCCTATTGTTTAGTAATATACCCTATAACATCACATTATAAGTGGTATCATAATCTATCATTCTTACAGTTAAGTAGCATCAATTATCATCATTTCAAGTGTTATTAGAGTCTTTTTGAAAAGAAGTCTATTGATTTATTAGTTAATTATTCCCCTTATTTCTTGAGAATATACATAAGTGGACATTACAAAGTATGTCGTCGATGTCCATAACAACATGTTGGGCTTGAGGGATTTTAGTGCAAGTTTAATTTGACTGACTTGGCGATTTGTCAATTTCACATGGCTGACCAACAAATGAGAACTCAAATTGACTATTGTTCAAAATACCTCCACATACAAATTTGATAGGTTTGGAAATATAGTATATGAAAATTCACAACACCTGTATACCCTAGACTAATACGATGTTCAGTTTTATTGTCTCCTGGACTCGCACAATAGGTGGAGATTCACCAAGAGGACTAACAAGTCTTGTATTTATGATGGGTTTTGACAAGACATTTCTTCAAGGATTGTCTTTTCCTTCCTTTTTGTTGATGCGTCTGAAGTCGGACTTCAGCTCCTTTTGATCAACACAGAATAGAATTCAATAGCAATCCCATTCTCTCTTGCATAAGGAAGTCCCAGTGCTACTAAAACAATCACTAGAAAACAACCTCAAGGTTCATTTCGCCAGGTCTTGACTGTGGGATGGCTCAAAAGTTGATGTGTCTTGTTGGTAGACACAAGGGGGGCTTACGTTTTATGGATAGAATGAGTTTCAGAGTTCATACAAGGTCCCTAAGACTCTACAGGTCTTGATTTCATCGAATTATTCATACACATGATGTTGTTTTACGGTCTACAATTTCAGATTTTATTTTATTTTTAAAGGAGAGAGAGAGAGAGAGGCATATATTTACTAATCTAACTAAAATAGCTTATGTGGGCAAATAGATGGGGATCCTAACATTACCATATTATAGTTTGCCCCTTAAACACAACTTAGTATAATTTGGTGCAATCTTCAAAGGAAAGTTGGATTTTCAAACTCTTAAACACTAATACAAAATCTAAAATATACATTCATCAAAGGGTTTAACAGCCGAACTAGATGCATGAATATGTTCAAACTAACCATATAGAGGGATTGACAATCAACCAATCCTTAATGGTATGAACTAGAAATCCCTATCAAATATTTTCCCAAGTACACTACATATAAATAAAATGCGTTACAGAAATTTGAATGAAGAAGATAGAACCATGCACTCACATGAAATATGAATAGCTTGGAATTCCATAAAACCTGTAAACATTTCTGCAGAGTTTTTGCAACAATTCTAGAGTTCTTACAAAATAAGGAAACCTTTAAATAGAATTTCAAAAATGGATGAATGGCCCAGATTAAACAATACAAGTGGCCCAAATTCATCCCAAAGTAATGACTACCCATGCCTAGTTAATAAGGAGCATACCTCCCAACTAACTAACAACCAACAATCATAAAGTTGTCCCCCCAAAAGGTGCATCGCACGGAGCTCAAAACTAAAACTGTACTTTGGTAGTTGGGGAGAAATAACTAACTTTGGGAATGCACTTTTTATCATCCCAAAGCAAATATTCTCATTTAGGTACTTTTTCCAAATGTCCCAGCCTGCAGCTCGCTCTGCCTGAACATGATCTTGGAATTTTACGCAAATGGCTCTTATTTCCTAAACAGGAGGCATAGGTGGGGAATCCATCTGGAAGTTAGTATCTATGCAATGATCCTCTACCTCCTTTAGCTGTTGAAGCCAATCAAGCCCATTGGTCTTATAATCCTGGATGGCTGCATGGAATCTGCTAGTGCATGTTAAATCATCTTTAGTGTATGCAGCCCCTTCTTTCTCCATTTGGCTATTCCAACACATTTTGAACTCATCACAATCCATATCTGGTCTGTATTCGCCAATTAACTTTTCCAGGAGATCTGTACAGTTTTTCCCAACATGGAGCAAGACTACCTCATTATCCTCCCATCCCTTATTAATGAAGTCCATGATGTCACTCTTCAATACCAAATCTCGGAACCAGCCCTCAAAGGTACCGAAATAATGTGGCTCAAAGATCTGTTGCTCAACTGGAATAAAGAAGTGACTCCAGAATGCCTTCAAGATGGGCAGTAGCTTATTAATTGATTTTCGCATCGATTCAATGTTGCTCCTAAGCGCCTTAATTGTTTTGGAGGTCCTCCTTGCATCCTGTTCACAATAAACCAAGTCATTAATTACTTGACTTCCTATCTTCGCAATATCCTCCATCCATTCCCTGGTTGCCTTAGCAATGTCTCGAACACTTTCAAAATTTGCAGTGGTTTTTTGTGCTAATGCCAAGGGGGGAACATAGGTCTCGGTAGCATGCTGCAGCGGCTTGAGCAGATGATCTATATAGTTCTCTACTTGCTCAGCACGTACCTTATACATTTCTCGTTCAGCAGTCATTCTTTCCAACTGGCCCAATATGGTCTGCACGGAGTCCTTGAACTCTTCCACTTCTTGTTCCTTTGTTGCCTTTCCCAGTGAGATCAACATAACCTTATAATCGGCCAATGCAACTTCCTCGGCTAATTTGCCTTCAAGTGGATCAGCAATATGTATTGTTCGGTTCTTCTAAGCATCTTTGGTAATCTTGGAATATGTCCCTGGTTTCTTTTTCCCTTTAGTCTGAGGCTCTCCTATCCAAGAGAATGGGCCTTCTAGGCTTATTGGTGGCCTCACAGAGGCCTTCCTCTAGCCTCGGGCCTGTAACCATGCATGAGGGGTACGTTGTCTTGAAGTAACCACTAATTCCCTACTTTGCTCTCCTGACACCTCAACAGATTCACTGTCTCCCCATGGCTGATTGATCACACAAAAAGGCTGATTTGGCGTTGTATCTTGCTCTTTGCCCACAGCTGAGTTCTCACCTACCTCACTTAGCAATTGCTGAGTGACCTCAAGTACTTGTTGTACTTTGTTGTCCGTATTTTTGCATTCACAAAATTGGACAACCCCCTCAAAACATTTGTTAAAAATGAAAAAAATTTACTCTAAGGCACGTTTCTCGACACAAAAATTTTGCTTCTAGTTAAACTGGACTGATCTTTGGTCCATCCTCGATCCGCGTTTCAAATTTCATCGCATTTCGATTTTGTTTGCTATGTCTTTCCTTCAAAATCGGGTTTTATTTTCCAAACTGCAAGTGGAAATTTTTCTTTCCTTTGCAGGTTTAGTGTTTTTTCTAGCAATTACAAGTGCACTTTATTTCAAACTTGTAACTTGTAACTTGCTTTTTTATTTTTATTTTTCCTTTTTGTCTTTTAAGTTGTTTGTAGGAACTTTTTAGACAAATTACAAGATAATTTAAAATTACAAGTTTAATGAGAACTTGTAAGTTCTCATAAAAGTTCCTACTTTGTGCTTTTAAGTTGTAATAGGGGTTTTATTTCCCTATTACAAGTCTTTTTAAGTTTTTTAGGTGTTTTTATGTCTTGTGTCTTACTTGTAATGGGAATTTTATTTTCCTATTGCAAGTTTTTAAGTTATTATTCCTTTTAGTTGTAATGGGGGTTTTATTTCCCCATTACAAGTCGATTTGCTCTTTATGTATGTGCTCCTAAAAACCCAAATTTTCCCATTGAAGAGAAAAGTAAAGTAATTTGCTACTTGTATTTGCTAAGGAAGAACCCAACCTGCACATTTGCTCACACAAATCCAGTTTTTGTGGCTTTCTTCCCCAAAATCCGTCCAACATTCATGCCAAATTGTTGGGAATCAATGCTGGTTGCCACGTTTTTCACCAAAAAACGATTGGGTGAACACATGAGGCGTTTTTGAAGGTATTTTTGAAAATGTTTTTGAATACGTTTTTGGAATACGTCCTTTGCTGGTTATTACCACATTTTGAAGCATGAGAATCGCCTTATTGTCATATTGCAAACACGTCTTGCACGTCCTCCATTAAATGAGTGTTTGAAGTCAAGCATACCTCTCCTTCTTAGCCATTTTTGGTGGAAAGGTTTAAAGGAAAAACAGATTTTGTTTGTTGTTTGCAACCATAACGTGGTGGCTTTCTTACTTATTTAAAGAGCATTTCGGTTTCTTTCAAGTTTATTTGCTTTGATCTAGGGCATTCTTCAAGCAAAATATGTAAGTTTCAGTTTTGTTTTTGTTTTTCTATTTTGCTTATGCTTTGTATATATTTTGTTCTTGCTTGAATCCCCTTTGTCTTATTTCCATCTACTTGCATTCGGGTTTTTAAAATCCAATTGCAAGTAAGTTGAGAAGTTGGGTTTTCCCCTTTGGTTGAAAAGACTTAACACTCTTTTACCAAACTTGCAAAATTAAAAGTTGTTTTAAAAGCCTACCGATTCAAAATCGGGTTTTATAAACTTGATTACAAGTTAAGTTCTTCCCATTTCACATGTGGTCAAAATGAGATTATTCTTCCAAATTCCATTCATAGCCATTCATGGTTACTATCCTTGGTCATAAATTTCATTTTCCCTCATGTCAAAATCCCATTTTTACCATTTATCGCACATTCACTCATTTTTCCCATTTCAAGTCTACTTGCAGTCGAGATTTAAAAACCTGATTGCAATTATGTCTTTCCACAAGTTTTTCCCTTTTTCATACTTGTAATGCATCTCCCAAGATCCGAAATTGGTCAAAAGCTCAGTCTTTAAAACCTCTTGTCCATCCATCCTTCCATCTTCAAAAGCTTTAGGGTTAGAGTTGAGTTTTTCCCTTTCGAGAAGATCATATGGCTCTTTCAACGGATCGGCATGTTGCATTAACACTTATGGATTTTCATCGCAGTGTTACAAGTTCATGTTCAATGACAGATTTGCTAGCATCATCTTCCCAAAGGAAGATGAAGTACAAATACGACAATTATCAAAATGAGATCTCTCCTTCTCAAGTCTCTTCTTCATTGGATGAGATAAAGGATGCAGAGATCGAAAAAGTGGATATGTCAGACTTTCTCAAGAGGGTTAAAAATCTCATGGATCATAGCATGCAGCGCTTGCTGGATAGTCATCTTCATCTTGCCTCTTCCTTCCCAGTGGCTGCCCTAGAGCCAGAATTTGTTCAGGAAACCAAAACTATTAGGGATGATGAGGGTGAAGTAGTTATTTGTCTTGACGCTGAAACTATTGAAAAGATTTTCAAAATACCCATGGCTCCTGTTTATGTAGAAATTTCAAAGGAAAGTGCAACAGAATACTACATGAAGAGGGAGAAGGAAAGTAAGTGTCATATCAACAAGTGGATTCAAGAACCAAGAAATTGTCTTACCCAGTGGACAGAGTTGTTTCGCTGTGATTTCAAAGAGGAGATTGGTGATACAATTACCCTTTTGAGCAGAATCATGGGTTTAGAGCATTCAAATGTCTTTGAGCCATGGATGTATAAGTTCATCGTACTTATCAGACAATCTCAGCACATCTTTTGGGGTGACATCATTAGTGATGCTTTGTGTGAGCAGCTTGCCAGAGTTCTCACCACTTTGACGTTCTACATGAACTCATACTTGGTGTATATAGCAGCATTACTCAAACACTTTCCTGGTCTTTCTACCAAAGGTGATCACTCGCTTGTGCCTATGTGGGATTACTATGATCAGATGCCTTTGAGACCTAGTAGACTGCATTACAGAAGAGTTCAGGATGCTTTCTATGGCCACTACATGTGACTATTTGATAAAACATTGAAGAACAGAAGAGTGTCAAACGTTGCATGGAAGAAAGTAAATGAGTATGGGTGTCTTTTCCTTCAATTCCCACCATTTACTTATTTGAGAGTTGGACGCTACAGTGAGCAATACATGGTTCCAAGATATCCAACCGAAAAAATCATTCTTATGGAATTGGAAAGAAAACTCATGGCAGTTCATGCACAGCAATCTGTTCGACATAAGGCTAGAATGGGGATATCTTAAAATAACCCATTGCAGATTGGTCGATATTCTCTCATGACATCCACGAAGGCCATAGCAATGGAAACTGAGATGCAAGAGATCAAACTCAAAAGGTTCAAAGCGATAGCAAATTTTGATTACAGAGGTATGAAGGAAAAGATTAAAAGATCATTCATTCATGTGCATCGCATAGAGGACATCTGGATTGATCTTCGCACAGAAGAGGAGATCTGTAGTATTGACTATTGCAGGCTCACACTTGAGCAGATTGTTGATTTGAACCTTGCTAGCATTCCTGAAGGAATGATTGATGATGGGAATGTACTCGATTCCGAGTATGTTGAAAAAAGAGTCAATGAAGCACCACTTCCATCGGTTCAATGGTCACAGAAGGAATACACTTCAATTATTGATAGATTTCAGCTTGTCTTAGCTAACACCAATGCTAGGCTCAAAAGCAAAGGCGTTAGACTCATCAAAATCAAGATTGGAAAAGAAGATGATTCTACAGGGCCTATCGAACGCAAGTCTGAAATCAGAGTTGATAACAAGGAAGGTGCTTCCTCTTCAACTACAAGGATCAAATTGAGAGTTAGCAGAGCAAAGGTAATTCCTCTCAAAGAAGTGACAGTGAAAGGGAAGGAGAAACCACAGCATCATATTCATGTCATTGATCCAGAAGATCCAAAAGAAGAGCCGCAAGAAGATGATGCTCCTAGGTCCACAACTTCGGAGTCACCTCACGAAGTTCCTCCTCAAATTCCTTTGGATTTTCCTATGTCTCCCTTTGACACAAATGTGGATTCTTTCTCCACTATCCACATGGATCCTGTTCCATTAAGTATGAATGCAGAGAGTGTCATTCCAATTTCAGCAGCAGAACCATCTCTTGATCACACACAGGAAGATTTGCTAAATATGTTTGAGGATAACCCTACCCATGACTCTTTGCCTGGCTTGTCATTATCGGAGATTGATACTTCTACTTCCAGTTTTGACAAATTCATGTTGCAGGCATCACATTCTCCAGTGACTGAATGGGCCATGAATGTTGTTCAAACAGAAATCTCTCCCAAGGTGACCACTATAGCTCAAACAGAAACTGCTTCTTCCCCACCTCTAGCTGCTTCTGAGGCAAATTCAATGGCTTTACCTCCATGATTAAGCTCTTTCACTCCTAAAAGAAGCAAGAGATTTCTCCTGACATCTTTGATTTTCCGCAACTCAAACAAACTAAATCCAAGGTTGTTAAAAGAGCTAAGACAATTTCTAGAGTGACAATTGACAGCAACATGATGAAAGTTGCACAGATTGTTGAACCAATGGTAGATAAGCCACATGAAGAGATGCAAGCTTCTAACTACAATATCACCATGGTGGAGCTTGGTAAACAAACACATGCAGTTGTCATGCATGATGCCCAGCATTCAGTGACTTCATTGGTGAAACGATATGAACTCCTAACAAAGAAAGACAAGCTAGAGGAAGAGAATTTGCAGCTCATCTCAGTTATTCAGAAGATCACCAAATCTTCTGAGGAAGGGACCAATCCTTCGACTTCTTTCAATACCAAAGAATCAGTTCAGGAAATTGAAAGAGCTGCTCAAAAAGTGCAAGCACTAGATTCTTGGGTAGATCAAATTACTGATCTATGTGTTCGAGTCTTGTAGGAGGTTTTCCTAGTGATGGTCAAGCTAGAAATGATCAAAGATAGATTGAATCAGACTTCTGCAATGTTCAAACAAAATCTAGAGAAGGTTGAAAGTATCTTGAAAGTTTGGCACAAAATGCCATAGGAAAAGTTGAATGTTCTACAGGAGAATGGCATCCTTCCTACTAGAACCATGTATCTAGAATTTGGGGAACTTCTAGAAAATAAGTCCCTTGTCCTGAAATCACTTATTGAAGAAATTGCTGATACTTGGGGATTGCGCATGGAAGTGTTGCAAGATATTATTTCTCATTGTGAGAGAGTTTCTTGTAAAATTGTAAATCATAATGTTGAGTTGTTGCCAAAGAAGATGTTCTTTCAGATTTGAGAAGGAAGATTCAGCAAGAATGGCAGGATGAACAATTTTCAGTTGCATCAATCCAAACCTTGTTGAAGTACCAATTTTTTCTGCAAGTAATCCAGGCTACTCTTGAGAAACATAATCCTACGATTCTTAGTAGCAGTGATACCATTGTCAAAACAGTGATTATTGCTAAGAACACTCATGAGCCAAATCCTGATGAGCTACAAGGAATTATCCAGAAGTTTGAAGAATACATGGCCAAACATGCTACCATATAAGTGTTTTCAACACTTAGTTTATATTTCAGAAATATAATTTCAGAATTATAGTTTTTCTTTTGACAAGTTTACTTGTAGAAACACTTTTGTAATTGCAAGTTGATCACTTCCACTTTAGTAATTACAAGTAAGCTGATTACAAGTCAATTTAGAATAGGACTTGTAATCTCGAATAAGTCTTAGTTAGTAATTGGAATAAGTCATGGTGGTTGAGAGAATTTCTCAAGTTAGTTGGGATCCTCCCACCTTTTTCTCAAGGCCTCTCTCCTATTAATACTTGAGGGGGTCTATTGTATCTTTTATCTTTTTGGGAAAGCAAGAAAACTCTGCAGGATTTTCTACTCATAGAGACTTTGAGCTTTATAGTTGTAAATTTGCCATCTTTGAGTAATATAAAATAAGTGAGAAATTTCAGACTTTGTGTTGAAGTCTTGCTTTATCCCTTTGTGTTCTTACGTCATTTTGGGGTATAACTTTGTGCTTACTTTGAAGATTGTAGGAAGCTACTAAAGAGAGCTTCACTTCATTTAATTGCAGACTTTGTGTTGCGGCTATTGGGAATGAAATTAGTTTAAGAATTACAAATAGAGTTGAAAAGTATCTCAAGACTTTGTGTTTGTGATAGATTCTCATATAGATTAGTTTTAGAGTGCACTCTATTTGTAGACTTTGTGCTGCTGTATATTGCATTTGATTCTGAAAAGTTATTATTACAAGAAGGTTGATAGGATCGCAGATATTCGAGACTTTGAGCTTGATATTGTTTTCCCGTCCCGGAGGAAGTGATGGAAATCTTTGGGTTTTCGGGAGACTTCATTTCCTCTTTTTCATTTTATGGTAGAAGTTATGACTGATACATACTTCACTCCCAAGGAGCTCTGTATTTTTGCTCTCCTCCTTATTTTCTCCTATGACATCATCATTCCCCCTATCATCCACCTCCTTTTGCTCTTCATTCTTTTTTGTAGCTGCCCCATCATCTTTATCACCTTTTTCCTGTGTCTTTTCTTGTTCGGCCTCTTGCCTATTATCCTCATCATTGGGTTGCATTTCTCCTTCTTCAACCTGGTTTTCAAGCCCATCCGGATCAATGATATGTATCTCTGCCTCTTGCATATTAGGCCCTCATGAATCGATTGCTTCAACGATAGCTGAATCAATTTGCTATGTCGGAGGGGTAGATTGACATTCTAGTTCGATTACGTCCTTAGCTAAGTTAGGATTTTTGATCAAGGTGGCAGCAGCTGGCCTTCTTACTAGTATCTTTTCCAGCACAAGGGCCTCAGGTGACTAGCTTGGATCTTTCCTAGACCTTTTTGATGTTCGCGGTCCCTTACTAGCCTTTGTTTTCTTTCTCTTCTTTTCGGGCCTCTCAATTTCTTCTTCCTTCGCCACACTCGATGCCTCTTCATCCTCTGACGAATGAGATTCAAAGCCTCCCATCAGGTTGTAGGTGAACTGTATCCCATCATGGGTTAATCTTTGAATCTGCTGATATAGCCAGGCATTTGTGTATCTCCTAGGGCCTTCCATTATAGCCTCAAAAGCAGTAATTGGATCTTGGGACCAATTGATCAATGGTGGGAGGTCCTAAACTGCTTCATAGTCCTGGAATTGCAGACAATCCCCATAGTCGACTAGCTGATCTGGGACTTGGCCATACTCGAAAGTCCTGATTTGATGCACACTAAGCCTCGAGTATTCCCGTTGGCGAACTTCAAAGTCATCCTTGTAGCTGGCCCAATAATCCTCTATAGTCATTTTATATCTATAATGCCTGCCATAAGATTTCTTCCCTAATCCAATAGAGTTGAAGTTCTTCCTGAAGGGATGCTCTTATAGGCAACAGGATGCCAGCTCCTCCTAGGATTGCTCAGCCTATGTAGAAGTCTTAAAATACACATCATTGTCCCCTATGGTCATTGGAAACATGACTCCTGATATCTTCCTATCCCTGAGGATTTGCCTGGTTGGATGTGCTTGTCTGGCAGCTTCCAAGAGAATCATCTTGTCTGTAGGGTACCGTGGGAGTCTGTAAGGAGAACCTTCAAAACCTGAGATCCTTAGGTAGGACAAACGGGCGAATTGGATATACCATGCTCCGTATTTCCATATTAGTGTGGTGGCCTGTTTAGATAGTCGATGCAATCCTTCCTACATCCAACTGACCATGTGCATGGTGAATGCATCATTCAAGTGCTCATATTGGCCCACTACATAGGCTATGTTGTTTTTCTCCCTTTGTTTTATGTTGTAGTAATGCAGCTGAGGGTAACGATCATACACTTTCACCTGGCCTGGCCCATTCCCAATTTCTCCCAAGCGAATCAATCCTAGAAGCCTTGGATGTCTTCCAAACATGTACACTAAATAGGAAGACATCATGAAGTACTTCTTTTTAGCGAGCTAGACCAGTTGGGTATGGATGTTATCACTTATGATTTGGGCCCAATCAAACTTTATCTTCCCCACGAAGACTTGCTCTGTGAAATAAAACATCCACCCCCCGAATACTTTTCATTTACTTTTCCCTTGCAATTATTAGGATTAGTGTCATAAGTTGCTTGCGCTTCTTCCATTGTTACTACAATCGCATCCTCAGGGAGTGGGACATCAAAGGCCTCCCCAATAGCCTTTGGGGTGAAGACAGCCATTACCGTTCCATTTGCCAGTACCACCCTGTTGTCAGGTTGATAATGCTTGGAGGCCTCTACAATAAGCTCATAATTTTGGATAGCTTGTGGGAAACCTGCTGCCTGTGCAATACCACTTTCTATCATCTCTTGACTTTTCCGAAGGCATTACGAGCATACACCCCCGTCTCTGAAATTTTGGAGATCAAAATGTCTGAAATCAATGTCGCCAACATTCTCCCAATTACTCTAAACCTTTGACTCTTGTATCACCCCTTGATACCGATACTTCATTTTTCCCAACTTGCAGAGGTTGTCAACTTTGGGTCCTTGGGACGTCCCTGGTGTGTCGGGTGCCTTAGAGGATTCTGCTGCTTAATAAGACATCTACCCTGCACACCCGGACATGAAATACAAGTCTTCATTTTAAAAGCGTAAGAGTGGTTAGGAACGCCCAACAACAGCGCTAGCAGCGAAATTACGGAGTAATCAGCATAACAACAATAAGATAAAATGACTGCAAAAATTTGAAAAGTTGCTATAATGCGTCGTCCTTGAATTCAAAATTCCATTGCATGGCAATTTGGATTTTGGCGCGGTTTTGAATTTAAATTTTTGTTGGCTCGGATGTATCTCATAGTTTGAGCGTTGTTTCCTTGGGCACTTTGAGTTTCATGTTTGTTTGCCAATTGAAGGGGAGATTTTTGACATTTTTAAGGCTTTTGAAAGAAGTTTTGAAGTTTCCCATTTTCAGCTAGTAATCCCCGAAATTTTCCCAAGTTGAAATTTTTTTGGGCATAAATTCAGATTTTAGCAGTGTCTAGTTGGCTTACAGTTTGGTTTGCAAAAGAAAATTGATCATACACTCATGATTCGCACAAAATGACATTTATTATTATGTTTGCAAAGGAACCCTTTCTTAGAAAATATGATAGGTTGATGCATGCCTAGAAGCGATTGAAAATGCATGGAATATGTTCCTTTCCTAGCAACGTGTCTTATGTTTGAACAAAACCTTGACGAGTGACCTCAAAACGTCTGTCATGTGCAAGCCGCAGATGCCCTTTAAGGATGAATGCTGACGGTTGAAAGAAAACGTGAACTTTTGCATTTTAAATATGTCGAAAAATGCCTTGCGTAGCACCCTTCTTCCTTTGTTGGGTCGCGATTCGGCCTTTTGTGGCAAAATGTGAACTTTATTTCTTCGTCTGCCCTTCTTTACTTCTCCTTGTGGTTTATGAAAGGGAAAAACTCGGCTACTCAAGAAGAAAAATGAAAAAAAATGCCCCCCTCATTTTTTTTATAAATCACCACAAGGAAAAACACGACCACTCAAGAAGAAATGTGAAGAAGTATTTGTATTGCAAGACTTGCAAATTCATTAAAACCTCCTAACTTTACTTTGTCTGCCATTTGCTTAACCTAGTGTTCGCACTAAAAGGGAGAAACTCGGCATTTTGAGGCAGAATGCGAACAACGCTTTGTTATTTTTTCACTTTGCCGATGCAAGGAGAAATGTCGTCTTTTAGAGGCAAAATGTGAATCTTAGATTTCATGACTAAAGACACCCCCTTTCTCCTCCTTTCTTCTTCTTTTACTTAGCGCATAACTTTGGGAAAAAAAACTCGACGTTTAGAAGGAAAATACGAACATTGTTTTTAAACGGTTCCCCTTCTTTTCTAAAACTCGACCTCCTGAAAGTCGAAAGACACTTGAGACATTTTCTTATTCGCCACTTATCCTTTGTGGGGAAAAAATCGGCTTCGTAGACTTTCATTTTCAAATTCCCTTTTGCTTGTTATTTTACTTTTAGGGGAAAATTCGGCTTTTAGAGGGAAATTGCAAAAATTCGCTCTTTTGAACAAACACTGCCTTTACGCTTTTTATCTTTTATCTAACATTTCGCCCCCTTTAGGAAGAAACTAAGTTTTGCAAGCAAAAACGTGAACTTCGCCCCCCCTTCTTTTTCACGCCTTGGGGGAGAAACTTTGGCCTTTTCAAGGAAATTGCAAATAATTCACCCCCTTACCATTTTAATGTATTTCCCCTTATTTCACTTTTGTTAGTATTTCTTGACTCTAGAGTGCAACTCCATTTTAAGTTTTCCTTTTAAAATCTCCAACCTCTTCCAAGATAAAGCTTGGCACCTTGAGATGAAATGCAGTAGCTTCTCCTTGAATCCTATAGCATACTCTGACCCAATTGATATTGCACCTAACTCTGCAAACTAAACCAAAACTCCTACTCAGGACCTCAAAGAGGCAAGCGACCAAAGGGGACCCTATTTGCGATGGGGAGTGTGTGCAAGGCACAACACTTTTGAGTTGTACTTCTTGAAGAAGGAATATAAAAATATTTCTTCACTACAACATTAATCTGTGCCACAAGGGACTTCAAACTCTTCTCCAAGGACTTTTTGTCTTTACTTACCCTTTAAGTTGTATTGCTTGAAGATGGAGAATCTTTCTTCTCTACTAAGGCATTAGGTGTCTAATCTTGTAATTGATCTTGCAACCTATCAATTCCTTGTCACAACACCTTGTATTGATTGCAAAACTATAAAAACAAAGGCTTGTATTGATGCCAATGTTCTACCCTTATCTTTGCTTCTTGTTTGTTACTAACATTAATTTGCAAGGATTAGATGTTAGTGGTGTATAAAGTGGACATGATTTCACTAATTACACAAATGTCGAAGTCAGGTCCCACCAATAATCCATGAAGACGATAAATTCACAACACCTAACAACTTTAGTCGTCAAATAGAGATAGATTGGTTCCTTATGACTTCAAAAGTTTTCTTTTTCTATATGCCGCCAAACTGATATATCAAACCTCTCATTATGCCCGCCTTTTCGATATACCCATAGATACATAGAAGAAACCTATCCTTTCAATGTAATTGTCAATGCATGGAAACGAAATTAAATACATGGCACTTAGCCAATTCACCTTATGAATGGCACCTACATAGGAAAAAAATCAAAATTTCTTCCAATCAAAATTTACATCTTACAATTGTGAGAAATGGGTAACAAATGAAAATGGCAGTTTATAATGACAAAGCCACAAACATATTCATTGCAACTCTATTAGGTATTAGATATAATAGTTCAATCCTAATGGATTGGCTAGTAAACGTGAATTATAAACATCATATATATCAAACACTACAAATTCATTTCATTTTGAAATATTTTTTCAAATTATTGCTTAAAATATAACTTCTAAAATATGCTAAAATGACCACTAGACAAAAAAAAATTCACTATTTTAATTCACCATCATACACTGTTTAAAAAAATGCATGAAATAGATTTTTTACCTCAAAGTATAACTTTGAAAAAAAAAAAAAAAAAAATTGAATGGTCTATAAGTTTTTCCTTAAATTCATGAAAGCCACAAACAAAAACATGAAATGCAAGGCCAACTCCAAGTGCCTCAAGAGCCATGAACTAGAAGAAGGATTAGGAGGTCATTCACAAGGATCTATGTGGGAGAGTCGTGCGAAACCAAGGTAAAGGAACCATGAATCAAGTATAATGAACACACAAGTCGTAGAATGTATTCTCCTAAGCAATGTTCAAAAACAAAGGAGGCAAATGTATGCTAGATATACTCAATTAAATGTTGGTGCACCAAGGATATTGCAAAGTGGTAAAAAACAACAATAAGTTGAATGAACACATTATGATGCTAGGGTACATAGATTTTTGCAAATGGTACACATGTTCATAAAACAAAGCTCAAACCTAGATGGAATATATTGAACACAAGAAAAATAGTCACCTAAATGTAAAGTAGCCATGTGGGAGGCATGAGAAACACCAAAGATTCAAGCCAGAACATGCAGCAATAGATGAATATCAAAACAATCTTTTTGTAAGCCTTTTTCTTTTACTAGGTCTTTGTTGTTGTTGCTTCTTCAATATAGTATGCTTGTTAAGTTTAATTAAATTATGTGATCAAGAGGCTAGAACAGATGAAAGGTATAGTCTGGAATTTACTTCGAAGTGCAGTAGTGTGAATGAAGGAAGCACAACACTTATAAATTTTCAGTATTGTCCTCCTCCCCGTTGTATGTGTGCTATATATCTAAGTGAATGAGAGGGTATGTAGGGAAGAGATATGTCTTCCCACGTGGGAAGACACATCTCTCCCTACGTACCACTCAGCACGTTAACAAACATATCGCAATTTATTATAAATCGTTTAACCCAGCCCGTTAACATTAAGGAGTGTAATCGGTGGCATAAATAATATCCCCAGCCCGATAACATAAAGGGATGTGACCGGTGGCAATCACCACAATAAAATCGGTTTATTTATTGTTTATTGTTAACGTGTAAACTAATATGTTAACAAGTAAGCATCGGAATTTTGAAGTTGTACGACCGACGTTACCAGAATTAACACCCCCTCTTAACTAGGGAGGACACATTTAGAGAAAAACACAATTCATCCATTGATTGTGAAGAGAAGAGATATCACACCATAGTGATATCCAGAGATATGGTTCAACAATGAATATCAAGTCTCATGATACTCACCATAACTCATAGTTATCAAGTAAGGTATGTGCACTGGCATCAAGTCACATGATGCCTACCATACTGATAATGATTCATGGCATGTCCACGAATATTATGTCCATAATATTCACCATGAAGATCTCTATCATAATTATGGTTTATTTAATGATACCAACCAATTGATATCTACCATAATGTCTCAGAGATATATATACTAACATGACATGTCCATAGATATCAAGTCACATGATATCCATCAAGATAGATAAATTGATAATTGTAAAATCGTCACCTTACAATATCAATTTGAAACAAGTGTTCATTATTGAAAAGTCGTCACCCTTCAATAATGTTCACAGGAGGGCCCATGAAGTCATGGAGTCCCACACATGACAAATAAAAGAGTTTACACATAAAACATCTTAAATATATTAGTATATCAGAATAAATGAGACTCTATCTCAAAATTAAATAACATTTTCAACCATACCAAGTTTATCTCTAAAGTGTTCAATCTTGATCCTGGAGAGAGGCTTGGTAAAAATGTCAACAATCTAATCACCTGTACTAATATAATTCAGTCGGATCACATTCATTTCCACCATATCTCGAACATAGTGATAAGGAATCTCAATGTGTTTTGACATGTCATGAAATACTGAATTCATTGAAAGCTTGATGCAACTCTGATTGTCGCAATAGATGACAGTAGGAGCGAATGTCTCTTCATAGTCAATACCTTCTTTCTGTGAGAAACCTCTGGCAACAAACCTTGCTTTGTGCTTCTCAATGCTGCCATCTGCTGCATGTTTGATTTTGAAGAGCCATTTAGAAGATACCACAGATTTGGCTTTAGGCCTAAGCACAATATCCCAGACATCATTTTTCAGAATTGACTGATACTCTTCTAACATAGCATCTTTCCAAACTTGATGCTTGAGAGCATCTCCAACACATGAAGGTTTTGCATCAATGGTCTCACTCATCAAGGCAGCATAACTGGAAAATAGGTAAGGTCTCTTACTTTCTCTGAAGGTTCCCTTTGGAGCAGCATAATTTTCAACTTCTTGAAGCATCTTTTTAGCCCAGAGTGGTCTCTTCCTAGTTTCGGGATAATGTTCTTCTAAAGGTAAGTCTTGAACTTCATGCTCAGCATTTTCAGGGGTCTCCCTCTGAATCTCAGGGGTGGGATCCTCATCCATGCTTGTAGGAGGATCTTGGTGTTCTAATTCATTAGAGCTTTTGGACCTCCTAAATGCTATGTCTTCTTCAAAGATGACATCTTTGCTTAGTTCAATTTGCCTTTGTCCAGGTATGTATACTCTGTAAGCCTTAGAGGTTTCACTGTACCCAACAAATACCCCTTTCTTTCCAGAAGGTTCTAATTTTGATCTCTTTTCTTTGGGAACATGAATATAGACCGGACACCCAAAGATCCGGAGATGACTTATGTCAGGTTTGTTACCAGTAAAGGCTTCTTCAGGGGTTTTATTATCAAGAAGAGAATGAGGACATCTATTTTGAATGTACACAACTGTCTTAGATGCTTCAACCCAAAATGAGGTTTCTATATTTTGGTCAAACAACATAGCCCTGGCAGCTTCTACTATAGTCCTATTCTTTCTTTCAGCTACCCCATTTTGTTGTGGGTTATAAGGTACAGTTAACTCCCTCTTAATCCCAGCAATTATACAATAATCTTTAAACATATCAGAAGTGTATTCCCCTCCATTGTTTGTTCTTAAGGTTATGATTTTCTTACCTATCATGTTTTCTGCAAGAGCTTTGAATTCTTTAAATTTAGAAAGGATTTCTTCAGACTCTTTGTACCTCAGAAAATATATCCAGGTCTTCCTAGAATAATCATCTACAAATATTACATAATATAAAAATCCTCCTAAGGAGGGTACAAACATGGGTCCACATAGATCAGAATGAACTAATTCTAATACATTTTTGGATCTACTGTTGCTAGAATTGAAAGACCCTTTAGTATTCTTTCCCAAGGCACACCCCTTGCAAGCTCCTTCAGAACTATGACTTAGCTTGGGTAAGCCAATCACCATCTTCTCTATTTTAGGTAGGGCATGGAAATGAAGGTGCCCTAATCTTCTATGCCAAAGTTCATTCGAATCTGGAGTCTAATGAATCAAGGCTTGAAGTGGAGTGGTGCAAAGCCTGTAGAGGCTCCCTTGTCTTACTCCAATGGTGTGGGCTTTCTTGATGGTGGAGTTCTTTGGCCAAGCAAGTACCTTTCCTTCCATAAAGGTTAATCTGTAACCCGTATCTTCAAGTGCAGAAACTGAGACAAGGTTTCTCTTTATACCAGGTACAAATAGAACTCCAATCAGCTGTAGGGATATGCCTAGCTTTAGGTTGATATTGCAAGTTCCTATTCCCATAACTTGATAATTTGAGTCATCATCAATTATCACTTCTTCATTTGAATTTTCCACAAGTGTATCTGGGTGCTCACGAAATCCAATGATGTGTCGAGATGCTCCGCTGTCAATCACCCATGTGTTGGAACTGGAGGTGACTTGACTAGAGAGGGTTGAGTAGAAGACTAGTCTCTCGGAATCACTCCCTTTCTTAACTTCTACCATTGAAGCCTATTGTTTGATCCTGTATGGACACTTCATTGCATAGTGCCCATATTGGTCACATCTGAAACATTGTACTTCAGAAATGTCTCTCTTCTTCTTTGAAGACCTCTTTCCATTTGAGTCGTCCCTTTTTCTCTTAAAGTTCTTCTTTCCTTTCTTGTGGGAATTTGAGTTTAGAACTTGAATGTTCTCATTGCCATTGTTTTATTTTATTCCTCTCGTGACAAGTCAAGATTCCTCTTGAATGCAATCGGTTTTCAATCTATCAAACTTAGGAAATTTAGAACGAGCACTGATTCCTTGAATGAACGATTGCCATGAGGTAGGGAGTCCATTTAGGGCCATCATAGCAAGTTCTTTGTTGTCTACTAGATATCCAATAGTGGATATTTGATCCCTAAGCTCAGTGATCCTCAAGAAATAGGATGTAACTGTCTCTCCTTTAATCATCTTTATATGATGTAGTCGATTCTTCAAGGTGAGAGCCCTGCTAGTGTTGTTGATTTCATAAATGTCAGCTAGGGCTTTGAACATCTGAAAGGTCGTCTCATATTTAGAAATAACTGGCACAATGTGGTCTCTCACTGAATCCACAATTATCTTAAGAGCCTTATCACTATCTTTGCTCCACTGAATTTTCTCTGTATCATCAGAAGGTTCAGGAATTTCACTTTTGACATGGGAGTCAATTTTATTTTCTTTCAAAACAAGCATGAACCTGAATTTCCAAGATACAAAATTTGATGCTCCATCTAGTCGATCTTCAAACCTAACTCCGGTTGCCATTAGGATTATAGGAATGTGATCTACTAAGAGTCAAATGAATGTCTATCTGATCGTTACAGAATTTAATTTGATCTTCCTTAACTTAGATCTGATACAATGTTAAGTTTAATTAAATTTTGTGATCAAGAGGCTAGAACAGATGAAAGGTATAGTCTAGAATTTACTTCGAACTGTAGTAGTGTGAATGAAGGAAGCACAACACTTATAAATTTCCGGTATTGTCCTCCTCCCCATTGTATGCATGTTATATATCTAAGTGAATGAGAGGGTATGTAGGGAAGAGATATGTCTTCACACGTGGGAAGACACATCTCTCCCTACGTACCAGTCAGCATGTTAACAAACATATTGCGATTTATTATAAATTTTTAACCCAGCCCGTTAACATTAAGGAGTGTAACCGGTGGCATAAATAATATCCCCAGCCCGATAACATAAAGGGATGTGACCGGTGGCAATCACCACATTGTTTATTGTTAACGTGTAAACTAATATGTTAACAAGTAACCATCAGAATTTTGAAGTTGTATGATCGACATTACCAGAATTAACAATGTTGAGCTTGTAAGTTTGAATCATGTCTCCATATATCTCCCTCTATTCTCCCTCCCTTCTCACTCACAACTAAATTGTTTTCTCCTTTACAAATCTCAAAAACACCACCACTATTACAAGCAACATTGCAAAATGTTCTAGACTTTGAAATGGAAAGGATAGCAATTGCAGCTAGGAAGTATAAATTTCATATTGTAATGGGTGTGATATGTGTAGGGCATATGGGTTCACACATATTCTAGCAAAACCATATCCCTCTTTCGAGAACAACTCTACATGCCAAGGGAATAGAACTCTACTATGCACCTACTCCAAATTCATGGGAATTGTAGAAAGCATCGAAACCTGCACTAATATCGATGGCAAGCTCAAGAATGAAATGTAGAGAAGATTGACAGATACAAGAATTAGACAACCAAGAAAGTATTCAATGAAAAGCTTATTCCATTCAATCAAAAATGCACATATTTATCAATATGAAAATGATTGTTCAATTCGTACACTACCACCCTTCAAAGCATACACTACCACCCTTAGGATTATGTACGCTAGTGTTAGAAGTACAAAAAAGATGGATAGAGAGACAATGGCAAAGGAAAATCCAATAGTATGGTGGCATTTGCATGGACCTCTATCACTAATAACCACACAAGTCATTCCGACTCTTATCATAAGTTTGTAGTTCCTCGAGCACTGATCTACATACAATTACATCCACTCTATCAAGAGGAATCAACTTAGGTTTAGGAGAACAAAAGAAGCTTGTATTTGTATATAATGCCTTGTGTTTCATAAATTGCAAGGCACTTGTGTAAAAGGAGAGTCTAGCTGCATGGTGAGATGTAACCCACCCAAGGTAGCTAACACATAATGATAAGAATCAAGTGAATAAATAGCATTGGTTAGTGTCCAGTTGGAGGAGCTTTAGCTAGATAAGTATGGCAATCCTAGCAATAAAGAATACGCCATGAAATTTGAACTCGATGATTAGTTAATTTAGGCATTGGCCCATTGTACTTGAAAGTTGAAGCCTAAAGTCATATTTCTTAACTACACATTATATATTCCTTGATTAACTCTATAAGTGTCTCCAAACACAATAAAATTCCCCTCTTGTCTGTTAACTAGACCCTTAAATGTTATTTTATGCCTAGATATCTGCAATAGGCTGAGAATAGCAAGAGGACTTGATGATTTACTCAAAAATTTGACAATTGTGACCACTTGTAACTATAATGTCCCCATTTTTGTGCCATCCTATTTTGCAAGTGTTGACCAACTTTCTAGGGTTTCTCAAAAGTTTCTAGTTTCGTTGGGAGTGTTCCAATGTCCTTGGTGAACTTAGTTCTCAATTTCAGTAAGTTTCGATGACAGTTGCTATTTATATTAATTGCTTGCATGGGACAAAGCTTTCTAGGCTTGTTCTCTTCGGTCCTCAAAGAGCATTGTTATTTATAGTAAGTGCTTGCATAGCGTCAATGTTTCTAGGTTTTTTCGGTTTGTTCTCTTTGGTCCTTGGAGAACATTGCTATTTATAGTAAGTTCTTGCATGGTGCCAATCCTTTTAAGTTTGATCTCTTTGGTACTTGGAGAACACTACTATTTACAGTAAGTGTTTGCATGGTGTCAATCTTTATAATGGTTTCTATGTTTGTTCTCTTTGGTCCTCAAAGAACGCTACTATTTATAGTAAGTGCTTGCATGGCACTAATCTTTATGGGTTTTTTTAGTTTTGTTATCTTTGGTCCTTGAAGAACACTATTTAAAATATGAAGTCATGTTGGCATCAGTTATCATCTATAAGCTTCAGCTGGTTCTGGCAAGGTTAGTATTTTGGGATAGTCCGTGATTGCATTGGTACCATTGCTCATTATGAATATGTGTTTGCAGCCCTATATATATGGCTACAAATGCATATTAATACATTCATTTCAATGTAACATTGCTCATTTTCCATTTTCTCAACAAGATTCAAATTTTATTTTCAAACTTGTTAAATAATATTATAATAACTAAAAAAACTAGGTTGTGTTATGGCCCCATCTTTTAAGTGACAATTCATTAAATTAATTCTTGTTAAGTTATCAAAAATAAAAGATATATTCAAATGATGACTTAATATTAATTAATTTAATTAAATAATAAATATTATTAATATGTCGCTTTAGTAAATAAAGTTCTCCAAAATATGATTAATATTTTAGTTGGCCAAGTTAGCGTAATGTTCTAGATGCTTCTTGGAGTTCTTTATAAGGAGGCTGGATGGAAGAAGGATAGCATGCTTGGATTTAATAAATGATTTGATATTTCTCGAGACAAAAACCTTCAAGAGTACAGAAGAGCTAGACGAAAACCTGGTTCTTCCAAAGGGGTGGATTTGTGACAGTCTACATCAGGACTAAATTTGTGAATTCTCTTATGGAGACGAATTTATAGTAATAAGGATATCCGCGGACCTGAGAACAAAGAAAAAATTCCATAAAGTTGTGGTTTGATAAATATGGGCCGATTTATATTTTGAAGTTCTTGGTATCACCATGAATAAGATGTGAGGTAAAGTGATATTGGAATTTTGGCCAATCCATATTTTGCTGATTATAGTTGTTGTTAAAATATCCCTTGGTTATATTGCTGTGGAAAATTACTATAGGAGCCATTCCAATAAAGTTTATTCTGAAGATTTTATTGGCATATTATTTGTGGACCCTGCTCCACTATTTGGTTTCATTCTTAAGTCTTGGCGTGAAAGTATAATCGGGCAGTGAGGCAAATATTTTGATATTTCTAAAGTTTCACATTAGCAAAGTTTGATACAGCGTGAGGAGATTAATTTAGCCGTTGGAATAAACCAAATCGTTTTCCCTAAGGTGGCAACTAATATTTGAGACAAAATTTGATTTCATAGAAGGCATTAATAAAATCGTCTGATTCCATTCAAATTATGTGGAGGGCTGGTGTAGCTGCCTAGGAAGTATTGAGCTCCACTGATATTTACAGAGAGCTTGTCTTTGAATGTATACATTGCATACATGCCTCATTCATAGGTCATGGCTGAATAGCGAGGATATTTAGGGAGAATCATGGAGATTAGAATCTGCAGCACAAGATTTCACTGCTAAGCTACCTGGCACAACATCAACAAGTTTGCAGGAGGATATTCAATGGCTCTCTATTATTGTAAGTCAAGACTAGATGTACTTTGCATGTATTTGTAATATGGTTATATATAATAATTTCAGCGACTTGCAACGCTGAATATTAATGCTTTCTATCCACAGATGATCCTGTGCTAATAAAAGATTGTAATGTCCCCTTCGCAATGATGTGCTCTCAGTGGTCCATTGGCCTATTCCAGAGACCCGTAGGCTATGTGGAATGGAGAATTAAGGTTTCAAACGTTGGTGAAGCAAGAACTTACTATTTTAGTAAGTTAGGGTTTGGCTATTTGAATGATGTTGTCTTACTGAGCTTTCCATGCTCTGTCGTTGGGTGCGAAGATCATGCTTTTCGGAGGAGTAATTCATGACTTACTATTTTTACTAAGTGGCAATATGGAGCATTTCTATTTTTGGTAGTGGACAGGGTCCTGATCCTGCAGCAGTTCTATGGTCTTCTATACTCCGCTTCATTCTGGTTTTGTTGATGATCAGTATGGGAGTCATAAGTGATTTAATTAAATATTATTTCCTTGTTCTAAGGTTTACTATTTAAATATTACTTAGGGAAAAATATTTATCTGATATCAATGTGTTATTTTCCTAAGTCAATGGCGTAATATTTGGTGGCAATTTGGAATGAGAAAACATATAATGTTTTATATTTTTTATGTTGTAAAAAATGTCACCAAAGGTAAAGTTTGAATTTTGCCTAGGAAGAAGGGAAGTGTGCGCCATGTTGGGTGGAGACTTGAAATGAAATGAAAGGAGTTTGAGTTGAGTTTGGGCACCATTTGCATTTGAATTTGGGGGAGCATGAAGTTATAAATATGAGCCTTGGGCTCTCATTTTGGCATCTTGAAAAATTGCATCGTTATACTACCGGATTGGCGTATGAACTTTGAAGCTTCGAAGTGTGGCTCCCTAGTAATACCAGTTTCGTACTTGAGATATAGTACCTAGCTGAGTGGTGTATCCTTGAGACATTTTCAGTGCATATTTCAGTATTTTCGAAGTGTGGTGTGTTTTTTGGAGTTGCTGGTTTCCCTGTGGCTGAAGCAAGTTTTTTATTATACCTCTCTGCCTGAGCGACTGGTCATTCTGGGTACTGGCTCAAACCTTCTTTATGCTATTGGTGATATATCTTGTAAGTTTGCAGCACCATATTTTGTGTTTTAGATTTTATATTGCAAATAGAAATATTCTAGCTAGGCGTGGGTTTTGGTGAGTGCATTGGGATGCGTGCAGGATGTTTTGGGGTGTTTGGTAGCTCTTCTTTGGTTTGTTCTTAGTTGTTTCTTGTCTAGTGTTAGTTTGGGAGTGATTTGGGGTGAATTGAAAGAGATTTGAGTGAGATATGAGCAATTTAGTGAGTTTATGGGTTGCTGGTTATGCATTTCCAGCCTGCTGTTTTGGTGTTGAGTTAGTTTGATCATCATCATCTCTTGTGTTCAGCAATATACTTCTACTCTCTCTTTCCTCTCTATTGTAAGGTTAAGTAGTAGTACTACTAACCGTTCTGGATTGTAACCTTCATATCCCGCTGAAAGTGGAAGAGGCTGGCTTGCCGCCTATATCTAATATTTTGTAATTCAGTCCTCCCGCTACATAAGCGGTTGAGTGATATTGGTTGTAATGATCCTCCCGTTGCATAAGCGATCGGGTCTAGTAGTTTTGTAATTCAGTCCTCCCACTGAAAAATTGCGGTAGAGTGCTTTGTGTTTGAAGTGTTGTTCTCTTAGCTAGTTTACCGCCAAGTTCCTTGCTTTCCTGCTGGATAAGCGGAAGGGGCTGGCTTGCCGCCTGTTATTGCATTTCAGCAGTCCAGCAGTTTATCTCTAACGATCCCTTGCTACCATGTGCTCTCAACCTCTCAGTCTAGGCTCTCAGTGATCAGAAAGTGTAGGGTTCCTTCCAGTTGTTTAGATTTCATTATTCTAACCCTAACAGGTGATTGGTGTGATTGTGATATTGCTCTGAAAAAACAAAAAAAATTAGTGGGAATATTACAAAGATCTGGCTTGGCAATATTTATGAGTTGATTGATTCTGCAATTATTTTCTATTCATGGTGTTCATTGTCAAGTCTCTATTTGAATACATCAAAACAAATTGTCAAATACATTAAACCTGTATTAAACAACAGTAGCAAGGGTTATATAGCAGTGGTATCTTTTAGGTTGAAACTAGGCACTTATAGAATTTATATTGTTTATAGCAATGTCACAATTATCTTTTATGACAAGAGTGAGGATGAGGTAGAGGTTCATTCTCATAGTGAAACTAAATCATAATATGAACCTGAGCCTAAGGGGAGTGACCATGGGGCTGACCCTGAAGCCCAAACTAGTTCCATGGCAAGTGCAACAACTAGTATAGAGTACCCATCTGCAACCTTGGCAAAGTATGCTAATGGTCCTTATGATCGTAAGTCTCCTCTCAAATAGTTTGCAACAAAAATACAAGGCATATCAGATACAAGTGGTGGAACAAGGAAATAGAAATGCAACTTTAGTGGTCTAGAATAGTATGGCAGCATTACTAGAGTTAATGCACACCAAATTATTCGAGGAAAAGGTGTGGACATATGTTTTTCTGAAAAATCAACAAGCATAAAATATAGAGCTGAGATCAACAAGCTTTGGGGTGTTCCTAATGATACTGCATCTATAATGCATACTACTACGTCTCATAGGACACATGTTCAGCAAAGCCAACCACAAACGAGAGGAGTGGTGTCATGACCTTCTTCCACTTCCAGTGCCATGCCCCATGCAGGAGAGGGTAAGGAGAAACGCGAGTTGCAAAGTAACCCCATTGCTGATTGTAGCTAAAGGATGAGATATTTGATAGATGATGCCATTGGCAAGTTCTTTGCCAATGGCATCCCATTTCATTTAGCTCGATCTCCTTATTACAGGGAGATAACATTTATGGTGGCACAGGGAGGAACATCATATGTGCCACCAAGTGAGACCAAATTGAGGTCCACGATCTTGTTGGATAAGAACTATTCCAAGATCAATGTTTCGATGGAGAAGATGAAGGAATGTCCGGTGGAGACTAGACGCAACATAGTCATGTATGGGTGGACGGACATAAGCCATCGTCCACTCATCAATATCATGGTTACATGTGTAGACGGCCCAAACTTTCTTAAGGTAGTTGATTGTACAAGGCATTGCAAAGATGCTAATTTTCTATTTAAGGTCCTCAAAGAGGCTATTGAAGAGGTTGGGACACAAAATGTGGTCCAAGAAGTGACAGATGCAGCACATGTCTACAAAGTTGTGGAGAAACATGTTGAGACAGCCTACAAACATATTTGTTGGACTCCATGTTGTTTGCATGCCATGAATAGTGCCCTCAAGGACATGGGAAGATAGAGGAGTGATCAGCAATGTGAGAGACGTGCAAATATTTATCTGCAACACCACACTTCACATGCACTCTTCAGGAGCTTCTCTAAGGAGTTCTTGAAGAAAATAATTGAATTACAAGAGGCACTCCAACTCATGGTTATGATAGCAAAATGGAATCAATGGGTTGAGTCCAAGACAGAGCAGGGGAGGAGGGTGAACAATATAGAGAAGAGTGTTGTGTTTTAGAGTGATGCAAAATACATAATCTCCATCATTGCTCCGATTTTCCAAGTCATCAAATATGGGGATGGGGATGTACCTAACCTTGGAGAGGCACATGAGTGCATCGATTCTATGCTTGAGAAGATGAGGGTTGTTGTCTGAGTGAAAGACCCCACTTTAGCATTCTACAATGAGTACATTCAGCCAATCATTCAACGGAGATGGGACAGGGTCAACACTCCCTTGCATATGGCTGCCTATGCATTGAATCCTAAGTGGTACAAGGCTAGTCTTGGTAGAGTTACACTGATTCATGATGCTGAGGTCAAGGCACGGTTCTTTAGGTGCATTGAGAAGATGTATGACGCTTTTGATACAATCACGATTTGCATTGAATGGACCAAATTTGCCACTCTTAGGAGTTATTTTGAGGCAGCCAAGATAGATATGGCAACTATGTCACATGAGGACTCAATTTTGTTACCATAGACCAAAATCTTTGACTACCACTCTAGCCATTCGTTTTCTATCTCAGGTTTCTAGTTCTTCAACTGTTGAGAATAACTGATCTACCTATAGCTTCATCCACTCTCTTAAGAGGAACAGACTTACCTCTAGAAAAAAAGAGAAGCTTGGGGTTATACAGTGTGTCTTGTGTCTCGTTGACCACAAGACACTTGTGTACAAAAAGAGTCCAGCAGCACAATGGGATGTAAAGACAAAGGAGCCAGCATAGATTAGATGCAAGGCTTGTTGGTGTTAGTTTGGCAGAGCTTGACCATGAGGAGTCTAGTAATTCCAGTGATAAGGAGTTTGGGGATGACTAGAGGCCTCCCTTCACTACATTTTGACATTTTGTACTTATTTTGATATCATGTTACTCATTGCAATCATCTTTATAATATTTTCAATATAAAGAAAATCTCCAATTTGACAATTTCATTTGTCAAATTTTATTTAGTATTCAACTATTTAAAATTAAAACCTTAAATCTTAGTATTAAGTATTTGCAATTTTTCTATTAACTAATTTGTGAAAGTTCCATTTGAAATGTAATTCTTATACATCATTTCATAATTAGTTTTTCAACTACCATCCGCTGAATCTGGGCAGCTTAGATAGGTGACATTCTGATTAGGCAGTAATATAAATAAAGAAAAAAAATTCCAAAACAGGCCAATCTTTTGCAAAGAACTCCTTTATCTATTGCCCTTCCCTGCTATAATTTTTAGAGAGGACATCCACAGCCCATCACACCAAAAATTCCTTAGGAAAAAATAGTAAAATGTGCATTTCCGTCCAATACATTCAATGGAACAAATAAATGAGTATAATAAATTTTCTCATTCCTGCAGGATCAAGTTACCAACTACCGGAGCCAACTAATTTGCAAACTCCTATTGATCTATTTATGTAATATTGGTGTTTTCTCCACTTAGAAATCCCCAAATTATCTTCAAACTGCTCAAGCCTAGAGGCAACTTCTTACTAAAAGAATCACAGGAGGAAGTGAAGACAAATGCAATGAGAAATTCCATAGCACAATAACTTAGTGGATTCTTCTCAAAAGGAAAAGCACTTGTATATAGAAAAATAAGTGCAGAAACAATGGCAGAATCCCTGGACGCCAAAATTGCAATAATACCAAAAACTTCAGCTGAGGCATAGATTGATGGTGATATTCAGGACTCGAGCAGCAATTTAAACCAATATTAGTTTTTGATATTTATAGAAAAAATATATCAAAAAAAGCAAGCACAAAATCAATGCTGTTCCTCTCTGAGAAGAAAAATTTAATATATAAAAAATACTACATTTCAGAGAGATAAGTGAACAAATGAGTATATCATCATCCCACTGTACAAAATTCCATCCAATTGAGAAATTATTTATTATTATATTAATGCCCACAGATAACCAAAAGTGGGTCAATGGAACTCAAGAGAACAGCAATTTACAATAGAAAGTTCTAGGAAGAGAAACCTAGAAAGGCTCCACAAAGGGGAAGAACAAAAGTAAAGAATTACGATTCAACAAGAGATCACCCACATAAGTGGCAAGAGAAAAACAGGAAAATCGAGTGTGTCATGAAAATTTAACAAAAAAATTTATCCATGCAAATATCAAAGGTAACAAACCATGAAAAATAGTCATCCTTTTGAAGATGAAAATTCCAAATCAAACATAACACTATTGACCTCATGGACATATGAAAGCATTGCTGTCAGACCAAATGAAGTAATACTACTCATACAGGCAGGCCTGCACCCTTGAAATTTATATAATAACATGGCTCAGATGTCTTACATTTGACGCTTAGACATATCTTCTTTCGATACTCCGGCAGCAGCAGGTGTGCCTTCTAAAATAAGACCTTCCTATTCAGGTTAAAGAAATAAGCATGTGTAAATAAATAACAAGTCAAATGACTCCACCATATTTAAGAAGTACATACTGAACAAAAAGCATAAATAAATATTAAAGCCATTGTACAAAGGAACCTTGCCAAATGTGTTGGGCTTGTCATTGATGTCAAAGATGAGAAGATTAATTGTTACTGATGTCATGTCGTCATTGATGCCGAAGGATCATGGAGATAGGTGAACATAGAGGATGATGCTCGCACACTTGTTGAAAGTACATGAGTTTGGATTGTTATGCTTTAAATTACATATTGTCATTGATTTGCAAAAGGGTGAAGGAATTTGTTTAATCAAGGTGCATTCTAGTTGCTGTTTGCCCTCATCAATTCACATATGCATTGCCCAAGTTCATTTAATATGCCAGCTGACTTCATGATTTGATACCATGACAAATGCAGTGATAAAGAAGTTTAAGAGCAGCAATTATTAGATACAAGAGAAAGATTGTTAAAGCAGCAATTAATGAAAATAGTGATTATGCATGTTAATACAAACGGCAGCGATTATCATCCTTTTAAGACAGTGATTATCTTTGTTAATATGCAGCAGCTATTATGGAAGGAAACACTTAACAACAGCAAATTAAAAGTAATATTTAATTATTATTGCTAGCCGACCACCTTTGCAAGAATATCTAATAATGTTAATGCATATATTTGGCCAACCACAAAATGATTTAAATGCTGGTACAAAATGATTTATATGTTGGCTGACATCCTTATTGGGTGCCCAAGACAGTTAAATCTATGCTGTCCAACTTGCATACAAGAACTAAAAATAAATTAAATAAATTCATCTTTGCTAAGGGCCAAACTCATGCTTAAGCACCCTACTTGGTGTTTTTGAAAATAAATTGTGTTTTGTTTGGGCCGACTCTCCTTGAAGAATTAAAATAAAATAAATTGTTTTATCCCAAGTGTGGCTGACCCCTTGTGAAGAGTCACCCCTTTTGGGTGAAGTGACATGATGTGGGGTATAAACAAGGAAAGAAGGAGAAGTAGTATGCAAGAAATTATTGAACATCTTTCAGATTAGGAGAAGATTTAAGGAGATCTACAAGTCTTAAGAAATTTTATAAGAGAGCTTATACCAGATTTGCGAGGAGGATATAAAGCAGTACCTGAAGAAGCATTATAGCAGATTATTAAGGTAGATTTTTGAGGTATATTGGAGAAAACTTGAGTGACATTCTTGAGCAGATCTAAGAGGATATTATTGCAGATTTTAGCAGACCGTATTAAGTGTTTTTGTTGCAAATCTGAGGAAAGTTTTTGAGAAAGGAATCATAGCAGATCTAAAGACTGATTTATGACAGACACTTAGGGCAGATTTGTAAGAGAAATTGGAGCAGACCTTAGGGCAGAATTATCAAGGTAAGCATTGCATTATTTGAAATAAAGTTTGTGTAAGAAAAGTAGTTGCATCATTATCAAGAAGACTTGTGAAGGGAAGTGATTACATCATCTAAAAACCAAGTCATGAAGGAGAGTACATGTGTGATAATTGTTAGTTCATCCACAAGCAAAGGAGTGAAAGAAAGTGCATTCATAATCAGATCTTTGTGAAGACAATATCATATTTTGACGAATTTGTTTAAAAATAGGTTGGTGCCTAAAAATTGTGGAGGTAAGTGCCTACAAATTCTGGAGGTTGGTGCCAACAAATTGAGTGGACTGGTGTCTCCTGTGGGTTGGTGCCTACAAAGTTGTAAAGAAGAATTTATATTAGCAATATTTTGCCATAGTTTTACAAATTGAGCGGACTGGTGTCTCCTGTGGATTGGTGCCTACAAAGTTGTACAGAAGAATTTATATTAACAATATTTTGCCATAGTTTTCTCCACTAAGGGTTTCCATGTAAATTGTGTGTTCAACTTGTGTTGCATAATTGTTGCATCTTATGTTGTTGATATTGTGTAATTGATATGCCTATGGTATTAAGTTTGAAAAAAGTAGAGAATTGTTTTCTACTGATTCACCTCCCCACCCCACCCCCCTCTCAATATAATCATGTTCTCTTCAAAATGAAGATATTGACAATAAAATAACAATAGCATCATATCATCTCACCTTAGTCAGATAGAGGTTGCGATGATCATGAACCTCCTTTTCTACCTTCTCTTTTGCCTTCTGACCAGCTGATGTTTTATCTATAGCCTTCAAAATTGTCAATGGTCTTCCTTTTATAGTGATTCCTGAATCTGCTAAGCCCTGTCTTGTTTCTGCAGCCAATATAGAAGCTTCAGCTCCTTCTATTGTTTCATACTCAATGAATGCTGTACCCTTTGGTCGCCTTCAACATCAAATTCACCATTATTAGACGCAAAGACTATTCTGGCAACATAGAACAACTAAAAGCATTCCAAATAGCTATTCACAATTTCACACTACTCAATGATGACTTAAGCCTGGAAAATTTACAACCATAATCAAGAATTAAATAATAGTAAAATGAAAAAATGAAAATAACTTTAGCATACTTTGTAAGTTGATGAAGAACACGGTGAACAGATTTAATTTTCCCAAAAACTGAGAATCGTGTTTTTAACTCGTCGCTATTAATGTCAAACGGAAGATTACTTATAAATATTGTTTTCTGTAAGCTCTCATCTTTTTGTGTGCAAGAACCCTTTTGAACAGACTTTTCTGCTCCTCTGTTAGCATTTTCTTCTTTGAAATCCACATTTGTAGTTTTACTGATGGAAATCATTTTATTTTCAGGAATTGTGGCCTTTGCTCCAGTGAACTCTTCGAAGTTATTTTGAACACTTGAAATCAAGGTGCTATCCTCTTTTGCATGAGAATTAATGATATTGCTGAGTACTTTCTTTGCTATGTCAACCTCCTTTAAAATGTTCAAATGTTCTGTCCCAGCATTTCCATCATCTTTGATGGATGCAGTGTTAGTATCAAGCCTGTGTTCATCAACACAATTATCACGTATGTGTATGCTGGAGGCAGGATCTCCCGCTAAATTGTTATCTGATTCATCCTCACTAGCTGTATCATTATCCTCTAGGTCAGACACTTCACTGCCAGAAACTTCACCACCTGTATCAAAGATATCAAATCATTGATTAGAAACATATTCTGCAAACATAATGTGTTCCCTCTCAAATGACTACAGCAAATATCCCATAGTCATTTACCTTATTACTGATTGTTAATGAAAACTATAACTTGTAAAATAATAGCATGAATAGAAATCTAAGACTCGGTGAAGCTTCATAATATCATATCAATAAGACACAAAAAGCAGAATATCCTTTGTACAGGTTGCTTTCTCTACAACCACATACAGCAGTTTTGGCAAGACCTGAGTTTTAACATATTACAAAATGCTAACAATCCGAAAGGGAAGTGGAACTGTTGCACTGACCCTTGATTTCAAGGACAAGAAATAGACTTCTTGCAAACTATACCTAACATATGCATAAATGTTAGTTATGAAAACATGAAGTTTGTAATACTTGATAATAGTTAATTAATTTTACCAATAAATTAAAATTTCTGCATAACTTCCTTGTGCCTGTCTTCAAAACTACATGAGTTATTTTCAACAAAGCCTCATAACAATCAAGTTATCAACCCAAAGTTTCAAAGAACATCCAACTAGAACAGTTTTGTTGTACAGTGAAGCTGTAGTATTAAATAATAATTGTAAGCTAAAGCACCATAACAACCAGATAGGCAAGTTCAGATACTTGTAAATCAAATTTCCCAAATAAGGGATCCATAGCAAAAAATATGGATGAAAGAGAAATATTGCATCAATTAGTTTACATGCTGTCAAATCCCTCAATATAGGCATGGAATAGGGAAAAAAGCAGAAAATTAATCAATGCCAAACAAGATACTAAAAGAGGAGCCAACTCGCACATCAAATCCCTCCAACTTTAAGAAGAGGCCATGAAAAATCTAAATTGGAAACAATTTACTAAAAATTGTGGAGCTTATTGAGTAAAGTGAAGCAGGACTCACCCTGTCCTGAGGCAAGCCTGCTCTGGCAAGGTCCAAGTATTCAGGGATGAATCCTGACCAGTCTGGGTAAACTCACAGGACTGGCCAAGTCCCAAGGGGTAGATTCACCCAGCGGAAAGTAAAAAAATCAGAAATAAATAAATAAATTTAAAAATTAAAAACTAAAACCTATAGGCTAATACCCTAAGAAGCATCTACAACACATCAATATTCCATTCATATCATTTGCACTCAGAAACAAGTAAAAAAAATATACTTGGAGCCAAAAACAGTAAGCAGATTGGGCAGCAAACATTGATTACATTGAGCATGTGCAGGTTTGTAGCAACCCACAATGCATTTGGCAGAGCCCTCCACTAATCTGGAGCATCAGACCATCCATTTCATCAAATTTGAAAAAGCAATTTGACTCTTTTCTTTTTTCATTTGGTATCTCTTCTATGTTGTTATTTTTTTCCATTTTGAATTCATAAAGTGGGAAACAAACTTCATTTTTCCTTTTTTTTTCTTGTTCCATAATTGATTTTCTCTCTTTTCATCTACAAATCTTAGATGTTTTTCTTTACTTTCTTTTGCAGCCTATTTAAAATTAACATATTGCTATAATGTTGGCACCAATTGTTAAAAATTTTAGATGGAAACATGCCACCCCAAGGGCCAAGAAATGGGACTTGGTTTGCAATTATTGCAAACTGAAAATTAGTGGGAACAGCATTAATCTCCTCAAATTTTAATGTGCACACATACCTAGGCGAGATCCCTGTGCACACAAGTGTCAGTTAATGTTATTGTTACATCCCTCTTCTGTGACTTTGGAAAAATGCTTATTATGCTTTTGAGATTAGTTAATCAATGATATTGTTTTGCTTTCACTATGAATGGAAATTCTTAACAGTTGGAAATTGAATGATGAAATTATTTTGTTATTGTTATTTATAAAAACCGTTAATACAGTCAAACTGTGACTAACTGGTTTTTAATATAACCAAGTGTATGCAGGATGTGCAACACCCTCAGGAGGGAAGGAGAGTATCATCAAGGAGCGGATTGCAGACTTTGGAAAAGAACAATTGGCATTAAGCCCTGAGCTCGGAGTTGAGTTGTGTTCCTAGTTGGTCACCACCTTGGTTAAAGGTTGTCTTGTCGTCTTGTGTGTCGCTTGGTAGTCAATGTTTATCATGATGTCTTGGGTCTTCTTCGAGTGAGTAATGCATCCTAGTTCTTAATTAGATAATTAATTAATTAATTATTAATTATGAGTATATGTGTGTGTGTGTGTGTGTAAAATAATTGAATGAATTAAGTACAAATATACAACGTATATAAAGGAATTACAAGACGGTGTTCTAAAAAGAACGAACCGTAAAACTAAAGCTTCAACATGAAGCTAAAAAGCTTTAAATGCTAAAAGAAGCTAAACAGCTAACTCTGCCTTCTTATAAAAGAAGCAATAGTTGCACTTAAAAGACTAAACGAACTAAAAAGCTAAATGACAAACTAAATGACCAGTCATAGAACAACTAAAAAGGTAACTGACTAAAAGAATTAATTATTCTAATTTTATATATATATATATATATATATTAAATAACATTCTTTATTCCTTGAATGTATTTAACGTTCTTCAGTACCTTGGGCGAACGTAAATACTGTGGTTAATGTTATCTTTGTTTATTTTTACTTTTACCATTGCTGACTAAGTGAGTCAGGTAGGAGTTATTTTCTTGTATGCGTTATTCTTTGTGGAGGCTCTTTTCTTTGCAAAATGTTACACCACCTCCCTCGTGCGCAAGCTGTATCGAATATCGTTTTCTCCTATTCATGCTCCCTCTTCTTGGAGCAGAAGCTGCTGATACATGAAGATATTTATAGCCATACTTTTGTGTAGTGAGGGGGTTAACGTTTTGGGGGTAAAATAGAATAGAAGTATTGCCTGGTTAAGCTTTGGGATATCGGGAAGGGAATTTTCAGAATAAGTCTTTTGTTTTTGTCTTGGCCTGGTGGATTTAAGAAGAATTAAATCTCTGGCAGTCGCTTGCTTGGTTGATCTGACCATGCACTGTGAGGAGACTAGTGACTAGAGACATTTTTCATCCCAAGCACAAATCTGTGTCTTTCCTACTTACAATTCTTATCTGGATATTGATAATGCTAAATGTTCAAATGGATACCAAAAATTAGATATTAAGAATTTAGGGTACTGTATCTTTTATTTCCGGAAGTATGAATTATTACATGGGCTTGCAATTACATTATTCTGTGTTCCAAAGACCTGTACATACGCCTGATTCCCTCTTCATGGCAATACAGTGCAGATCAACAGTCGTAATACCAACTTGTGACATGAAATTTCGTGGACTATTCCCTGCATGTTATTAATCAATGATAAGAGAAATAATGATTCTAAAGTTACAATCAATTGGTATTTCTGAATTAAGAAACAAATCGTAGATTATGCAATGAGTATCTAATTAAGTATGAAGGTCTGAGTTATGTTTCGTTTAGAGAAAATAAGTCAGAGGGTGGAAATTTAATGGCATGTGTATGTATTCAGATTCCTCCACATTCTGTCGTTCTGGAATGATTTTCTGTGTCTTCTTATTAAGTTGGATCTGAGACACAGATCCATGCCCCCTTGTTACATACGTGTCGTCAAACTGTGTGATCAGCATTAAGCTTTATATTCATTTATTATCAATGAAGGTCATTCATGACTGTTGCAAGTTGTTTCTTGAGTGAATTAACCAGTGGGTTGATCTTGATCAGTTGAACCATATTGTTTAATTATTAGAGAGTCAGAAGTACTCCTTTCATTATGTCGAGTAAGGGTGGTGAACAATGACTGCACATTATAAGTGCTTATATTATGAGTCCTTGGCCAAGGTGGCACTATAGCTAGCATGCGACCTTCATTTCACTTGAACCAGATACACCTCTCTAGCCAGGAAGTCATACTAGTTAGAGGATACCTATAGCGTATGACCAGCTAGACTGTATGGGTTCTAAACACCAAGCTCAGATGGCTTAATGGTATTTGATCTATCCTTAGTCTGTGTCCGTCATGAAGGGTTGGGCCCTTCTAGTAGGAGGAGGCACAGGGGACTTATGTCCGTGGTTGGGCAGAAAAGCCCTTGATGATGCTCTCCCTCTCCCATGTTGTACCAAGATATGCATCCATTAACAGCCAAAAGATCGTTCTATGTAATTTCTAAACCCTTATCTTTCTTACAGTTCAAATAACTTTATTTTAAAATATGACAGTTATTTTTCCTTTCAGTTGAAGTAGTCAATTAGTTGGTAGTTAAGTTAGTTAATTAACTGTTCATTCAACTGAAATTGAATGTTAGTTGTGAATCTTTCATTAAAATGTTAATTAAGTTTATTCTTTTTCTATTAAAAAAAATATTGGATGTTAAACTTATACACAAGGTCCAAACTCAGAGTCTTTTGAGGAGAAAAAGGTCTTAACAGAAACAAAAGAGAAAAAATGGCAGCCAAAGGCCAAAGTCAAGGAGACTCTTCTACTTCTATGATTCCTTCATTACCTTTTCCTTCAAGAATTAATGGTAATTCACAGATCTAGATTTGATTTATCTATTGTACGATCATCCATTTACTACTCCAAGTCCCCAACCATCACTTAAGAGCATAGGTTAGAATAGAGACAGGCACCAAATAGTGAAGAGAGTAATTGAATACTTTTGGTTCTATTGATCAATTTTATTTCATAAGGTTAGGTAATTAGTTATTTTTTTTATAAAATATGTTTTCTGTTTCATTTATCTCTTGAAACATTTGTGGGTATGGGTCTGGGTACAGGTTCGGTTTCCATTCAAGTTTGGGTTTGGCCCTAGGTTCGAACCTAGAGTCTGAGCCAAACACTAGGCCAATCCAGGCTGAACCTAGGTGAACCCAAGCAATTTTGGCGCCATAGGAGTCCAAAAAAGGGTCCAAGTCAAAAAAACATTTTAAAAATTAAAGCCCCCCCCCCTCCCTCCAACCCTAATTTTGCCCCAACTTTCCTTCTTTTTGTCATTTCATCTCATTTTTTCAACATGAGACTTGCATTTTCACCATATTTTTTCTCCTAGCTGGTTTTTAAGGTTGCTGATTTAGATGCTACAGTTGCATAGCTTGCCCAAGTCTCTATAGATAAGGCAACTCTTGGACTTGACATAGATGTAGCTAGTGGGAGTGGCAATCTAATGGATTGTGGTTCAAATGAAGTTGAAATCACATGTTGACCTTGATTCTTCTGATGATATAAATATGGATAGTAGATATGGATTGTAATTTGAATTTTCATTGTGTAATAACATTGTTTAATATTCTCAATTTTGCAA
Source organism: Cryptomeria japonica (assembly GCF_030272615.1). Classification (NCBI taxonomy): domain Eukaryota; kingdom Viridiplantae; phylum Streptophyta; class Pinopsida; order Cupressales; family Cupressaceae; genus Cryptomeria; species Cryptomeria japonica. The sequence goes on from NC_081413.1 coordinate 518,306,284, forward strand.
ATTATGAATATTGTATTATTTGGCAATTATGGATTTATGAGTATCACTTTTCTTATAGCTATACAATTATAGCTATATTTTATAATTTTGATATTTGAACACATATATAATGTGTGTGTGTATGGTACGAACGTATCCATACCCAAGGGAAAAAAATTGCCATACCCAAACCCGTAATCCGTACCCAGATCGACAACTTAGGATTTTTCAAACAAAGATTCTAAATAATAGAATCCCTGTTTTTTTATTTTCCTTGTTTTAGTTCTCATTATTGGCAAAGTCTAATAGGTGCTTGTAATGTCCCCTTTTATTTTGCCTAGAAATATAATTAAATAATTAAAATTATGTTTTAATTATTTAATAAGGTCACTAATTCCTAAAATTTGAGTGATCACTTATGTCAATGAGGGCCACTTTAATATTTCATGAGTTGAAGTTAAAATTAAAAAGAAAAAGAAAGGGCATATCAAAAGGAGAATTCAAAGAGTTCTTAAAAGGTTATTAAAGAGCAGCACGAGGCTCATTTGGAGTCATTTTGAGTTTGTTCTTTCTCTTAGATTGAAACCTTCAAGAATCCGAAGATTGGAGCTTCTTCCATCTCAGCATCTTGGCGACGTGTTGTGACCTTTTCACACATCGCCCCATTATAAATAAGGACCAGTTGTGATGTTTTCACACATCACCCCATTGCAAATGGGGACCCCCTACTATTTAGGTCCTCTTGGTCTTTTGGTTTTGGTTCTTTAGGTCTTTTCACAGCAATCCCTTCGGTCTCCTCGTTTTGCAAGTGTTGTTGATGAAATTTGATCAAGTATGCAATTCGTTTGAGCGAATTTGGCTAAGTCTAGAACTTGTTTTGCCTATTTTAGGGTTTTTCCCTTCAGAGTTAGGTTTGAGGTCTTTTCCTTAGGGTTTTTGGAAATTTGAACGTTGCAATGAAGTCAGAGCCCTTCAAGGAAACTACCAATGAAATTTGAGCGAATTCTAAGCACTTACTATTTTTAGTAAGTTTCACTGTGTCCCGGATTGTCTTTATTTGGCCAAAAATAAAACTTACTTATTTTAGCAGCTTCTATTTTAGTTAAGTTTCGCATTGTCCCGATTTGCCCTAATTTTGATGTTTTAAAGTACTTACTATTTTTAGTAAGCCTATTTTTGGCAGGTCCATCTCTGACAGTGCTCATGACACTGAAGGCAAAGCATTCCTTAAAATCTTTGTCTAAATCCAGAAAGTTGAAAAAGTAGACAAGTGGTCAAAAAAACGGTTGTGTGAAATTCCTTCCTGAAGTGGAAAAAGCATTGAAAAATCTTGCAAGGCACGAAAATCCACTTCATCCAAAAATGGCATCCCAATCTAGAAAGGTGAAAAATGGTTGTTTGGGAGAAAATCTAGAAAAAATCCTTTACTTTGGCAAAATTAGGTTCCAAAAGTAGTTGGGCGCCAAAGTGGAGTCTTGGAGGAATTTTCCTTCCAAGACTAAATTCCTCCACGACATGAAATCCATGCCCAAGCATGGAGGATGGGCATCAAACTATGTAACCAGAGGACGCGTCCTCGGCCTGAAAACCCCTGTCCCAGTCCCGAGGACGTTTTAGGGACTTGGGGACGGCTAGGGGACGGCTAGGGGATGTCTGTACGTCCCGAGGACGGCTGGGAACGGCTAGGACGTCCCCAATCCATCCCAAGGACGGCAAGACCTCCCCCACATCTAAGACTATTAAAAAATATTAAAAAAATAAAAAATGTCATATTTTCAATTTTTTTTTTTAATTTTCTAATATCGGCCCCTATTAATTCAAATTGTTATTAAAAAATTAAAAGGCAACATTAATTAAATTTTAAATTTATTAAAATTTAATTCATATCAAACCTTTAAATTAATTCATATTATAAATAGAAAATATTAAATTGATAAATTAATTGTAAAACATTTAAAAATTTAAAATTAATAAATAATAAATTATAAATAGGAATTCAAAATAATAAAATATTAATTCATTAGTACTATTTTGATTTTCATATCGTAATTGACAATAGAACTATATGGCAGCAGTGTAGCCTTTGGGCATTTTGATATTTTGTATGTTATTTCTTTAATATCTATTATGATATGCATATTGACAATGTGAATGAATTGAAATTCTGAATTATGAATGCATAATTGCATATCGAGTATTGACAATGTTGTAAGTTCAGAATTTACATTCTAAAATGTTTTCATAGTATCATACACATGCTATATCCATGTTTTCATATGAATATAATGTATATATGCAATATGCATGCTATATCCATGTTTTCATATGAACATTTAGAACTTTCCTATATATTTTAAATTTTCCCTATATTTTACATATCTGTCCCCAAATTTGGCAAAATAAATTGTCGTCCCGGAAACGCGTCCCACCATCCCCTGTCGTCCCCATCCTGGAAACTCGAGGTAACATAGGCGCCAAATAAAGGCCATTGAGGATGTTTCCTCAAGCAAAATTCCTTCACCATGTGACTCAAAGTGCCCAGGCAGGGCTGGAGAACACCAAAACTTGGTCAAGGAGAAATTCTTCCTTAAACCAAAACTCCTACACACCATTGATTCAGCGCCCAAGGTTGAGTATAGAGCATTGGGAATGGCTAAGGAAGGAATTTTCCTTCCAAGGTCAAAATCCTACATCATATGACTTTAACACCCAAGTATGGATGCGCGCCAAAATGGCCTTGTGGAGGAATTTTCCTCCAAAGGCCAAATTCCTGTTACATGTGTTTTTGGTGCCCAAGTCTAGTGAGGAGAGCCAGAATGAGGGTATGGAGGGTTTTCCTACCAAGCACAAATTCTTGTAGCACATGGAATTAGCACCCAGACATGAAGGAGAGTGCCAAATCAAGGAAGAGGATTTTTTCCTCCAAGTGTAAAATTCTTTCATGATTGAGAAATTCCGCCCAAGTAGCCAAATGGACAGCAAATAGGGGTAACGGAGGAATTTTCTCCTCCAAGAGAAAATCCTCCTTAGCAAGAAAATTCCGCCCAAGACTGGATGGAGGGCACCAGGATGGAGGTGTCGAGGAATTTTCCTCCAAGGTAAAATTTCCTTCAAATAGTGGAAAATGTACTCCAGTCAAAGGATGAGCGCCAAAATTCTTCTAAAGGATGAGTTGGTGACATGGAACGAGAATATTCCATATTAATAAAGCACAACCCAGAAAATTATAGAAGTTCCTATGATGGCAGGTCCACTTGCATGTCGAGAATCTATTGAATGCATGGTGGCATGATGGCACATTTACTGCTGGCAGACGTTTGACCAAGTCGCAGCTGAGTCAATGCATCGCAAGATAATGGAGCATTTATTGCATATGGCCGATTTTGGAGATGGTGGAGCATTCAGAGCAATATGGGCAATAAATTGCCCATATTTAAGGTTAGTCTAAGCCATTTTATGTGAAAGTTTAACTTGAATCATCGGATGAACATTGTTCTTTGATGGTGTTCATTGTTGTTATGAAAATTTCTGGCACAACCTTTGAAGATTGCACCACCTTTGTGTAGTTGTACGAAGTTGGTGAAACAAAGTGTGGTTGATTTCACTTAAGTAATCATTGTCTCCTATGTTCTTAGATTTTGCTTAGTCTTCCTAAACTCTTTCCCCTTTAATTTTAGTTCATTCCAGTTCAATTCGTTTTAAGTAGAAGCATCACAGAATTGCTATATCCGATGATGAAGTTCCAGCCACAGCAAAGAAGTGAAAGAATGATCAAATGTAAGTCCCCTTGGATTACCAGCACACATCAAAGCCAAACAAGTAGATATCCACAGTAAAGTCCCTAGTATGTAGTTGGAACCTTGGAGTCATTGTATAATATTTCTGCAATCTTAGCATAAATATGATTTTGATCAAGAGAGGATAAGGTGACCATTGAGAAACTTTACTCTGTGTTGGTGTGGTCACAAAACGCACGTCAATAGGACCCCCACTTTTTCGCTTTTTAAGAGAGGATAAGGTGACCATTGAGAAACTTTACTCTGTGTTGGTGTGGTCACAAAACGCACGTCAATAGGACCCCCACTTTTTCGCTTTTTAGGGTAGATGTTTTGCCTAGGTTGTCTTAGTTTAGCAATAATTTCCTAGCATTTGTCTTTGCTTATGAGAGGGTATCGATGTCAAAATGCAAAAGGTTGTTAAAACTGCAAGGAAATGATCCAAGTGTCAAGTTGCCTTAGCTTGTAAGTTTATTTTTCTAGGTGTTGCGTTTCAATTTGCCTTAAAATTCGAGCGAAAAGGGATAAAAACGTTGCAAATTGATGCGAATTTTGTGCAAAAGCGTTAAAAATCTCTATAGGAGTCGTTTTTACACTCCTAGGAGGTGAAACAAGTCAAAATGCACAAAGTCCCAATGGAGCTCTATTTTCCACCCTTGAAAACTTGCGAAAATTCATAAAGTCCCCATGGAAATAGAATTTCCACTGCACAAATCAATGAAATTGGGTAAGTTTGGGCTTTTTAAAGTGTGAAAATCAGCTTAGTCCTAATTGACAACGTTTTTCCACTAAGCAATTAAATCATGCATCATAAAGCCCTGATGGAGGATGTTTTTCCACTGAGCAATAAAGGTGAAAATCATGAAAGTCCTAATGGAGGTCCAATTTCCACTCTAGGACTATGTTTGCAAGTGATATTGTCGAAAGTCCCGATGACTAGAGAATTTCCACTCAGGGAAGAAAGTTTACAAGTAAAAAATACATTAGTCCCAATGACCCATGTTTTTCCACCAGGCTGGTATTTTATAATATTTATCCCACATTCATTGTGGAGTGGAGCAAAGTAGGATGAAACTGAATAAGGCTGCAAGTGGGTGAATGAGCAAAGGTAATACAAATCCATTAGTCCCGATGACCTTGGATTTTCCACTCAAGTCAAGCAAATTTTTTATAAGGATTGATGTCCCTATGGAGGTCGAATCTCCACTTGAGGCTGATTTGCAATGATTTGAACAACGCAAATTGTCTAGATGACCATCGATTTTCTACCAAGGGGCTGGATATCAAAAATTACATGGGATTCTTAAGGACAATCAGTCCCAATGACTTGAGAGAAAATAGGAAAGGAAAAGCAAATTTATGGTGAAAAACAAAGACCCAATGGCCATCGATTTTCCCCTTTGCAAGATTGAATGAGTTTAAATGCAAAATGAATATGATTTGTGAAGCAGACACTAGTGAGGAGGGACCTCAAGGAGATCAGTCCAAACCGGTCAACAAGAGTAAACACAACGGAAACACAGAGATGGAGGCAATGCAGAACAGATAGTTTTATTGCATGAAATTTGATTACATCCAACCGGTAACAACTAGGTTACAACATACCGGCACACAGGCCTGGTAGAATAGGTCACACCGAGACCTTGAATCAAAAGATCTATCTTCTAGGCACAGTCTATCTATCTGACACTTCTTAATTCTCTGATTGATTACATTCTAAAGCATGATTACAAATATATATATTGATCCAAAGGATCTAGATGGCCAAAAAGGATCAAAACCCGAAGAACGAGACCTAACGTGCAAAATAAACAAGGTCGGCCTCTGCCAAGAGATTACTCTGAAAAGTCCAAAGGATGAAATGAAGAAGGTTGGCCACACGCCAAGAAACATCGAGATCAACGTCCAAGGCTCCACAAGCTTCGGAATAGGTTCCGATAGATCACCGGGATAGGTCTCAGGCAACCGGTAACAAAGGAACAACCAGTAACAAGAATCTGTCATGGAAACCGGTAGCGATATCTTGTCGAAAAGTGATTTAAACGAGACGCGGTTTGAAAGCAAGAAAGATGATTAAGTCTTCAAGTAGAATCCAACTCCACATGATCTGGTGAGCCAAAACTGGGACACACACAAAAAGGAAAACTGAAACTGCAAACAAAATAGAAAGGAAATGTTTTTGGTTGATGCAACATTGTTGTGAACCGGGGATGCTCCTGCATCAGACATCCGAGGTTAATGAATAAGTGAGCCTCTCACTTTGCTGGGGTCAGAGGGAAACCAAGGCGGTCTACCTCTGCCTGAGAAATCCAAGATGAATCTTCAACTGGTCTTCTCTTCCACTTCACAAGATATTCTTTGTACTGACTGTTCCAGGTACTACGCCCAATCCTACTATCCAAAATCTCTTCAATCTGATCCGGTTCCTTCCGAGGCAATTGTTTCTCCAAGTCTACAACATTGTCCTCGCTGAATTCTAGTTCATGGTACTCATGAAGATCTACAATGTTGAATATAGGTGAAATACTTAGACTATCTGGTAGCTCCACTTCATATGTATTTCTAGAACTGAACTTTCTCAAAATCTTACAGGGTCCAAACTTCTTCATCTGCAACTTACTATAAGTTCCAACCGGGAATCTCTCTTTTCTCAAGTATACCATCACTTCATCGCCAACTTCAAATTCCTTATGTCTCCTCTTCGTCTTCTCATCTGCCTTCTCCTTACATTTTCTATTCATGTCTTCCAAATGTTGTCTAACCTGAATATGCAATGCTGCCATGTGATCTGCAAAATCTTCTGCTTCTAAACTCTTCCAGGCTTCACTGCTAAAGTCTCTCAATTCTACTATTCCTCTAGGATGCACTCCAGTAACAATCTCAAAAGGTGTTTTTCCGGTACTTCTATTCACTGAATTGTTATAGGCAAACTCTGCTTGTGCAAGGATCAAATCCCAACTTCCGGTTTTATCTCCCACTAAACATCTCAACAAGTTTACCAAACTCCGGTTAACTACTTTTGTCTGTCCATCAGTCTGTGGATGAAAAGTAGAACTGAACTTCAAATCTATCTTCATCTTCTTCCAAAGTATTCTCCAAAAATAGCCAACAAATTTAGTATCTCTATCTGAAACTATGCTCTTAGGTAATCCATGCAGTCTCACCACTTCCATGAAAAATAGGTCTACTACATGTAATGCATCTGATGTCTTCTTACAAGATATGAAATGAGCCATCTTTGAAAATCTATCCACTACCACAAATATAGAATCATTCCCTCTCGGTGTCTTAGGCAATCCAAGTACAAAAGCCATGCTTATATCCTCCCAAGGTCTTACCGGTATTGTCAAAGGTTTATACAATCCCACATTCTCACTACTACCTTTTGCAACTTGACAAACTCTACAACTTTGCACATATCTCCTAACATCCTTATGAATCTGGGGCCAAAAGTATTGCTCACTCACCAATACAACTATTTTATCAATGCTAAATGTCCAGCTAAACCTCCACTATGTTTCTCTTTGATTAGGTTCTCTCTCATGGAACTCTTAGGTATGCATAACTGAACTCCCTTGAACAACATCCCATCCTGAATGAAATAATCCAATCATTTGCTTCTATCAACCATAACCGGTTCTCTACATGCTTTCCAAGGTTCTGCAAAATCCGAGTCTTCATCATACAAGGTCTTCAAATCTTCAAAACCTAATACTATCACTCTCATCTTTGTCAGCAAACTCCTCCTCCTACTCAATGCATCAGCAACTTTGTTAGATTTCCCACTTCTATGCTTCAACACAAAGGTGTAACTCTGCAAGAATTCTACCCATCTCATATGTCTCTGATTCAACTTACTCTAACTGTTCAAATACTGCAAAGCTTGATGATCTGTATACAACACAAACTCCTTTGGCAACAAGTAATGGCATAAAATTTATGATCATACACTGAATATCTCTTATGGGCATCATTCAATTTCTCACTGAAATATGCTACTGCTCTCCCTTCTTGACTCAAAATTGCTCCTATTGTTGTTCCACTTGCATCACAATCATCTTGAAATACCTTATTGAAATTCGGTAAAGCCAACACAGGCTGCTCAGTCACTTTCTGCTTCAACAATTCAAAAGTTTTGTTTGCTCTGGTGGTCCACTTGAATTCCTTCTGATCTCCCCTCATGGTCACAATCACAGGGTTACAAACTGAACTAAAATTTCTGATAAACTTTCGATAAAAACTAGCCAATCCATGAAATGATCTTAACTCTCCAACGCTTTCCGGTGTAGGCCACTCAACAATGGCTTTCACTTTCTCAGGGTCCATCTTCAAACCATCCTCAGATATCACAAATCCTAAATAGACTAGCTCATCCTTCATGAAAGTACACTTCTTGATATTGATCAGCAACTTTTCTTCTCTCAACCTTTGCAAAGCTTGTCTTAACTGCAACAAATGCTCCTCTTTTGTCTTACTGAAAATCAGAATGTCATCCAAATACACAATAACAAACTTACCCAAGAATTTCTACAATACCTCATTCATTAGCCTCATGAAAGTACTCGGTGCATTAGTCAATCCAAAAGACATCACTAACCATTCATATAATCCTTCATTTGTCTTAAATGTTGTCTTCCACTCATCACCTTCTCTGATCCTGATCTAATGATATCCACTCTTCAAATCTATCTTTGTAAAGTATTTTGCTCCACTCAAACAATCTGTTATGTCATCCATCCTAGGCAAAGGAAACCGGTATTTCAATGTGATCTTGTTTATTGCTCTTGAATCGGTACACATCCTCCATTCTCTATTCTTCTTAGGTGCTAATATTGTTAGTACTGCAGAAGGGCTCAGACTCTACCTGATCAAACCTTTCTTCAACAACTCCTGCACTTGTCTATTCAGTTCTTCATTCTCTGTCGGTGTCAACCGGTGTGCAGCTTTAATAGGCAAACTAGCTCCAGGAACCAAGTCCATGCAATGACTAATACTTCTAACAGGTGGCAATTCATCAGGTACATTATCTAAAATGATGTCCTCATATTCTGTCAGCAAATCTCTTATCTATGTCGGATGTTCTCCTTCCGGTTCCCCGGTTCCGGTCTCTCAATCTTCTTAGGAATTAAGGCAAAACACACATTCTCATGTCTCAGTCCATCCATGAATTTCCTTCCATCTACTAGACAGATTCTGGTATTTGTACAGACTTCACTCTTCAAAGGTTCCTCCAAAGGTAACAAGGTTTGTTTCATCCCATTGGCCACAATAGTGTATGTATTCTTCCTCCCATCATGTGTTGCTTGACTATCAAACTGCCAAGGTCTTGCCAACAAAAGATGACAAATATCCATAGGCATAGTATCACACAAAACTTCATCATGATAATTCCCACTTTTCAATTTTACCAAACATTGTTCACTTACTAACAACTTTTGTTCATCCTGAATCCATGCTATCTGATAAGGCTTAGGGTGTTTCAATCTCTCCAATTTCAACTTATTCACCATCTCCTCTGAAACAAGATTATCTGAACTACCACTATCAATAACAACTTTACAACACTTACGGGATACCTTACATCTGGTCTTGAACGGGCTCTTCATCTCCTCCGGTATAACACAAAGCTCTCCTCATCATCAACAGTTTTCCATCTTCCGGTTTATTGTCTTATCCAGTGGGGTTTTCCTCCACCACTGCTGCTCTTCTGGTAGCCTTTGTCTTCTTACATTCAAATGCACGATGTCTTCCTCTACATTTAAAGCAGGTTCCTCTAAGTGTCCTCTTGTCTTGTCTTCCAAAGTTCTCATTTCGATAACCATCCAATTCTCTCCTCTGGTAGAAAGTTCTATCATCCTTCCGATATGAATTACCTTCTTTGCTCACTTCCTTGCCCTTGTTCTGGTATGTACTGGTTCCTCTTCCTCCGGTATATCTTCTTCCTCCTTGAAATCTTCCTCCGGTAAACCTTCCACCTCTACCTCTTTGTCTCTGCTCATGTCTTTTGTTCAATTTCTCTTCAGCCTTTATTGCATACTGGTAAGCCTCTTCAACACTCTCCAATTTGATCATACTGAGTTCATCTTGTATAGACATCCGCAATCCGTTCAAATATCTTGCAATTTGTTCAACTTCATCATCAACATGTATGGATCTGATGTTCAACTTGTAAAATGCTTCAGTGTACTCCTTCACACTAGATTCCTTCTATCTCAAATTCTACAACTTCCGAAACAAATCCACTTAATAATTTATCGGGACAAACTTTGATTTTAACTTAGCAATCATCCTATCCCATGTCTTAATCTTTTCTTTACCTCTTCTCTATCTATCAACTTGCAAATGCTCCCACCAAAGAGATGCATGACCTTTCAACCGGGTACAGGCATATTTCACCTTCCTCTCTTCTACAATGTTTTCAAAATCAAAATACTTCTCCATCTCCGAGATCCAATCCATCAATTCATCCAAATCTAACTTCCCATCATATTCTGGTGGGGTAAAATGAGGTTTAGTGTTCGCCCTACTCAAAACCCTTAAAAATCTTTCCTCCTCCAGATCAACTACCGATAGGTTAACTTGTTCTATCGGGGCTTCTTCTCCTTCATCTTCGCTTACATCCTCAATATGTCGACCTCTTCTCTGAGCTGTCTCCACAGCTTCTAACCGGGTTGCTATTCCTAGCAACATCTCCATCACAGCAAGGTCTGCATTCCCACACGCTCCACCATTCCTAGTTCCTCTTCGCGCCATCGTTTCACGCTAGTCCTCTACAATTGTAAGTTGGATCCGCAATCTGCCACCCTACAACAAAAATTCAGGACACACAACCTCTGGAACGAAAACTTCGCTCTGATGCCACTTGATGTTGAAATTAGCCTTTCAGATTAATATAAGAACCCAGAAATCAGAATTAGCTCCTAATTAGATTGTTTGTTGATAAATAGAGATAAGCAAAATGAACACAAAGACACAAGTACCCTGGGAAAACCTCTCTCTAGGAGGAAAAACCTAGCAACAACAGATCCTCAGATCTGATTAGGCAATAACCAATTGAATTTACAATGAGCTTCACACTTGAAGCTAAACTAATCACAGTAATAATTCTAACCTAGGGCACACTGTAATAGAGAGCTTATCTGCCGATGTTACAGTCACAAGAATGAAGTTCGATGTCCCTTAAATGGAATTTGCAGACCTCCAAAGGTGATCATTGTGCTCCTGAGCAAGTTCGCTATGCTATCACTGAAATACCAATAGGGTTTGTTGTGTATTGATGATGTTCGCTGTCTTCTAGATATGTTCGTTGTTCACTGGATATGTTCGCTGTTCACTAGATGAAATTCGCTAATCACTGAAGGTAGTTCGCTGCTTGATAACAAAGATAATATTCGTTGAATGTGTGTGTCTCTTTAAACCTTGCAAGTAGCTGAAATATATATGAGGTTCATCTTTTTACTTATCTCTAGGTCGGCCCATTTATCCTTGGGCGCTAAAACCATTTTGCATATAACGATGATGTGGATAGGTCTACACGTTTGGAGTGTAGGCTTAACTTAGTACATTTCAATATAGGGTCGGCCCTATAATGAAGCATGAGTTTCTTTTATGTTTGGCGTGGAGGATATAAGGGGGCCAGCCCTATTTGTTTTACACATAAATACAATAGATAGGACCCTGCCCTATAAGGATTCGGATGATGCCTTAAGGCAATCCGAATCCTATTTATTTTCTAACCTAGTTACAAAATCAACACTTGAAGCAGTCACCGATGAGGAGGGACCTCAAGGAGATCAGTCCAAACTGGTCAACAAGACTAAACACAACGGAAACAAATATGATGTAGGCAATGCAAAACAGATAGTTTTATTGCATGAAATTTGATTACATCCAACTGGCATACAGGCCTGGTAGAATAGGTCACACCAGGACCTTGAATCGAAAGATTTATCTTCTAGGCACAGTCTATCTATCCGATACTTCTTAATTCTCTGATTGATTACATTCTAAAGCATGATTACAAATATATATATACATCCAAAGGATCTAGTCGGCCAAAAAGGATCAAAACCCGAAGAACAAGACCTAACGTGCAAAATGAACAAGGTTGGCCTCCGCCAAGAGATTCCTCTGAAAAGTCCAAAGGATGAAACGAAGAAGGTCGACCACACGCCAAGAAACATCGTGATCAACGTCCAAGGCTCCGCAAGCTTCGAAATAGGTTTCGGTAGATCACCAGATTAGGTCTCAGGCAACCGGTAACAAAGGAACAACCGGTAACAAGAAACTGTCAAGGAAACCAGTAGCGATATCTTACTGGAAAGTGATCCAAACAAGATGTGGTTTGAGAGCAAAAAAGATGATCATATCTTCAAGTAGAATCCAACTCCACAGGACCCGGTGAACCAAAACCGAGACACACACAGAAAGGAAAACTGAAACTGCAAACAAAACAAAAAGGAAATGTTTTTGGTTGATGCAAGACTGCTGTAAACCGGGGATGCTCCTGCATCAATTTGAATGGAGAATTTCCACCATTCCATTTGGTGGATGAAATAAAGGGGAAATCAAGCTAAGTTTAAATGTCCCAATGCAAAGCGATTTTCTACCTTGCTGGATTAACACATTTTTTTATCCCACGTTCGCTGTGTGGTGAAGATGAAAGGTAAAGTGCTTGTTACGGAATGCAATGATTTTATTACAAGAATAGAAGTGTACATATAGCATTCACAGAGACGATGTTTCTATTAAGTAACAATCGTAAATTGAAGAATTAGAAGCTATCTAATATGTACAATATGTTACATTATTGGTCATTAACTAAATAACTATAAAGATATTATTCTAGTAGTGCTGGATAAGAACACAGTCCAGCAAGCATTAAAATATCATTAAGTCACTGATTTGACTCTAAGTGAGCTGGAAGGAAGGATTGGAATCGCCTAAGGAGGAAGGGAGTGCAATTTTTGTCTAAGGCATTGATAGCACCACCATTGGAGGTATTTGCAGCATAACCAAAGGCGCCATTGTTGGCTGAGACCACCATTACCAGCCATGATCTCAAATTGAAAACACATCATTTCGAGCCAAATGAATGCAAGTCGCATCAACTACATGAATTGTGCCATGAAGGAGATGATTTCCAGCTGATAGAACACGATTTTTAGAGATGTTTCAGACCTTTATAATCAGAAATCAGACCTGAAACAACGAACTGGGTTGCAATATCATTCATTTTCTGAGTTTGGAAGGGCATTTTCAGACTTACACATTGAAATCAGACCTATCCTAAGTTTGAAAATGAGGTTTATTCAAGGCAAAATTTCTAGATTTTGATCCAAAGACTTGTATTTTCTAGAATTATGTTTCATAACTTTGAATTTCTGATTTTAGAAAGCTCGTGAGTCTGAAAATCATTTGAAATCAGAACCTAAGTTAATTCTGGAAAATTAATTGTTCAAATTACCTATCACAAGTTGGGACAAAAGTAGGGAACAAAAAGTCCCTATGAGGTTCAAATTTCCACTCCATCAAATGGTGATCGAATCAACACAAAATTTTCAAGGACAATGAGTCCCGATGAGGGTCGGATTTCCACTTGAGGGCTGAATTTGCAAAAAGAGTGAAAGGGAATGTGCAAAATGCTTTGTCCCTATACCCATCGATTCTCCACCAAGGGACAAATCAATTCAATTCAAGATCAATGACAAAGTAGTCCCTATAGGCATTGAATTTCCACCGAGTGAAGAAATGGACAAAGATAATGCAAATGTTTCAAGGACTGAATTAGTCCCTACAATGATCGATTTCCCACCAAGGCTGAAACAAAGTTTATTCCATAGGTGTTTGATTCAATATTTGTTTGTTTTGCAGGTCTGCTACAAGGAAGGGAAGCATGATGATCAAGGCTTGGAGTGAAAGAGAATGCAACTTGCAGGGATACCAAGGGCTCAACACTTCAAAGCAACAAGTGATGAAGGATCAGCTCCAAGATGACAAGCAAGTGAAATGCATGAATGAAGAAACTCAAACAATGCCATGTTCAAAGTCAAGAAGATAAAGGTACGATTTGGAGAAAGGACTCTACTAGCATATTGCAAGGACAACATCACAAATGCAAATGAGGAAGATCAACATTTCAAGGATTGGAAGAGGATTTCAAGACGAGGATTTCCAAAAGCAAGATGAGGACTAGTACAAACATGAAGAAAACTTCACCATGATGGTGAACAAGTGAGGCAAACACAAATCCAAGACATGAGCACAAGCGATTCCACATTATGAAGTAGGAACTACATCAACGGATCTCAAAGTCAAAGACCATTAAGGAGGAAACATCCTCTTGCAATCTCTTATAAAGAGAGCCTTTCAACTCTATTATATATATATATATATATTTCGATTTGTAATAACATGGTATCAAAGCGGATCAATGAGGTTTTTTAAGTTTTGGCAAAAAAAAAAATTTTAAATCGTAGCTTTGTACCTGGAATTTTTTTTTCAGAAATTTTTTAATCGATTTTTTTAATGAAAAAAATCTCTAGCGGTTTCATGGTGCCTTTTTTGTAAGGTTTTTTGCAGATCTGGAAATTTGTGGGCTGAAGTTTTTAAAAAATTCAAGGGTTTTCTATGAGTTTCTTCCTATTCCGACCACGTCCAAGCCTCTTTTTTTCTTCATGGGTTCATGTGAAGTGTTCACATGAAAGTTTTTTTTCTTCTGTTTTTGTGTTTCTGACCATCACACGACCTGGTTTAGTGTTTCTACATGCTAAGGCTATGGTTTTTTGTCACGGTTTTGCTCTCCCACGAATCGTGCTTTTTTTTGCTTGTAGACATTTTTATCAGTCCACAACAGCTCTGTATTCCAACGCAAAGGTTTTTTTGCAACCTACAGCAATTTTTCGACAAGTTTGTAAGGGTTTCCAGCCCCCACGACCATAGTCACCTATGTTTTTTCCGCGACTTTTAGCAAATCGCGATGGGTTTGTTTGAGCACCATTTGAACTTTTCCTACGTGTGGCTAGGGTTTTTTCAAACTTTTTCACGCTGCGTGATGCCTGTTTCAATCGAGTTTTTATAATCTGCTCATGTCAAAAAGCACAGGGATCGTGGGTGTAGCGGAATTGTGGTGGTGGCCTATGTATGCAGCAAGGGCTTTCGGGTTCTTGCACACAATTTCAAGTTTTGAGTCTTCCATGGCAGATCTAGGGTTTTCTGTTTATCGTATTTATTATTTTTTTCCTTAAAAAATTATTGTTGGGTTTTATAGTTTTTTTCCAAAAAAAAATTATTGTTGGGTTTTATAAATTTTTCTAAACAAATTTATTGTTGTTTTTTTCGGTTTTCTCCTCAAAAATCATGTCTAGGTTTTTCGATTTTCTTGTCAAAAATCATGTTTAGGCTTTTCCCATTTTTCCTCAAAAATTGTGTCTAGGTTTTTTTTATTTTCTCCTCAAAAACGTGTTTGGGTTTTTTCGATTTTCTCCTCAAAAATCATCTATATTTTTTATTTTTCCACAAAAGCGCAATTTCTTGTACTCTATTTTGGGTCGTAGTGCTCATCTACAAAAGTTCTTGAAGATTTTTTGACAAAATCATGGCTATTGCTGATTTTCGGAAGCAATGGAGGGTTTGGCAATTTTTCCACAAAATCGTGGTTTAAGTTTTTTTGCCAATTTTTCATCAACAAAAATCGATGCTTTTTGAGAACTTGATTTTTGTATCTTTCAATAAAGGGAGGGAAAACTTTGTTACCCAACATCAGGTTGGAAGGATTGTGATTATCTTGGTCATCCCCATAAGTTCTGCAGAATCAGGGACGGTCTCAGCAGCAAGCTCTTGTCGCAAAGCATTCTGAAGCGAAAGGGGCAGCCCTCTATGCTTTTGTGACCAAAAAAATCTGCAGTTTATGTCTTTTGTAAAGTAGTTAGAACGATGACCATTAAGGGAGGGAATTAAAATATTGTAATGTTTCTATAATGGTCATCTTAGTTGGCTTAGGAAGTTTCCTTTCCTGCATTCTGTTAACAAATATTTCATTCAGTAACATCCTCTTGTAATCTCTTATAAATAGTGCCTTTATATATCGATTTAAAATGACACATATGTCATTGGATATTCTTCTTAAGTGCTCCCATAATACTACCAGTATGATTCATGCATTGTGAAAGATATTACAGAGCTGCTAGGCTGCTACTGACTCATTTCCAGTTGTTTCATCTAAGGAGGTGTTTTCAGTTCTGGAAAGTGGTTTACTATTGCAACTTCAAAGAGGATAAAAGTCTCAAAATAAGTCAGCATTCTGTTTGTATACCTTGACCATTTATAATAGAAGTATCACTGTATTTTTCTGAGAAATCAAGTGTACATTCTATATTTCTGTTACTATTGAAGGAACCTTGTCATTAATGATTTCTTTTTGCATGCATCATTCTACAATTCTGAGCAACATTTTCAACTATCAAACAAATTTCCAATTCTTAAACCATTAAGCAAACTGTTTGATATAATATCTTTAAGGAAAAGAAAATGAAAATTTGCATAAATTCTTTTGGGAATTTTAAAGCGCTATTGTTGTTTTCAGAGCATGGTTCAAAGCCCCTAATCATGAAGAGATAAAGAGCTAAATTTTGAGTGAAAAGGTGGTAGATATAAAGGCCATTAATAATGAGCAGCATCATGTTTGATGGTTGGAGAGGTAGGAGAACCCATAGCTTAAAAACACGAGTACTTGATGACTACTTGCAAAGCAATAACCCTCAGCAAGTCACTCATAAGTTGTTTGATGATTGGAGAGATAGGAGAACCCATAGCTTAAAGACCCATGAGTACTTGATGACTACTTGCAAAGCAATAACCCTCAGCAAGTCACTCATGAATTTAACCAAATAACTTGCTTGATGACACATGATAATAGTCCACAGCCAGAAAAGCATCAAAACAATTCATTTTTCATGATTTCTTCTTCCAGCTCTCACTACTTCGACACATTGACCACATTCAGTGTATTTTTGGATGATTTCAAGAGATTTTACATGATCTTGGGCTGATTTGACAAGTTTGTTGGCAACATTTGAAAAGCAAGTAATAATTTCCCTACTTGTGTTTCCCTCGTTCTAGTTTTTTTTCTATTATTCAGCTAGTTGTTAGACTTTGAAATGAATTATATTGTTTATGCTAGGTTTTCTAATTCAGTTTTTGACTTTATTTTGTTCGAGATATTGCACATTGGGTGGCAACCCTAGGACCCTACTTGGAAGCACGGAACCTCAAAGGCATCAAATTCCTCAAATATTATCTTGCATTGATCTATGGAAAAAGATGTTTCCCTTTGTGATATCTTGATATTACAGTGTTCCACGGGGACACGTCCCCTCCCTTTTTGGGCGCGTCCCCCCGTCAGAAACGTCGCGGGGACGGGGGGACGGGGACGCGACGTCCCCCGCCATCCCGCCACCGCCACCCAAGCGCCGTCGGGACGCGGAGACGTCCCCGCGTCTCCCAGGGAGACGTGGAGACGTGGAGACGTCTCCTTGGGAGACATTTGGGCGTCTCCCAAAGAGACATGGAGACGCCTCCACGTCTCCTTGGGAGATGTTTGGGCGTCTCCCCATCCTTCAAGAGACGTGCAGACGTCTCTCCAAGGACGGGGAGACGCCCAGACGTCTCCTGTCGCCCCCACTTATATGCAATGTTTAAAATTAAAATTTTTTTAAAAAGTGAGTTTTTAAGTTTTTTGAGGGTTAAGGGGTAACTCTAATTGGACGTGGGCCAATAGAAAAATAAAGCCCGATGCCTTTAGAAAATAATAAAAGTATTTTTGGCCTCGCGGGGCGCTGCCCCTCGACCCCGCCCTATATCGCGACAGGGAACACGCAAGGGGCGCTGCCCCTTGACCCTGCAAGGGGCGATGCCCCTTGACCCCAACTTGGGGGCGCTGCCCCCAAACCCCCGTTGAAAAATATAGGGGGAAACCGCGCCGATAGAAGTAGGGAAAATCTAACCTCCGAGTTTGATTAGGCTCCATATAACAACACAACTTAGAAATCTTGGTATTTAGATTTAGTATTTCAAATTTCCTATAGTCTCATTTGAAATGTAATTCTTACACTGTAATATTGTCATACATCTTTTCAAAACTAGTTTTTCAAGTACTATATGAATATGTACAAGTATATGAGCACCACCACCCCGCCACCCCCCCCCCCCGCCGTCCCCCCGCCGTCCCCAAATTTAGGCCCTTGGTCCCCCCGTCCCGGAAACGCGTCCCCCCCGTCCCCCCGTCCCCAACGCCCGTGGAACACTGATATTATACAAAACATATGGCTCTCATTCTTCATATGAGAAGAAGCAGAATGGGCAGCAGCAAATGTAGCGGTATGAGGTGTTATTTTGAATTGATTGCACGTGACATGAAAATCAAAACTAGACACTATGATGTTTGAAATTTATGATCATATGACTATTGACACTAATAAAATTATAAATGTGATCAAGGATGTGTATTGACCTTCATTGTCTGTAAATGAATGAAACAGAATAACTACTAAGCAGTTCTCTTTTACTAAATTCAATTTTATGCATGCTTTTTAAAAACTTTCTTGTATGTGTTTTTTATGTTCAAAAATTTTAATGAGATTTTATCGAGTCCAAGATTTTAATAATATGGGAGAAATGGGACATTGCTAAATATCCTCTGTTTCTTCCTTAAGTGGTATGGTTTTCTTGAAAACCACTGATATTTTAGGTAAGGTAAAAAATATAAATTTCCATTGTCGGTTTATCAAGGAAGTCATAGTGAAATGGGTCAGAAAACATTGTGCTGATCATTACAAACAATGCACCAAATTATGTTTTTGCAAGTGGACTTCTCATAGACAAACATCCATCCATATTCTAGACTCCCTATCCCACTCAATGCCTTGACCTTATCTTACATTAGACGATCTTAGCAAAATCCCATGGTCACAAAAATTATGGGGAATGGTCAATGAGAAAATATGCAAAAGAGTTGGCTCATCCTAGTATAACACACATTGCAACAAACCTGATCGCAATACAATCTCTTCTTTAGTCAAAGACTTCCCTCAAGAGCATGTTTGTTACTATAAGGCGGTATCAATCTTCATATGATAGAGCCACCATAGCAGCTGGCGTGATTGGGAAGGTTTTCAACAAGTAGAATTTCTAGCTTCTAGCTAGAAGATCATAGGTGTAAATTCTTATTTCATTTCTCTTTTTTTCATTTTTATTAGTTTATTATTTATGGTGCTTTTACTTATCTATAACTTTTTGTTCCCTTCTTCAATCCAGCTATTTAGTTATGTTATTATTTAACAGTTCACTAAGCCTTTAGTTGTCCTCCTTCATATTACTGATTGGGAGAACCCTATAATGAGAAATGTGAATGACAGCATTATCATAGTACTTTCCTCACTAAATACTATGCCACACATAAGCATAATGTTGGTTATTTTATGTAAGATAAATCCACACTTGGGTGTCCTTTTTCATGTATGTCCTGATTTGAATCTTTGTTCCTAGCTTTCCTAGATAACAATTGGAGTTTCAGTGTGTCATAATCCCAACCCAAACATGTCCAGCATATTTACTCATTCTTCATATGCTTTTCCAATACCATTACAGCATACCAGTGAATGTCTGTGTTAGCATAAAGTTCCAGTTATATTTTTCTAATGAAACAGTAAAGCATGTAGCCTACTCACCTTGTATGCATCTACTTCGACAAAAAATCTTGTGGATTCTGCTCCCAATCTCAAGTCATGAAGGTTGTGTGGGTTTTGGAATTAGCTCAAAATGACCTCCTAAAAAAAAATCCAAACCTTCAAGTTTGGTGCAGTTAAGAGCTTGATTGTACTGCTACTTGTAGAGCCAGCAAACTTCTATCTATTTATTTCTTATCACTCAAATGCTATTACTTTACATATTTATCATAATAAAAAATCTAAATGCATAAACTATATACACGAGTCAAGAAAGACAAAGTAAACATGCAAACTGTTCATTACATTATCTTTATAGATTAGGCTTCATTAGCTAATAACATCAAGTATGACGGCAAAACTTAGCTTTTAAAAAATAGGCTGCAAAATCCAGAATGACACGTTTTATGAATAAATTCAAAATTATCATTTTTCTTATAAATGCCGATCTCAGGACCATGAGGTGTTCATGGCACTAACAATTTAAAAAGGATCATGTGATTCATAACACTCCAAACGCACTTAACTTTTACCAGCTGAAGGTAAAAATTGAAAAAGGGGCAGTTGCATAGGTAGTCTGTTTCCAAATATTTCTTTTTTTTACACTGGACAAGGAATTGGGTACTAGCTCTGCATATCTTTATTAATTTATTGCTGGTTTTGGCTCCTGCCAAGAGTGAAAATCTACAAAAGGAAAGTATAAAGGACATATAGCAGACCATTAATATAGGTGCTCTGGCATGAGTGTCAAAGAAAAGTTTATATACAACTTCAATGAAGTTTCTCAACATAGTTTTACACTGAAATCAAGAATATCACCATTCCAAAACAGTCATAATATTTAATGGATATCGAAAATATGGGATATGTTTGTCACACACCTGAGTTTGCAGCTCCTGAAGTAAGAACAGTTTCATACTTCTTCTTTGAAACAGCCCAGTCTACAGCAATTGGTCTCTTGCCAACTTTGGTTCCATTAAAAATACGAATTGCCTGGATTGGTGAATTCATATAATTTTAAAATAAGAAATGAATTTCTACTCTTATCTCAGAGATGGATCTCTTATGTAGAAAATGTTTACTTACCTTTTCAGCATCTCTTTTGCAAGTGAAGGAAACAAAAGCAAAACCTTTAGATGGCCTGCTTAGAAAAATGAATATACCTGAGTTAAAACGTATTTATCACTAAAGCAATGGAATAGCTCATACTGGATTTACAGAAAAGCCTCGGAACCTACGATACCTGCCATCAGAACCCTGAGGGATAGTAATATTCCACAGAAAACCTGCTGTTGAGAAAAGCTTCCTTAGTTCCACTTCACTAGCCTGCTTCCAATCAAACCAAAAACTCACGAGGCCATCAAAAATAGTACAATTACTTCATGAATCAAATAAGCCAACAAATATTAAATTATGACTTCGTTTCAGCAATACCATACCTCAAAAGGCAGATTTCTAACAATAAGCCTCCATTTGCTTGTCTTTGAACCCTAAACATGCATGCAATAAGGAGATTAGCATAGGCTATCTATCATTTTCAGGCACCTAGCCATAGGCCCTTGGCTGGCAGCAGACTAAATTATTTTCAGATGACATTGTGAAAGAATACATGTCAAAGTCAAGAAACAGTTCTATTATACCTCACCACCAAGTTGACGTGCCCAAACTACTGCCCCTTCAATAATTTTCTGATGTAATCTGGCGACAGCTTGACATGCTGATTTAACAGAAACATATACTACAGCAACAGCCCCCATTTTGCAACCATCCCGAGCAAGCCCTTTATCAATATACAATTGCCGAAAATAATTATTATTAACTAAAAGAACGATATGGGATTCTTCAAAACACCATAAATATACTACATATTTTACTTTAAAACTAGAAAGGCCATACTTCTAGAAATATCTATTGCATGTATGTCGAAGAGAATGTTTGGCATACTATATATAAATTATAAATTAATGCCAAGAACAATCCAAAACACACACACATATCAAAAAGCTAAGTTATCTAAAAGAGGCAACATCAATGCAAAGATCAATGCACGTTGACTCTCAATTATAAATTCATTCATCAGCTCAAAACCAACACAATTTGACACCTATTTACATGCAAGTTGCAACTACTTGAATGTGTAGTTATCTATCAATAAAATTAAAGGAAGCCCCATAAAAGCCCAAGGAATTCAACTAAGATCTGGTAAACACATAATTCTAGAAAGCACTTATTTATAAAAATAAACAACCATCTTGTTTTGTAATGTCCCCACTTTAGCAGTTGACCAAGTGTGTGTGCGTTAGCCTTGTTCTACATGGTCCCGAGGGCTAACGAAGGGTTTAAGGGGATCCTGGAGTGTTTTGGCCTAGTAATTTCCAATTTGGGCCAAAACGAAGTTGATTTACTCAGTTTCAGGCATACTTACTATTTTTAGTAAGTCAGCAGGACATAGTGGAGGCCAGTTTTGGTATTTGGATTTGATACTCCTCGGTGAGAGCTTTCCGACGAGCTATCACACACATTATTCGGAGTCCGATTGCTAATACATTTTAATGCCTGAAATTTTATTAAAGTAACATTTAATTTAATTGTAAAATATTAAAGTGTTACTCTAATATTTATTTTATGGGGATTTGTACCCAAGGGAGACATAAGTGAATATTTTAATATATGTTTTATAATGCTCATCTTTTATCCCACATTGCCCATGAGAGTTGAGTGGACCCTTGGAAAAAGAATAAAAGAAAGCGTTTGTGGCTTCATTAGATATGTTGAATATGAGAAGAATTGGTATGTGTGAGTTGCAGATCCGTTCTTGGCATTAGAGGACATCTATCCTCTCTTGTGACATTCTAGACGTCATTCCCCTGGGGTTTGGCCTTTGGAATCCATTGCTATCAGCTTCATTATCAGGCAGATTGGGTGCATTTCCAGCTACAGGCAGATTTAATGTTTGCTCATATCTTCTTCCCTACTTGTCCGATGCTTATGCCATTTTGAGGAGATGATTTTATGAAGATATTGGACCTGTTGAAGACAAATTAATATTGCTGCAACACTATTCACGCGAGTACTATTCACGCGGTTACCATTCATGTCACTGTAGCAGCAAGATTGAAAATGACTGTTGGAGTATTATGTCAATAATGCTGGAATAATTAATGAGTTGATAATCTGCCATGTATTTGATTTTATTAAAATCTGAAAATAACATCTTATCAGCAGTAGTTCAATTTTCAATTTGCATATTATTGTAGTTTCATTATTGTCCATATTCTGTGATTTCAATTCCATGTAAAACAAACCAACATTTCATTTCCGGAGCCATAAGGGAATTTAAAACATTAAACGGAGAAGTAAGGAGTTGGATGCAAACTGTTTGATAAAATTCCTAGCAGCAATTGGTATGGTTTTTGGGCATTCCGGGGTGTCCATTACATGTTTGCAGCAATTTCCAATGCAGATGTAAACTTGTGAACAGAAAATCCTTGATGCCAAATCCCTTATCCTTTCCTACTGCTGTAGTTTGGAATTTTCTAATATGATAAAAAATTCAATAACTAATACCCCACTTAGGCAGAATATGCTCATTTAGCCATGAGTATATATAAACAAAAACATATATCCAAAACCAAAACATCATCAACCAAAAGGTAACCAAAACTTGGGGATTTCCAAACTCCATATCAAATGCAGCTACTTCATTTCAGATACCATTAAATACCATGGTGGGTGGAGATTCCAGTGAGTGGATTGCCAAACAAATTATCAGAAAATCACAACCCCAAAAGCACAGAATTAATATGACAGGAGAATAAAATGATGTAAGCGAACTTCTCCATTCACAGTTCAAACCACTCAATTATATCAAATACAAATACTTAATTCAGATATAAGTAAATACATGGCATCACTAACCGGGATTCGGAATGACTAGTTAAACCAGAAGTATAATTTCAGGAAAGACTTGAGAACATCAAAAATTTCATAAGAATCAAAGGGAAAATGTCACTCTTTTTTATTTTGAGCCAAACAAAGGAAACAAATGCAGCTTTTCCATCTGAAACAAATGAAGTCAATGCATAATCATCTCTCCCAGATCCAAAGCACAATGTATCATTCAGAGAAGTTTAAAAAGAGCATCTATCATACATATCAGAATTCCAGAATAAATATCAACTGCAAAATGTTACCAACCATGGCTTTGTAGCTCAAACTCTGGTAGTGGATTTGTGATGGATTCTACATCGCCAGCTTTCTTTGCCTCAAAAAGCACTGCCTCTGTCATTTTTTGGTCAATGAGACCACCAAAAATAACAGTTCTTGCAACCCTGTCAATAAACATGAATGAAATTAATCAAGACAAATACTGCATATGCATGTTGTCAATATATATATATATATATAGGAAAATCAAATGTTTTAAGTATTGACAGTAGAGACAAGTCCTTCCAAACCCCAAATAGGAATTATTCAAATTACACTTATGTCAAATCCTTCTTTCTCCTTCTGCCTTCCCCAATCCCTACATTCAGGGACTTCAGAAAATTGATAGTTCGATCCTTAAGAAGCTATCTTAGAAGTCGATGCAGAAGTAGTCTGGAGCTCTAGTAATCCTGCACGCCCAAAAACAATCTTCTAACACTTTTGTTATTTCTTCTCTAAGATTCTCGTGTGTTGCAAGTCCTGTTTGCTGTTCCTGTTTTTGTCCATGTGTGTGAAGTCTCTTTCCTGGGTGATTGCCTTCTTTCCTTCCCAGCACTTACCTTGTCATTATGGCTGAGGCTCTAAATTTTGTGGGGTCCACAGTGGAGCTGGCTGCATCCTTCTTTCAGCCTTTGATTTGTTCTACTGGAGGGACCCACCTTGAGTTGGACAAGGGAACAAAAAGAATAAAAACTGATTCATTTGGTGGGCATTGGTTTTCCTGCTAGGACCCACACATTCCCAGTCGGCACTTGATTCTATTCTTCTGAGCATTTCCCTACAGGAACCTGCCCAAGGATTTCTTTTTGGTGCTGACTTTATCAAATAACCCTGCTCGACATTATCTTCCTTGTTGGTGTTTCCCTTAAGAGATTATGGACAATTGCGGTAATTATATTGGACCTTATTTCTTGCTGAGGGGTGCCCATATAGTGGAGTTAATTCTCAGTCTTGCTAATGGGTCAACCCTATATGGGCATGGCAGTTTCATTTGTCTATTTCTAGGTGACAGCAGCAGAACCTGATACTGATCATGGGAAGTATGATCTTCTAGACATGGGCATAAGATTTCTGCCAGCACTATAGTTAGTGAATTTTTTCTAACGGATGCAGCAATATCTTGGATAGTTATCACTAACTATCAGCAATAGTTTTTTATTTTTAATTAAACTGAGTATGTTGAAACAGAATAATACAGGACTTGGGATGAATTCCAAGCTATTGCAGTGTATTTATGGCTTGGCCATACGCCTGTAGCAGTGTACCAATGATTTTCTAGTTTGTCTAAATGCAAGTCGCAGAGCTGCTACATGTCTGTGAGTTGATTTAGACCACCCTAGGTCGGCTACCAGCCTGTCGATTTATGTTTCCTGCATTTCAATTACAGTACATGGAAGCCTTTTATGTTTTTTGTTCATTCTGAGAATATAGTTTCTTGAAACTGGTAGTATTTTGTAGTTCCAGTTGTATGCCTATATCCTGTTAACTGGACACTTAAATTTGAAGTATTGTTATTCTATTACTACACTTCCTAGTTTTTGTTGCAAATTGGCAATTTGTGTGCAGAGCTGCAAGCTATGCTTCCTTTCACTGGGCACTGGGGCTGTAACACCATTATCTGGTCATAGAATTGTGACAGCATTAAGTAGTACTTGGTTGCTGAAGGAGTGGTGAAGTGAGGTCCTTTGGTTTGTTGACACTAATTATAGACTTTGATCCATATAAAATTTTCTCTTCTATTTACCAAACAGATCTATCGGGTACATAATCTAAAATTGAAAGATAAAATGTTATCAATAATCACATGACCTCAGGCGACTTGATAAGGAGCTGATTTGTTTAAGAAATAAGTGACAGCGAATATGTATTGGAGATAAGTAGCGATTAAGATACACTCAAGATTATGAAATAATAAAGAAAAACGTGATTATATATAGTCGACATAAATATGAAGGCAGGGTCTGGATGTAGGGATCTTCATTGGACATTACAAGAAATATAAGACAGAATTAAATGGTAATGATAAAAAGAAAAAATACAGGCCGACTATGTTTAAAGCAACATATAAATTAATTATGTTGCAGATAATAAAAAAGAGAAGTGATCATACAATGAATGCAGCAAATCTTGTACAGAGAATCGAGCCTTTCAGATTACCAGCTTGGAATTCTACTTATGGTTTGTACTCCTCTCCAATATTCTCTGAAGACGTATTCTCATAGCAATTGGTGCAGTTTCTATTATATGAATGAATGATATTAATTGATAGAGAATATTGGCGATTTCGTGAAGAAGTACGGGAGTCTTTGAACAACGACTTCAAAATATTTATGTGCAGCAGAGACTTCATAAACAATATGGACTTCATAAAGCAGCGACTCTAATGTCCCCATTTTGAAGAAGAATTATTTAATTAATTTAATTAATTAAGTTGTCCAAATTATTGATATATTTTTATGGATAGCTAGATTAATTATTGTAATTAATAATATTAAGTTAATTATTTATAAAGTTATCAAATAAATTAAAAATTAAAAGATGACTTTATATTTAATTAATTTAAGAAAGTGACTAATTAAATATTATTTTATACAGTCACTTCTAGAAGCTTCTGGATGTTGGGGTGAAAAAAGTATTAAAGGAGATCAAGATGAGGCTTCAAGACAGCTTGGATTTGGGATTTTGACTTTGATTAGGTTTTGTAGAACCGAGAGGTGTCTGCAGACTTTGGTCTTTTGGAACAAAAACTCCCATAGATTGCATAACTGAGGGAGTGGAAGACCTTCCAAGGGGTTGCAGCTGAGAGTGGAAGATACTCAGTTTTCCATATTGAGCATATTGAGTTGATACATTTCCATGGCGGATGGGGTTTATGATATTTCAATTTTGTCAGATTGAATCCCATAGAGCACCAATTTGATTGAAGTAAGGAGAAGATTTCAATAGAAGATCATTGGAAGTGAAATTGGAAGTCAGCTGTCGCATTTGCAGGTCTGAGGCGAATCAGTTTTATCCCTTCAAAACCACAATTTTGTTCACATTGCATCATGAAGGCCTCATAACTTCCTTTGGAAGACAGAGATACCACTGTGGGTATTAGGCGACTCATCTAATTGCATTTGGAAGGAGAAACAAGATTTAGTGACTAAACCAGTTCTGAAGTAAGTTGCATCAGACCCCTCTACACCCACGATCTGGATCAGATTTCATCAATAAGTCATCAAAACTTCCTACCAAGGCCAGCAATAATTATGGAAGGGTTAGGCGATTCATCTCAAGTCAATTTGAGGGTGATATTGTGGAGTAATCAGTGCTATATCAGACTGAGTACTCATGAGTCATCCATTTGGCATCGAATCTCATCTATAAGGACAGCCCTACACTTGTGAAGGAAGGGCGAACATTTTGGGAGAGGAGCTGTGAGGACTAGCAGCTGACACTTCATTTATGATTCAGACCTTCATGGACAGCAGGGGCGACTTAGGAATCATCTCATTTTGCTGATGGAGTTGGCTCGACAAATAGGATATTGATTGCTTCTTCATCTTTGCATCTAGGCGCCACAACCAGGTTCATTTTGGTATTGATTTCCAATGAATATTAGATGATGTTAATGAGTGTAGTCATGGCTGTCTTGTACTCAGAAAGTTATGAGTCAATAATTGGTTGAGTTGGGTCATTGTATTATCATTTGTAAGCACTTAATGGAACATCCTTTTGAATGAAAGAAAAGAAATAAAGTTGCATTCATATTTCACTTTTGTCCGAGGACTCATGCCAACTGTTTGTCATAATAACAGCAAGATGTTGGTGAATGTAAGTGAGTCTAAAGTAGTATAGAACTCTTTAGTTCAATTGCAAATACATTTTTGATAATTGTCCAATATATTAGGGGCCTTCATGGCTGATAATTTATGAAAAGTATGTGTTTGAAGGCCTTTATATCAGTCTGAAAAACTCTGAGACAGCAGGACAGCATAACACATAAGACACATAAGCCGCAAAACACGCAGATTGGGCAGAAAAAATTCCTTGTTATCAGCCATTATAAGACGGGATATTTCAGTGGTATCAGAGTGGTTCCTACCATCTTGTTGGGGGTTTGAATTAAATATTTAGAGAGCTCGCATTGCATCATTTGAGTAACCAGCACACATAAGTTTCAGTTATGGGTTACTACAGTATTGTTGGGAAATCCAGGGAAGAGATTGAACAGGATGCCATCAAGATTAGGGAAAAATTTGAACAGGAAGCTCCTCGACTCCTTGAGGGCTATCAGAAAATGCCAGATGCTTTTAAAGCACATTACTCTCTTCATGATTATCTGAACTTGTTTGTCAACTGCACGCCCAAAGAGATTGGGTTAGTAAAGTATATTAGGAGGGTGTATAAGGAGGAAATTTCTTCTAAAGGAACACAATTCAGTCATGGGATCAAGGTGAACAGATATGGTAGAACTACTAAATCAGCTTATGAGGATGGTTCAACTAAAACAAATGCAGAAGCATATGGATTTCAAAGAATTGATGTATTAACAGAATGAGCAAGACGCTCATAAATAATACAAGGATATTTACAAGAATAGCAAGTTTCTAATAAGAAACTGCTGAGAAGATCGAAGACGATCTAACTATAATAGAATATACACTATTGAGCATTAATATTTAAATAACATTATTTTAATATTCTATTACCCTCCCTTAATGCTCAATCTATTAACTACACCTATAGACCCCCTGAATTTTACAAATTTATCAGGACCAAGGGGCTTGGTGAAGATGTCTGCTGGCTGCTCCGAGGTAGGAACATACAGCAACTGGATGGATCCGTCTTCAACCAGCTGTCGAATATAGTGACAATGAGTTTCCACATGCTTGGTTCTTTCATGGAAGACTGGATTCTTGGCGAGTTTGAGCACTCCCTGATTATCACAGAACAAGGGAGTAGGACCTGCCTGGGAGACATGCATATCCGCAAGCATTCGTCGAAGCCAAACCGCCTCACAAGATGCCTTAACTGCTCCCCGATACTCTGCTTCTGTCGAGGAGAGAGCCACTGCCTGCTGCTTCTTACTAGTCCATGTGACAGCACCAGATCCCAAACTAAACACATACCCTGCTGTAGACTTACGGTCATCAACCGAACCTACCCAGTCAGAATCTGTGTAGCCATGGAGTATAGGATCAGAACTCCGAGTGTACAGAAGTCCATAATCAGGAGTGCCACTCACATAACGTAGCACACGCTTCGCTGCTATCCAATGATCAGCCTTGGGAGCTGTCATGAAGCGTGAAATGTAGCTCACTGCAAAACTGATGTCAGGTCTAGTGGCAGTAAGATAGATGAGGCTGCCCACTAGTTGCCTGAACAGAGATTCATCCACAACTGGTGAAGATGACTGAGCTGAAAGTTTGAGCCCGAGTTCCATAGGAGTAGAGGCAGGTTTGCAATCCTGTATTCTGAACCTGTCCACAAGACTTCTGGCATACTTGGACTGAGAGAGAAAGATACTGTTCTCAGTCTGCCAGACTTCAACTCCTAAGCAGTAATGTAGAAGTCCCAAATCTGTCATATCAAAGGTGCGGCACAAATCCTGTTTGATCCCAGTGATCAAATGTGCTGAACTGCCAGTAATGATTAAGTCATCCACATAGACAACCACAAACAGAATATCATTACAAGTATGCTTGATATACAGGTTTGCATCAAATGGACTCCGCTGAAAACCATGATCTGTCAGGTACTTATCAATTTTCATGTACCAAGCCCGAGGAGCTTGTTTCAAACCATAGGGTGCTTTGACTAGCCTACAGACCTTCTGTTCTTGACTAGCAACCTTGAATCCTGGGGGATGCGTCATGTAGACTTCTTCCTGTAAGTCACCATTCAAAAAAGCACTCTTGACGTCCATCTGATGGACTTTCCAACTGAATTGGGCTGCCAAGGCGAGAACGAGCCGTATGGTACTCATTTTGGCTATAGGAGCAAAAGTCTCCTCGTAGTCAATGCCTTCTTTCTGTGAGAACCCACGAGCAACAAGACGAGCTTTATACTTGTCTAGGGTTCCATCAGCTTTGTATTTTACTTTGTACACCCATTTGCAGCTAATGGGCTTCTTCCCTGAAGGAATATCAGAAAGGGCCCAAGTGTGATTCTTCTGAAGACTCTGGAACTCAGCTTCCATAGCCTGTTCCCACTCAGGTATACCTTTAGCCTCTGAGTATGTCTAAGGCTCAAAAACACTGTGTATGTTAGCCATGAGAGCAAAATTAACTGTATGCTGTTGTTTGCTCTTATTATGGGAAGTTCTACCCTCAATGAGCTCAGTATCCCTGAGATCACCAATGGTCTTGGCCCACTATTTAGGCCGGAGAGTAGAAGTGCGAACATCTGGAGGAGCTGGAAGAGGCTCAGGATCAGGAACAGGAGCAGCAGGAGGAGGATTATTCTCCGGAGGGAACTCATGTAGTGCATCATCGAAAATAGATTCTGCATCATCCCTCCCATCAGGCGAACATAATGGAATAAGAACACTGTGAGGCTGATCCTCAGAACTCTGCTCAGAAGACGGGGACTGAAAGAATCATCTGTCTTCATCAAATACAACATCACGACTGAAGATAAGACGTTCAGTGTCTATATCTATCAGTCTGTAGGCCTTATGGTGATCACTGTATCCTGTCATCATGAGTTTCTAACTTTTGGAATCCAACTTGGAGCGCTTAGCATCTGGAATCCAAACATAGGCAACAGAGCCAAAAACCTTCAGGTGGCTGATCTTAGGCTTCCGACCAGACCAAACCTCTTCTGGAGTCTTCCCCTTAACAGCCTGAGTAGGAGAACGGTTAAGTAGGTAGACAGCAGTAAACACTGCTTCAGCCCAATACTTATTCGGAACACTCCTGTGTTGTAACATAGAGCGAGCCATCTCAACAACCGTACGATTGCGACGCTCAACAACACTGTTTTGCTGAGGAGTGTAGGGTGTAGTCAATTGGCGTTTGATGCCATGGGTATCACAGAAGTTGGAGAATGCAGAAGAACTAAATTCCCCCCCGTTATCTGTCCTAAGAGTAATGATACTATGTCCAGACTCTTTTTCAACAAAGGGCTTAAACTTCTGAAAGATACTAAATACATCTGATTTATGTTTAAGAAAGTACACCCACATCTTTCTACTAAAATCATCTACAATAAGCAAAAAGTATTTGCAACCAGTAACAGAAGATGTATTCATAGGACCACAAATATCAGCATGAAGTAATTGAAGTACCTTAGATGTGTGCCAAGACTTTCCATGTGTGAATGAAGTCCGATGTTGTTTGCCAGCTTGACAGGCACCACATACTCCAAGATGCTGAGTCTGAATATCAAGTAACCCTGAAACAAGTCCCTCCCGAGATAGCTGAGAGAGATACTTAATGTTGAGATGTCCATATCTCTGATGCCACAAAGTGCTAAGAGGAGAAACACGAGCTGCTAGAGCCACTTCAGGAGAATCACCAGTGTCAAGAAGCCTATATAGGCCATGATCCTCTAGACCAATAGCAACAATAAGACGAGTCTCCCGATCAATGATGGAACATTTGTGAGCACTGAACACCACATCTAGTTGAGGAGAATTCCTCATAATTTGGCTGACAGAGAGCAGATTAAGTTCCATTCCAGGAACATAGTACACATTCAGAAAAAGGAGAGTCCTTCCACCAGACTGTATCTGAACAGTGCCTCTGCCAACAACTGGATACTCCTCACCTCCGCCAAATACAACGGAATCACTGAAAGGTGAGAAGTCTGTAAACCAGTCACGCCGATGAGAAAAGTGACGTGATGCACCAGAGTCGATGTACCAAGCAGAAGACCTGGCATGATCTGAAGACCTCTTAGCCATAAAGGCATAAAAGGCAGACTCCTTCTGCTCGGAATGTTCAGCAACATGCACCTTCTGGTGTGACCCTCCCTGCTTCTTTTGTTCAGAAGCGAGCCTCTGACGGCAATCTTTCTTCATATGGCCGTACTTGTGACAGTAATTGCACTGCACATTCTTCTTCTTAGCTCCATCCTGTGTCTGAGAAGAGCCTTTCTGCTGAGAAGACTGAGAGGACTGAAATTTGCCTTTATCTTTGTGAAAGGATTGGGCTGTGAAGGCATTTTCCGAGGAGGCTAATGTAGTACCACTACCAAACTGTTGTTTCCAGCGATCCTGCTGTAGAAGTTTGGTGCACAATTCTGAAAACTTCAGATCAACATTAGTGGAAGTAATATTGAGGGTCTCAATGAAGTGTTCATACGATTTCGGAAGACTTTTCAAAGTGATTACTACCATGTCTTCTTCCTCCATAGTCCGACCAATAGCTTCGAGCTGATCTCGAATGTCCTTAATCCTCGTGAGGTGTTCCTGTAAGGACATACGTTCGTCCATCATAATGGAGAACAGCTGATTTCTTTTGAAGAATGCTCGGCTCTTGTCGGATGTCTCATGCAATTCCTTCAAATGCTTCCAGATGTCGGAAGCTGTCTTGCCGGAAGGAATCTGCGGTAACTGATCATCAGTCACTGAGAGTTTGAGAAGCATAACTGCCTCCCGATTGCGTTCATCAAACTTATCTTGATCTGTACCAGGTGTACCAGGACTGAGCTCTTTTCCCAAAACAAGCTGGTCAAGACGCTTATATTCAAAAATGGTCAACATACGCTGTTTCCAGATGTTGTAATTGTTGCCATTAAAGCATTGACTGCCTTCTAACATCAGGTTGGTTAGAGAAGCCATTTGCACGTTTCCCAAAAAACAATTCCCGACTGACCCAGAAAAATCCAAAGACAACCCACAAATTCGTGCGAAAAACCCAGAAGGAATCTGCTATAAGAATTTGGATTCGCGGGCTCGAAAATCGAGGCACCCAGAAAAAACGGACTACTACCCAGATTGGTGTTCGAAAAACCCACCAAGAATCTGCAAGAAAAATTGATTTTCGATAAAAACTGGAAGGTTAACACCTTAATCAAAAATTGCAGAAGGTCGTGGGCACCATGGATTTCACAGAAAATGGCGTCACCGAAGGTGCAGGTCGCGACGCGTTTGCAGGTCGCGTCGCGTCGCCGAAGGTGCAGGTTGCGACGCCGAAGGTGGCGACCAGGCGGAGCACCAGTCACGACAACTCTGCAGGTTGCGCACCAACACGAACACCGCCGAACACAGGTCACGACGGCTCTGCAGGTCGCGCACCAATCCGAACACCGCCGAAAACACCAGAAAAAATCACAGGAGCTAGACGTCTGAAAAAACCTAAACGGATTTTTAAACACCAGAAAATATTTCGAAAATTTCCACTAATTGGAAATTAGAATTAAAAATTTTCGAAAAAGTTTCTCCTATAGCTCTGATACCATAAAACAAATGCAGAAGCATATGGATTTCAAAGAATTGATGTATTAACAGAATGAACAAGACGCTCATAAATAATACAAGGATATTTACAAGAATAGCAAGTTTCTAATAAGAAACTGCTGAGAAGATCGAAGACGATCTAACTATAATAGAATATACACTATTGAGCATTAATACTAAAATAACATTATTTTAATATTCTATTATCAACATCTAAACTCAGTGATCAGGCTACAGGAACTCTCATAATGAGCTGGAATGCAATGAGAAGACAAGGTCTATGCTTCACTTGCAAAGGTTTTTGGGAACCTAATCACCAATGTGCAGATAATGAGATTAGGGAGACTTATACACATGCTGATTCACTTAACCATGATGTAGATGTGTTAGTAAATGACAAAAATGTTGCGGAAGGATCTACCAACTGTTGACGTGTTTGTCACTTTACTCTCTCTTGATTAAAGTGCAATTGCATGCTAAGATTGCAAGAAGTTCAAACAATCGACTCCAAGGTTCCTTCAATGTGTGGACGTGACTCAGTTGGCTGATGTGATTGTTGGTAATCTAGGGGGCCTTATGTTTGCATCATTCTTTCACTTCTTTGTTGAGGCGTGGAACTTCATCATTAGATATAGCAATTTGGTGATGCTTTTGCTTTGAACAAACTCAACTGGAATGAACAGGAATTTAAAGGAGAAAGGGTTTAGAAGGATCTAAATCTACTCCTAAGGGCAGTGATATCAACAGTTAATGCTTTGGTCGACAAATTCCAAATAAACCAAGCTCTGCTTCACCAAGTTTAACTACAACTCCGCAAGAACCGGTGTAATCTTCTGAGGATGTTTAAGGATTTTCAAATCAAGAAAGTGCATTTGAATACCCAAAACGGCACAATCCAAACGACTATCCACAATCAAACTTAGCACAAGTTTAATGGCTCAAGCTAACTTTACACTGCAACTTACAATCAGCAAGATGCAAAAAGTATGAACCATGGAAATTCATCAAACACCATTACATTCTGCATTGAAACCAAAGCACTTTATCTAACAACTGAGAAAATAAAATTCTACTCTAAGTGAGGAAAGTGAAACCATGCAAGTTTTGAAAAATAACTTAAGTGGACACCATCAGAGAACAATGTTTCACTGTTATTATTTCAAAAACTTATCGCAACAATTTCATACAAAGCTCCCTCTTTTTACAAATGAGGGGGTCACCCCTTTATATAGGCTTCAAGCCCTGGCTACATACAAAACCCTAATTAGGGTTTCTCCCTAAAAGATTCCCCACACATGATGCAACAAGGTGGGAATCAACAATAAATGCCCATTATGCCCATATACAATTAATTCCATCCCATTACAATTAATTACATTCCTGCCAAAAATGGCGTCCATTGTGCATTGAATGCACCATCATCCATCAAGCTCGCCCAATAAATCATAAATGCAATAAATATACCTCCATGCAAAATCGCCCCATGATGCCATAAATGCACCATCATCTCCTAAAAGTGATGGCTGCATGCAAAAAGAATCTGCCATAATGCCTTAAATGGGATGGCTACAAGCAAAAGATGCTCAATTAATTCTTCATGCGTTGACCCGACTGCAACTTGGCGAGAAACCCTTGGAGAGAGAAAACTTCAAGAGAGAAAAATTTGATCCATGAAGAATTTTCTTGAAGTTTCTCGAACTTTCCTTTCTCTAGAGGAGATTTTTAATGATTTTCCACCATCTCCTATTTTTTAGGAACTTTCCCAAAATAGGGTTTTAGGTTCTAGCAGAGAGAAAATTCTCTCACGAATCCAAATCTAAAGGAATTTTGAAATTTGGATGTGATTTGATGCCCAAAAATGGAGTTTTCAAAAATTTTCCCAAGGGGAAATTCCTTGTTCAGTTCATCTTCGATTCCTTCCTTGCCTTGTAATTTTTATCTTCTTCCTTGGGCGGAATTTTCATGTCATGAAGGAATTTCATCATGGAAGGAAAATTTCTTCCTTACCTTCATTTGGCGCCCATTCCTTTCCCGTAGCACATTTTCTCCATGGTGAAGGAATTTTGATGTGGAGGAAAAATTCCTCCTTAACCTCATTTTGACCTTGATTCTACTTTACCCCTTGAGGAAGGAATCCTTCATGCCTTCGCCAAATTTCACATTTCCCAAGAATTTTGTCCTGAATGAAGGAATTTCAAACACTAAGTCAATTTTCACTTTCCTGGAATTTTGTCCTGAAGGAAGGAATTTCCAACACTAAGTCAATTTTTCTACTTTCTTGTAATTTCTTCTTCTTGGGTGCAATTCTTCCCTGAGAAAGGAATTTTGTTGAATTTTGAATTTTTCTTCTTGAACCTTGATTTTTATGTCTTGTTTCCAAGTTAAGGCCCAAAAGTGCACCCGAAAACTAAGTTATTAAAGCCCAGCACTTTGGGATAACATGGGAAGAATCATGAGTCTGTGGGTAAACTATTAGTATGATTGGACCTCCGGATAGGCTAGTTCCCGATACTGATGGATCACCTATTCTAACAAGACCTTGGAAAAAAGCTTTTTGGGGAAAGGGAGAGGGAAAAAATAAAGATGGAAAGGAAACTTCACCTATTCTAACAAGACCTTGGAAAAAAGCTTTTTGGGGAAAGGGAGAGGGAAAAAATAAAGATGAAAAGGAAACTAACAACCTAAATAGGGTGATACACCATATGATCTGGAAAAATGACAGAGAAACTCTTCTAAAGCCACCTGTTTTACACATATAACATCTTTGAATCTCTATCACAAAAAATGTTTCATGCAAAGGATCTTTACTCAGAAAAATTGAAAGGAAATGACCTTCTCAAACAATTAAACTGATAAATCACAATGCAAAACCTGTGATTCATGCATGAGACAGAAATTTCAAAAAAGGTTGTTTGATAAATAACACAATATGATAATTACTCTCAATCACACAATGAAAAATAAGCTCAAAAATGTGAAGGCATAAACTGATATTTTATTGAATTCATTGTCAAAACTGTAAATGGGTTACAAGAAAGAAATCTTTACAAAGCTTGAGAAAAAAAATCCAGAACCCCTTGCAAATGAAAAGCTTTTTTCCTTTATACAAAAGGGCCTTCCAAAAACAAGGGTGAAATGACTGCAAGTCAACTGAAAGCCTACTAGAGTGATCTCCCACTCAAAAATATCTCCAAAATCCGAGTAGAGAAAGAAACCCCCCCAAAAAGGCTTCAAATTCTGCATAAATGTATGAAATCTGGTCCAAACTCTTGGTCAACTAAAGGTTGACCCATGAAACACTCAAAATCAAGTTTTAACTGCTAGAGAATTGGCACAAACTCATGGATAACTGCACCTTAAGCTCAAATCCGACCCCAAACTCATGAGATAACTTTACCTCTTTTGGATTCAATATTTTCCCTCCACATGCATATTGGGAACAAACATTAAAGACACAAATAATAAATACTAATTGGATTTATAAATTATCCAATTAGAATATTGATTTTACAGTTTTCATGTGTCTATGGGTGAAAAATATTGAATTCAAAAAACTAAAAAGATGCAAAAATTAATTTCCTTATAGAATATGGTGCTAGGAAATTTTTCATTATATGCAAAAAATAATTAATTTGAATAATTAGTTATTATTTAATGTTGCTAAGAAATGTAATTTTTTAGAACATTCATATAATAACTAATTATTAAAAATTAATTTACATCTTTTTTTAAAAAAATTTAAAAGTCTTTAAAAGACTTGGGGATTTTAAAGCCTCCCCACGGCTAGACAAAGATACCTCATAACATAAGTGAAAGTCCAAGGACTCGACCACCATGTATGCATTACTATGTGTTTCATAAATAAAATACAATCCCATTAAAATGGGAAAAGTAAGGCAAGGGGAATAAAGCGGCAGAAAACCTAATGTTAATAATTCATTTTGCATTTTTCACATCACTGAAGAGGAACTCCGCCTTTCTGCTAGGGTTTGGACAGGGAGATGAAAAATGAGAACTGCGTGTTGACTCCCCTTCTTCTAGCAGTTGTCCATGACTTCAAACAGTTTGCTCCATTTTCGACCTTGCAGGGATTGTTCATAAATCACGGCATTGCTTCATTTGCAGAAAAATGAAAGGTATTTCCTTCGCTAAAAAGATATTTCGAAGACTCTCTGCATTTTTCTGTATTCCAACTATGAACTCGACATTTGTATGAGTTTTGATAGTATTTGTTAAGAAATCTCTGCAATTTTTGAAGGAAGTTGCACCTATTTTTATCTTTTCCTACGATTCTCTGTGTTTTCATCAGGAAACTTAGTTGGCTCGAAGCTCTGTAAATTTGTTCGTTTACAGGCTCCGTTGGTGGGGTTTTCGCATTTTTCCTATTATCGCTGCACTTTCTAATTCAACTAAACGCTGTTAGTTTCCCTTTACGCACGGGCAGCTATATATAGGTTTTCCATTTTCTGGGGAATTTCTACAATTCAGACAGAATTTGTAGATTTTGCTTGCATTTTAAAGAAGAAATCTCTGCATTTTTTGGAAGAAATCTCTGTGTTTTCCTTTGAATGAAACTCTGTTGGTGGGTTTTCACGAACAGAACTCTACAAATTTCTATAGGCACAAAATGTTGATGGGTTTTCATTTTCTTTGGAATTTTTGCAATTTGTTCATAGCAAAAATTTTTGTAGCTGAAACAGGCATAAATTGATATTTGAACTTACTGTATTCTGCAAATACTTGAGGTACAAGACATCATTTTTTTTTCTCTTTTAATGTGTGCTCGCTTGACCACTGTGATTGTCTTGTAAGTGCTTGTGAATGCTGCGTTGAAGTCTGTTAATGCATTAGTAGCTTATGCAAGATACGTCTCTCCTAACCTATCAATCTCTCTTGTTCTGTTTTGATTATGCTTTCCGAACTGAATATGTTTATCTGATTATAATATTAACATTTGCCTTGACACTGATTCATTATCAGGTGTGTTTATCGATCTGTTATCATTTAGTAATGGCACCGATTAAGTTATCATAAACACCGAATGAATTAGTAGACAGTCACGACCAACTGACATCTTGGTCGGACATGTCTAAAAGACATGTTCGATCAAGGTGCCACTTGATCGTGATTGCTTTACTATATATACAACATTCAAAAGAAAAGAAATGACATTGAAATTGATACATGTTCATCCTTCAGACCTGCAGAAAAGAAAGACGATAATATTATTGTCATAACAATAATACCAAAATCAGAAATACACTATCTAGCATATAACTTGTTTTTTAAATTGGAAATTGCAACACTTTTACATGGTATCAGAGCCAAGTTGATCAAACTTGAGGCTATTCAATTTTGTGAAAAATTTAAGAACAAGGTTATATACTACATCACATTTCTCCAATGGCCAGCGCTATCAGATTTGAAGACAGACTCGGAGGTGGCGATGATTTTTCAGCTTGGAAGTTCAGAATCCAGATGATCTTAAGAGAGAACAAAGTAGATTCATTTGTTCAAACTAAAAATGATCAACCTGAAAATGAACCTGACAAAACCGCATGGATTGAAGGAAATGAAAAAGCCATCAAAATAATAGTTGATGGGGTGAGAAACAACAAAATGCCAATCATAAGAAAACATCAAACCGCCTATAAAATGTTCAAAGCACTTGAAAGCACATTTGAGATATCGAATGCAAGTCGAACTCTGGCATTAAAACGAGAAATAAATCATATCACCATGAACAAGGGGGAGACAATCAATGCCTACTTTATGCGGATATCAGCTCTAAGAGATGAACTAGCAACTCTGGATTACGAGATCAAAAGCAAAGAGTTAACACTCATTGCTCTAGATGGGTTGCCTAGTGGATGGAGTACATTCGTCCAAGGCATCAGTGCAAGGTCCAAATATCCTAAGTTTGAAAGATTAAGGGACGATTGTCTCCAAGAAGAATCAAGATTGAACAAGATGGGAGTAAAACAAAAGAACATAGATGAAAGCCTTCAAGTCCTAAATACCAACACAAATAAGACAACCAAGAAGAAGCAGTTTAGGAAAAGGAAAAGTCATCAAGACAAGAACACTTCAAAGAGAGACCTATCACATATTCAATGCTATAGGTGCGATAAGTTCGGGCACTTTGTTGCAAAATGTCCTGAGAGAGCCAAACAAGCCACATTTGCCAGAGCAGGAAAATCTAAAAGAGAAGATAACTCCCAGAACTATGTCCTCTACTCAGCACTTACAAGCCATGCATCAAATAAGTCTAACTCCTAGGTGATCGACAGTGGTTCATCCAGACACATTACAGGGTTTAGAGAAGTGCTAGACTCCATGACAAAGGATAATGAAGAGGAAGTAACCATCGGAGATGATTCCTCACATCCAATTAGAGGAATTGGTTCCTGCACCATCAAACTGAAGACAGGTATATCATTGCAACTCGAAGGAGTACTGTATGTCCCCGGCATCAAGAGAAATCTAGTCTCCATATCAGCCCTAGAAGATAACGGATACAAAGTAACCTTCATGGAGAACAAAGTGTTGGCTTGGCCGAGAAATTCTTCCATCAAGAAAGCTAAAGTCATTGGTCAAAGACGAGGCTATTTGTATGAGCTATGCACAGAGCCCAACCTAGCCCTGATTCAGGAAGCAACAAATGCAAATGAGGTCTGACATAGAAGACTAGGCCACCTGAATTATAGAGCTTTGTCATCTATGGGAAACCTTGTCACAGGTTTACCTAAGTTGCAGCAATATCATTCAGAGGCATGCAAGGGATGTGCCCTAGGTAAAAATATCAAGGGTGCCTTCCATAATAGTACTAGGAAAACAAGCAAAGTATTAGAGTTAGTTCATTCTGATGTATGTGGACCCATGTCCGCTCCCTCTCTAGGAGGATGTTTGTATTATGTAATTTTTGTTGATGACTACTCTAGGAAAACTTGGATCTACTTTATGAAGTGTAAAGAATCAGAAGAGATCCTTAGTAGGTTTAAAGAGTTTAAATCACTGACAGAGAACTACACAGGTAACAAAATCAAAACCCTAAGGACTGATAATGGGGGGGAATACACATCAGAATTATTTAGAGATTTTTGTAAAAACTTAGGGATTAAGAGGGAGTTAACAATACCTTATAATCCTCAACAAAATGGTGTAGCTGAGAGGGAAAATAGGACAATTATAGAAGCTGCCAAAGCCATGATTCTTGATCAGAATCTAAATATAAATCTTTGGGCAGAAGCAACTAACACTGTTGTATATATACAAAACAGATGTCCTAACTCTCATCTTGAAGATAAAACTCCTAAGGAAGTATTTACCAAACTAAAACCAGATATTAGCCACCTTAGGATATTTGGGTGTCCTGTCTATATACATATACCGAAAGAGAAAAGACTAAAACTAGAACCCTCTGGAAAAAGGGGAATACTTGTAGGATATAGTGAAACATCCAAGGCCTATAGAATATATATACATGGTCAGAAAAATAGTGAACTTAGTAGGGATGTAATATTTGAAGAAGACTTAGCCTTCAAAAGAGCCCTAAGTACAATAGAGCCTGAAATTTATATCCCCACTCCTAACATAGAAGAAGACCCCACTCCTGAGCTTCAGAGGGAGAATCTTGAGGAAACCCTAAGTGAAACTTCAAACCCACCTAAAGAGAACCTCAAGAAAAGACCTCTATGGGCCACCAAGACTGTAGTAGAAGCTCAGAAGTTTGTTGCTCCTTCAGAAACCTTCAGGGAAAGCAAAAAACCTAATAAATTCACTAGCTATGTTGCTCTTATGAATAATCTTTCTAAAACTAAACCAAACAATGTATCAGATGCACTTAAACATCAAGTTTGGAAGGATGCCATGTCTGAAGAGTATCAATCCATTATGAAAAATGATGTTTGGGAGATTGTTCCTAGGCCAACCAAGAAATCTGTGGTTTCATCTAAATGGTTATTCAAAATCAAACATGCTGCAGATGGCAGTATTGAGAAACACAAGGCCAAATTTGTAGCCATAGGCTTCTCACAAAGGGAGGGAATAGACTATGAAGAAACCTTTGCACCTGTTGCCAGGTATACATCAATGAGAGTTGTATTAGCCATTGCAACGGCAAAAAGGATGGAAGGTACACCAAATGGATGTTAAGACAGCATTTCTAAATGGTGAGATCTCAGAAGAAGTCTACCTAGAGCAACCTGAAGGATTTGAAAATTATGATGCAGAGTCTCATGTGTGCAGACTCAAGAAAGCTCTCTATGGGCTTAAACAGACCCCCAGGGCCTGGTATGAAAGAATTGACACCTATCTCTCAGGACTAGGCTTCTATAAAAATGATGCAGATCCTAATCTCTACTACAAAAGAAATAAAGGTGATATGTTAATGTTGATTTTATATGTTGATGACTTATTAATCACAGGGAATGATTATCTTATAGATCAATGCAAGAATGATCTATCCAAAGAATTTGATATGAAGGACTTAGGACTCCTTCATTACTTCCTAGGATTGGAAGTATGGCAGAATTCTGACAATATTATACTAAACCAAGGAAAGTATACCTTGGACATTTTAAAGAGATTCGGAATGCATAACTGTAGACCTATGACATCTCCCATGGAAACAAATTTACATAAACTTAGGGAAGCAGCAGCAGAGTCACAATCCACTGATCCTACACTCTACAGACAGATGATTTGGTCCCTGATGTATCTGGTGAATACAAGGCCAGATATCTGTTATGCTGTCAATGTCTTAAGTCAGTTTATGTGTGAGCCTAAGGAAATTCACTTGATTGCAGTGAAACACATTATGAGATACTTACAAGGTACTCTAAACCTTGGTCTCAAATATGAGAAAGTCAATCTAGACCTACACGGATTTACAGACTCAGATTGGGCTAGGAGTGTGACTGATAGGAAAAGCACTTCAGGGTGTTGCTTCAGTTTAGGATCAGCCATGATATCTTGGATCAGCAGAAAATAGTCTTTTGTAGCTCAGAGTTCCACCAAGGCCGAGTACATTGCAGCTTCCATGGCTGCTCAAGAAGCAGTATGGCTTAGGAAGTTGTTTGTGGGACTATTTGGTGAACCTATGAAACCCACTGTCATCCATTGTGACAACCAGAGCTGCATAAAGCTTTCTATAAAGCCAGTATTTCATGACAGATCCAAGCATATTGAGATTCCATACCATTATGTGCGAGACATGGTAGACAAAAATGTGATCAAATTGGAATATGTTAGCACAGGAGATCAGACTGCAGATATTCTGACCAAACCACTTTCTAGAGTGAAGGTTGATCACTTCAGAAAAGGTTTAGGTATGATAGAAAGGTAATCTGCTTTGTAAATAAGATGTTTAATGTGTAAACTTCTTTTGTCATGTTGGGACATTCTGGGTTTCACCCCCTGTGTTCATATCTAAGAGGTGACGATCTCTCAGATTATGAACACTTGTATGTAGACATCATAAGGTGACGATCTTATGATTCTCTAAACCAGTTATCATGATTGGATTTCTGGTATGTCATGGATGTGCCATGATGGTGTTGTGATAAAATATTTGTATAAAATGTTTGTGCACATATCACAACCTGGATAAGATGAGAATCTAACCATCCTCATATGTTTATCCTTAGTATTGCATGTTTAGCCAATACTGATATCACGTGTTTAGGCGATATCTTGTCATAATGAAATGATAAATCTTCTATATCACATGATTAGGTGATACTCTATGTCACATGCTTAGAGTGATGTTTTATATTTGTATATTATGTTCTGATGATACTTCATATCATATGTATAGATGATATATATTCTTAGAGACTGACATTATGAAAAAAAAAAAGAAATGTGATGCAAGTTACTTTATCTATCTTCGAAAGCTAAGAGGGAGTGTTAATGCATTAGTAGCTTATGCAAGATACGTCTCTCCTAACCTATCAATCTCTCTTGTTCTGTTTTGATTATGCTTTCCCAGCTGAATATGTTTATCTGATTATAATATTAACATTTGCCTTGACACCGATTCATTATCGGGTGTGTTTATCAATCTGTTATCATTTAGTAATGGCACCGATTAAGTTATCATAAACATCGAATGAATTAGTAGACAGTCACGACAAAGTGACATCTTGGTCGGACATGTCTATGTCCGATCAAGGTGCCACTTGATCGTGATTGCTTTACTATATATACAACATTCAAAAGAAAAGGAATGACATTGAAATCGATACGTGTTCATCCTTTAGACCTGTAGAAAAGAAAGACGATAATATTATTGTTGTAACAATAATACCAAAATCAGAAATACACTATCTAGCATATAACTTGTTTATTAAATTGGATATTGCAACACTTTTACAAAGTCCTGCTAAAAAAAATCTTTATTTAGAGATTCCTTTATTCAAAAAGAAAAAACCCCCAAAACTTCTAATATCTCTTCTACTAAGAAGTTTTGTTCTTTTTCCGTCTAATTCTCTTGCGAGAAACCATGAGTAACAAGACTGAATTATTTATTTCCTTCTGAAGGAATCTGGTTGTAAGTGCAGTAGCCTGGTAAATGATTTCTTTAAATTCATCACTGAACATAACCATAATTAGTGTCGTATGTAAGTTTTTCATGAATAAATGCTTGTGTTCTTTCACAAAACTATTGTTTTTTTCATTACAGTAACTTATAGCTTCAACTGATTCTCTCTTAAAATAGCCTTATCATCTCCAGATTGTTTGCAGAAACGAACAACTATAGCCTTGTGCTCTGTAGTAAGAGAGTTTACTTTTAAAATATAATCTGGCATATGTTTTTGCCTGATAAGAAACCCTCAAATATGCGTGTTTTCCCCTTTTTCAAAACACACTGCAACCTGTATG
The DNA here is from genome assembly GCF_030272615.1 of Cryptomeria japonica. Classification (NCBI taxonomy): domain Eukaryota; kingdom Viridiplantae; phylum Streptophyta; class Pinopsida; order Cupressales; family Cupressaceae; genus Cryptomeria; species Cryptomeria japonica. Next base: position 518,350,239 of record NC_081413.1, read on the forward strand.
CATTCTGAAAATCCACTGTTGATCAAGTAGTAGCTGAAAGTCAATCACCTCATTAATGGAGATGGTCTTCCCAGCTCCCTTAAGACTAAGCATATCAAAACACTGATCTCTGAATAGTCATATAGTTTCTATGAGTTGGGCTCAACCCTTGTGGGAGCCTCATTTAATCCCACTCATAATAAAAACCCTTGAAATCTGCAATTTTGAATTACCTGTTTCTGCACATTAAACAAACAATCAGAAAAACACTGATTCTCCACAACAATGAGAATGACCTTTTCCTCTTTGTTTTCCATGATGTTTATTTTTCTGTCAAAAAGGGATCATGATTGAATAATACAAATGTATAGGCAAGATTAGTAGGAAATTAGTCATTGCTTGGATCCCTTGGATCTAACCCATACCACTTTTTTGACTTTTTCAAGACAAGGAGGCGACTGGAGGCCAAAAGACGTCGGGAATGCAAACCTACAACTTCAAAAACAGACTTATGCCAGCCATATACCCCCAGGCAATGGCTGGTTCCCTTCTTATCTCCTCTATGCATTTCTTTTATTTAATCTTGCTTTTCTCCTTTGCATAGGAAAATACAGATCACTCTCACGGTCTTGTGTGAGAGAAACATTTATTTTGTAGATTACTTTCTCTTAATCTTTTCAACTGTATGAAATATAATAAATTGAAAACAATTGAAAGATTTCTGAAATTTTCTTCATGTAATTGTAATCTTTGCCTAGGTACTTGAATTTTCCATTATTTTGTAATTATTATGAAAATTCAGTAACAGTTTCCAACCTTGGGCACATTTTGGAACTGGAGAAGAAATTATGGAAATTTGTTCCTTGAGGAAGGAATTTTTGTGCTCTTTGAATTCATCATGTCCGCAGGGAGCTTTTTGACCAACTTTTCACATCTCCTATTTTTTAGGAACTTTCCTAAAATTTAGGACCCAGGTCCAAGAGAGAGAAAAATCTCTCAGGATCCCAAATCTGGAACAAATTTTGAATCCTGATGTGATTTGGTGTCTAAAAATGGGTTTTTTAAAGATTTTCCTAAGGGGATTTTCTGTTTTTTCAATCCATTCGTAACCTTCAATTTCTCCTTGACCCTTGGATTTTCATGCCTTAGACAAATTTTCAGTTTTCCACCTTAGGCATGGAATTCCCATGTCTTGGAATTTCATCATTTCCATGATTCTCTTTGACTTATAGCCATTTCAACATTCTTCCTTGGCCAAGGCGCAATTCCTCAAGGAGGGAGGAATTCATGATTTTTTACATTTTCCATGTATTCTTCATTTTGGCGCCCCTTCACAATGCTTGGGTAGATTTTGACCATGAAGGAGGAATTCACACATTTTCCATTCTTCCCTAACTTCTCCATTTTGGCGCCCTCTTGAGGAGCATGGCAGATTTTTGCATAAGGGGAAGAATTCATGATTTGTTGGACTTTCCTTCGTCCCTCAGATTTGGTGCCTTCCACAATGTTAGGGCGGAGTTTTGCACAGGTGGAGGAATTCATCATCTTTCACACTTTCCATGCATTCTTCATTTTCGCGCCTTAACTCACTCATGGCCGGATTTTTACATAGGTGGAGGAATTCATGATTCTTTCAATTCTTCCCTGACCACTCCACTTTGGCGCCCTCCATCATTCCTAGGCGGCATTTGTCACTGGGGAAGGAATTCACTTGTTTTGCAATCTTTTCCTTGTCTCCCTTGTTTTGGCGCCCTCCTAGTTGCTAGGGCGCAAATCTACCTAATCCAAGGAATTCACAACTTTTCTATCCTTCCCTGACCACTCCACTTTGGCGCCCTCCTGAGGAGTAGGGCGGATTTTTCCATGTGTGGAGGAATTCACTATTTTTCCTTCCTTCCATGACACTTCAAATTTGGCACCCTCCTGAATGCTTGAGCAGATTTTGGCCCTGAAGGAGGAATCTTTGATTTTTATCCTTTCTCCATGAATATGTCATTTTGGTGCCCTCCTGAGTGCTTGGGCGGCATTTCTCTTAGGTGGAGGAATTTGATGTTTTCTACCAATTTAGGACATATATATATATATGAAATATAACATGTAAGTATAAGTGCTTTTTAAGTTATATTTCATATATATTGGGAGGATGTTTGAGAGTGGTTTCAGGTCCTTAGGAATCACAATGCAAATTCTAGATTTTGGAAGATCTTTCAAATTTTTAGACAGTGAAATTTCAGGCCATTTTCGGATCAGGATGACATTGGTGGATTGATGTGAATTTCCAGACTTAGTTGATTTTGCGTGCTTTCCTCTTCTAGAATAGGAGTTCCATACTAAACCATTTTTTTGATCCAACTTGTCGGCCTTCGAACTCTTCCAGATTTAGAAATGATCTTCAGGAATGTTCAATCTTCAAGGATGTTCAGTTTTCAGTGTTTTCCTATAAAGAACCTGCCAAAAATAGATTTTCCCAAATAGTAAGTGTTTCAAAATGTTAGGGTTTGGGCAAAATAGGTCAGGAAAGCACTTACTAAAAATAGAAACTTACTAAAAATAGAAATTACTAAAAAATAGTAAGTTTAATTTTTGGCAAAATTAGACCAATTCGGGTGGCAATGAAACTTACTAAAAATAGTAAGTGCTCAGAATTCGCTCAAATTTTACTGGGAGGTTCCTTGAAGGGTCCCGATTCCAGTTCTAAGTTTAGCATTTCCAAAACCCTAAAAGAAACCCCTAAAATCTAGGACTGAAGGCAAAAACCCTAAAATTAACAAAACGAGCCCTAGACTTAACCAAATTTGCTCAAACGAAAAGCAGACTTAATCAATATGACCCCCAAACACTTGCAAAGCAGAGAGACTGATGAGACTGTTGCGAAAAGACCCAAAAAACAAAGCCAAATGACCGGAAGGGCCTAAAAAGTAGGGGGTCTCCATTTGCAATGGGGCGATGTGTGAAAACGTCACAACACCAACTTTGGCACGCAAGTTGGAAGCATCAAAGACGAGGAATGTGTAGATGATACAATCTCTAACAGTTCTGATTTTTGTAGCAGCAATGAGAATTATGCGCACTATCATGAGGTAACCGTCATTCCATGTGTGAAAGATGGAGGTAAGGAGTTCCCTAGTGTAGACACTCAAGATTTCAGTGTTAGAAATGAATTATATGATGTGATAAGGAGGGACGAAAGGGAACATGATTTTTATTTTCTGAATGCAATCAGCAGTCCGTTATCAGCACGTGAGCAATCCATTGAGGACAGCCAGGTGTGGATTGATAAACACATGACAAAGGTTGGAGATACTGACCACCCACAATCTGATTTCATGACGGCAAGTAAAGAAGAGCATGAGGTAATTAAACTAACCCACAGGGATGTTGTTAACAATTTGTTTGAGGATGAGATTGATATGGGTGATGGTAAGAAATATTTTTGTGATTACAATGCATCTTCTAGTGTGTTAGTTGATTCCATTGATGACACAATTCCTACTCGTGAAGAGAAATCCAAACATGGCATTCAAGTTTGAGAAGTTAATCATGAGACATGGGTTGATGAAGGTAATATTTTGCTATGGCATGATATCATCACTGAATTGTTCTTGGGCAGCATCTGTTTACCTCCTCATTCTCATGAGTTTGCAGTTTTTACTCATGGAATGACAAATGAAGAGAAGTCTACAAATGCTGGCATTCATAGTGCACATGTTGAGAATGAAGTTTCCAATAAGGATGTGCAAGTAAGAGTTGAAGGCGTGACACAACTGCATGACAGTGGTGCTGACTGTTATAACAGCAGTGATACATCTCTTCATCCTCAAGGTGATGCAACCTTTAATCATGGGGAAGACAATGTTATGGAGTCACCTAATATTGGCATTCAGATTTTGGAAGATGAACATGAGTCATTGGTTGATGATGCATCTAGAAAAAAGGTCTAATTTTGTAAAGAGGATTCAAAGCTTGTGTAATGAGTGGTTAAGGAAAGCTAGGCAAGCTAAGTTGCTAGCTACCCAAACAAGGCAACACTTACAAAAGGTCAAGGAGTGCTGCATTCATATAGATCAAGCAATACAACAAAGAGAAGCATATATTCGATCACTCTTTCTTCCAACGAAAGAAGACATAGAGATGGAATATGAGCAAGCTATCTACTTGTTGATTGGTGACACAATTTTCCTTGATTCTGCATGGGTTAGTAGATGTAATATTTTGATTTCCAATGTACTTTCAGATTTGGCATGGTCTACATCAGCTAGTCAGTGGTACGAAAGTGTGTGGGGACATACCTACTTGATGGGTAGTGAGTATGTGATGGATGGTTTATTTGATGGCTCACTTTGTGCAGAGGTTGGGAGCAAGTATGGTTAGCTACTTGACTTGCTTCCTTTTATGGCTTATACCCCTGTGGCACGCGATGAGGTGATTGAGTTGATTCAGCATATTCAGTTGGTGGCATAGGAGTTACGTGGTGATCACAGGGGCATTACACGGATTTTTCCATGGGATCCCGGTGGAGGTGATTATATTTGCATTGCTTGGAGGCAAGCAATTTCAAGAGGGGTGGATTGTAATGTCCCTATTTTGAAGAATAGTTATTTATTTAATTAATTAAGTTGTCCAAATTATTGATATATTTTTATGGATAGGTTGATTAATTATTTTAATTAATAATATTAACTTAATTATTTATAAAGTTATCAAATAAATTAAAAATTAAAAGATGACTTTATATTTAATTAATTTAATAAAGTGACTAATTAAATATCATTTTATACAGTCACTTCTAGAAGCTTATGGATGTTGGGGTGAAAAAAGTATTGAAGGAGATCAAGACGAAGCTTCAAAGCAGCTTGGATTTGGGATTTTGACTTTGATTAGGTTTTGTAGAACCAAGAGGTGTCTGTAGACTTTGGTCTTTGGGAACGAAAACTCCCATAGATTGCATAACTGAGGGAGTGGAAGAACTTCCGAGGGGTTGCAGCTGAGAGTGGAAGATACTCAGTCTTCCATATTGAGCATATTGAGTTGATACATTTCCATGGTGGATGGGGTTTATGATATTTTCAGTTTTGTCAAATTGAATCTCATAGAGCACCGATTTGATTGAAGTAAGGAGACAATTTCAATAGAAGATCATTGGAAGTTAGCTGTTGCATTTGCAGGTCTGAGGCAAATCGGTTTTATTCCTTCAAAACCACGATTTTGTTCACATTGCATCATTAAGGCCTCATAACTTCCTTTGGAAGACAGAGATACCACTGTGGGTATTAGGAGACTCGTCTAATTGCATTTGGAAGGAGAAACAAGTAAGATTTGGTGACTAAACCAGTTCTGAAGTAAGTTGCATCAGACCCCTCTATACCCACGACCTGGATCAGATTTCATCAATAAGTCATCAAAACTTCCTACCAAGGCCAGCGATAATTATGGAAGGGTTAGGCGATTCATCTTGAGTCAATTTGAGGGTGATATTGTGGAGTAATCAGTGCTATATCAGACTGAGTCAAAATAGTGCTAGTTAGCCCCTACCCTTTGATTTTACTCATAAGTCATCCATTTGGCATCGAATCTCATCTATAAGGACAGCCCTACACTTGTGAAGGAAGGGCGAACATTTTGGGAGAGGAGCTGTGAGAACTAGCAGCTGACACTTCATTTATGATTCAGACCTCCATGGACAGCAAGGGCGATTTAGAAATCATCTCATTTTGCTGATGGAGTTGGCTTGACAAATAGGATATTGATTGCTTCTTCATCTTTGCATCAAGGCGCCACAACCAGGTTCATTTTGGTGTTGATTTCCAATGAATAATTGATGATGTTAATGAGTGTAGTCATGGCTGTCTTGTACTCAGAAAATTATGAGTCAATAATTGGTTGAGTTGGGTCATTGTATTATCATTTGTAAGGACTTAATGGAACATCCTTTTGAATGAAAGAAAAGAAATAAAGTTGCATTCATATTTCACTTTTGTCTAAGGACTAATGCCAACTGTTTGTCAAAATGACGTCAAGCTGTTGGTGAATGTAAGTGTGTCTAAAGTAGCATAGAACTCTTTAATTCAATTTATGAAAAGTATATGTTTGAAGACCTTTATATCAGTCTGAAAAACTCTGAGACAGCAGGACAGCATAACACATAAGACACATAAGCCGCATAACACCCAGATTGGGCAGAAAATATTCCTTGTTATCAGCCATTATAAGACGGGATATTTCAGTGACTAATGATAATATACAGCAACCATGTTTCTTGGACAAAGATTATTACAGCAATCATAATGCAGCAATCTACAATGATCGCAGATAATTAAATTTACTAGAAACAACTATTAAGGAGTGTGAAATTAAGACACGGTGTTGTTTTATTAAACAGCAACAATAAAGAAATAAGCTTGGTGAAGTAATGGTCAAAGGAAAAAATTATTAAACACATAGCAAATGCAGCAATCAGAATTACTTTGATCAGTGATGATGATAGAAATGATTTGCTTATACGGTTGATTTGAATAATAAGTAATCATTTATTATGGAGTGACACAATGAAACATATTTCAAAAGATGCAATTAGAGAAAATGGTTTAAATTGAAGAGACGGTTACAAGATTATGATTTGATCAAAGTATAACCAAAAGGTGCGATATAAACTAGTTGGTTTGTTCCAAATGGTATGACACTTCATATGTATCGTGAGATATATTAGAGGTGTTTGCCCTCTCGGGTGAATAACTCAAGACATAAAGAACATAACGCAGAATAATGCCGTAAAGAGCAGACAAAGTATATCAGATGTACTATTCATCCATAAGTGTCTTTTACAAGGTACATTCCGAAGTATAAAAGGGTACCGAGGGGGTGCGAGTGCCAACCGTCGCACTGCAACTTCCACCCCTCGGTTGCCAACTAACCAAAACAATTACACATAATTAACTAATGTTATTCCCGTATACAATAATGCCGCCAACATCATCCCCCCAAAAAGAAAAGTCGTCTCCAGGCGACTTACAAAAATGGAGATAATGCAACCTATACAATATACATATCTGAAAGACTAGGGAGGGGGCTGAGAGAGCGTCCCTGAAGCAGAAGTGTGAGATGTCGGTGTCTGGGCCGCCAAGCGAGCGCGGAGCTCATACACCTGCTGAGTGCGTGCAGCCACATCCCGTTCCGCCACCAGTACCTTCTCTAAAGCTGTCTTCACCATGTGTGCGGTTTCCAGCAACTCCTTCTCTTTTGTATCCACTGCCTCCGTCGCGCAGACCAACCGAGTCTGTTCGGCTGCCAGACGAGTCTCTACCTCGGCCTTCGCTGCCCGAGTCTCAGCCGTCTCTGTGCGGGCCATCTCTAGCTGTGCCAACAACTGCGCCCTCTCGGTTGCCCATGAGGCCTGCTGACTGGCCACCTCTCTCTCCAATGCTACTCGGGTAGCCTCCCTGACTGCAGACTCCTGTTGTGTACGCCTCAATGTATAATAGGCATCCCGGTAGACCTGCTCGATCTCGCGGACAACTGTCATCACCCGACTCTCCACAACGGGCTGATGCAGCCTCCAAGCCTGGAGCATCTCCTCTGTCTCCGCAGTCGGCCACCCCTGAGACTCAAAGCAGGTAGCAAAGGCTGTCGGGCAGCCCACCCACATAAACTGTAAGACCTGCTCTAGCTCCACCACCACCTGCTGCAATGCTTGCGTCTGGGCGGCGGCCACCACCCGCCTACCCCTCGTCACCATATCAGCCATGTCAACGAGATAGGTCTCAATATCCTCCCCCGTCTGTGCTGAAGGCTGTGAAGTCCCTGGTGGAACGGTCACTGCTGTATCCTGCTGTGAAGGTACCGCCTCCGCCACTGAAGGTGTACCATCTCCTGGTGCCTGCCCAGCAGAGGCGACCTCCCCCGCCTCGTTCCCAACTGTGAGTCCATGTGCCTCCCCTGAAGAGTCATCCAAGTCGACTACCTCCGCTCTAGTCTCTCGACACAGTGAGAATACAACAGCTCCCTCCGGCTGGGCCAGTGTCATCTGAAACCGCTGTGTGAGCCAGCTCTGCATAGCCTCGAGTTCAGCACGCATCTACGTGACCGGGGGATGGTTCGCTGTCGTCGGCTCCTCCAACAACGAAGCAGAAACAGTCACCACAGCGTCACTACCCACGACGTCCAACCGCACGTGAGGCTCGGTATCCTCCACCTCCGTCGGCCCCTGCTCCTCAACGACCACTACCCGATGCGGTGACTCCTCCGTCCCTGACTCTGCCATGTCCTCGGTAAGTGCCGTTGTGGTTGGGCCGGACGGTGCTCCCTAGTGCTCGTGCTGGAGGGGACCAAGTGTAACAGGCGTATGGCTCTGCTCGAAGGCTGGAATACAAGTGCCGCCTACTCCAGATGCTGGCACAGGTGTGCCCATCGGTAACAGAGGTGGGGCAAACAGGACTCGTACAGGCTCCTCCGTTGCCTGACTGCTATCGTCCTCATCTTCCGCCTCCGAATCCTCCATGCTGCTGGAATCCCTCCCGCTGTCAGGCTCCCCTGAGGCCGAGGCCCTATCTATTGCCCGTTTCCGCTTCGCGGAAGAGTGCCCAATGTCTAAGTGCCTCCAATACATCATTGGAGGCTCTCCTGCTGTCAACGGTCCCTACGGCCATACCTCCAACTCGTCCTCAGGCACTGCTTCCCGCGTGGCCTCCAGGAATAACCCTATAGCGTAATGAGGCATATAGAATGTGTGATGCTGGAGCGTCAAAAACTCATACATACACTCTGCTAGTAACGCGGCCCAGTCATATACGATGCCATTCATCAATCCATTCATCAGCATAATCTAAGGGAGGGCAATGTCCGACGCCCTACCCGACCCTGTCAATCTGCTCTTGATGACATCCATAATGCATCTCCAGTGGCCCTCCACAACAAAAGTCTTACAGATTCCGCGACTCTTCGTGGCTCTAGCCACGCTGTCCAACTCCTCTGTCGTCAAATTCCGGGAGACTAATTTAATCCACCGCTCCTTCTCCTCCTATGTCATCTTTTTGGCCTTCAAGTCTATTTTCTTGCCCTGGCTGCCCGGAATGCCAAATACCCTCGTGAAATCCCCTGCTTTGAAGGATATAGTAACATCCCTCCGGAGGTATTCAAACGTGCTGGTGCATGTATGCCTGTAGAAGGTGTCCACCATGGAGCGTAGGGCACCCTCGTACTCCTGGATCGGGAACACGGGCATCCGAATAGCCCACTCTACTTGTGCCTTATGGAGGTTTTGCTTTACCAGGTCATTATCGGGGGTGTCCTGCCACCATTTTCGGCATTCCAATCCATTCAGGCCTTCAAAAGTAACATTCTGTGGCGTCACTGTGTTTTTCGCACTTATGGCAGCCTGTGGTGCTTTCTGTTTTTGTTTTTGCCGGGCGCTGGCATCCATGGTGCCGCCTGCAACACGTACTCCTAAAGCTAAAATCCTGATATTGCTACCCCTATCCCTCTGGCTGCTACTGGAAGAAGCGTGCAGCTGTTTCTTCCAACTCCTTTTCCCTGCTGAATCCATCGATCTCCCTGTAACGGATTTGTTTAGAAAAAATCTACACCTTCGTAACGGCCCTCTTTTTTTTTGGCTACCGCCGTGCGGCTGCTTCTTCTTTTTCTCCCCTGTGCGTGGCTTGTGTGGTGTCTTTTCACGGCTTGTTTCTCCTCCCTCGATGTGCGTTACGCGGTAGTCGGGTTGTGCGTTGTGTGGTGGTCGAGCTGTGCGGCGTGCGTGGATTGTTCTTCCCTTTCGTGTCGCGTGGTGGTCGGGTCGTGCGGTGCGTCTTCCTCTTCCTTTATCCTTCGCGTCGCGTTGTGGCGTGGTGGTCGGGCCATGCGGTGCGTCTTCTTCTTCCGCGAGGGGTTTTATTGCCACGGCGGGGAAGTGTTTTGTTTGTGCGAAGGGGTTTGCTTGGTGTGGTGTGCGGTGTGCGATGTGCGGTGGGTTTATGTCGCGGCAACAACCTTCGGTGGCTCCCACCGCACGATGGTGTCACCGTCGGTGGTTCCACCGCACGGTGGTTCACCGCACGATGATTCCACCGCACGGTGGTGCCACCGTCGATGGTTCCACCGCACGGTGGTGTCACCGTCGATGGTTCCATCGCACGGTGGTGTCACCGTTGGTGGTTTCACCGCACGATGGTGTCACCTTGGTGGTCCCACCGTACGGTGGCCATTTTCTTTCTTTTTTTATTTTTTTTTAATTTTTTTCTTCTTTTTTTTTTTAATTTAGCGGACTGATTGACTGGAGGGTTTCCCTCCGTTCGTGATAGATCTTTAATTTCGACCCGTTGACTGCGTCTGGTATCTCCTTCCCGTCCAGCGTCCACAACTTTATCGCCCCGTTCGTATTGACCTCACGTATCCGGAAGGGCCCTAACCATCGGACTTTGAATTTCCCAGGTTTAATTTCATTCTTCCCGTTGAATTTAACACCAGCTGTTCGGGAGTAAACTTCATTTGCCGGACATGCTTGTCGTGCCACACCTTCCTTCTTTGCTGGGCTGTTTCTATCGCCCACTGAGCCATCATCCTTCGTTCATCCAATTTGTTCAAAGCGTACAGCCTCTCCCTCAGGCTTTCCATGTCGCCAAGGCGATTATCGATGGCAATCCATAGACTCGGCACCATGAATTCAACTGGCACCACGGCTTCTTGTCCATATATTAGCTAGAAGGGAGTTTGTCCAGTAGTTACCTTGTAAGTTGTTCGGTATGCCCAAAGTACTGACGGTAGGCGCTCCTCCCAATCATCCTTCTCCACTCCGCAAGACTTATATATCACCGACATTATTATTTTATTTGTGGCCTCCGCCTAGCCATTGGCACGTGGGTAGTACGGGCTTGATAATGAGTGAAAAATCTTGAAGTCTGATGTCAACCGCCGTATGACATGGTTCACGAAGTGGCCTCCCCGGTCACTGGTCAACCGAATAGGTATACCATATCGCGTAATGATTTGTTCATAAATAAATTTCGTTGTGCTTACTGTCGAATTATCCTGGAGAGCTCTTGCCTCCACCCACTTGGTCAAGTATTCTGTCGCAACTATAATGTACCGGCACCGTCGTGTGCGGCTGGCCTTAAGAGGACCCACAAAGTCAAGTCCCCATCGCTCAAAGAGTTCTTGTGCATGCGACGGGTTGAGGGGCATGAAGTCCCGCTTCAGAGGTTTGCCCGCCCGTTGGCAAGTGTCACACCTCACGACCCACTCCCTGGCGTCGTGATGTACCGTTGGCCACCATAGTCCTGCGAGAAGCACCTTTCGAGCTGTGGTATCTGGACCCATATGTCCACATGCGGGCCCTTCGTGTGCCTCCCTTAGTAAACTCGAGACTTCTTCCTCCATGACACAACGCCTTAATATCTGGTCCGGCCCCATTTTGTAGAGTAACCCGTTAATGAGCGAAAAAGTCTTGCTCCTTAATAAGAGCTTTCTTTGTTCCCCTGGAGGCATACCCTCCGGAAATCGGGACGTCGATAGGTACTCTCCAATCTTCCTGTACCACGAAGGGAGTACGGCTATTTGGAACAAGTGTGCATCCGGAAAATCGTCATTTACTCCCTCTGGAGGTTCCCCCGACTTAATCCGGGACAGCTAGTCAGCTATGACATGGCTTCGCCCTGGTCTTACCACAATTAAAAATGTGAACTCCTGTAGTAGCAATAGCCAACGACTTATCCTCCCCTGGATAATGGACTTGTTTACTAAATACATGAGTGCCTGGTGGTCTACGTAAAATGTGAATGGTGTGGCCAGGAGGTAATGACGGAATTTCTGTACGGCATAGACCATACCGAGTGCTTCACGTTCTGTGGTACTATAGTTTTTTTCCGCCTTCGAGAGCAACCTGCTGGCAAAATAAACGGGGTGGTCCAACCCGTGTCCTCATACTTGGGCTAATGTAGCCTCGATGGCATAGTTTGAGGCATCCACGTGAACGTGGAATTCCTTGTCCCAATTCGGGTATGCCAGTATGGGCGCTCCCATCAACCTTGTCTTCAACTCTTCAAAGGCCTTGCTCTGGGGCTCTGCCCAAATGTATGGTTCCCCTTTCCTTGTCAACTTATCCAACGAGTGGGACACCTCAGCGAAGTTCTTGATGAACCTCCTGTAGTACCCCACATGACCAAGGAAGGACTTTACCCCCGTGACGTCCGTAGGAGGTTCCATTTCTACTATTACCCGAATCTTGTCCGGGTCCGTTTTTAAGTGGATGTCCTGTTCACTGTAAATAGACCAATCATCCAAGAATGCTTTGAAGTTCCCCACCGACATCTTGTCGAAGATGTGCAAAATGATGCGTTGAAAGGTGGCAGGCGCATTGCATAGACCGAAGGCCATTCGGTTGTATGCGTACACACCGTCCTCCACCACGAAGGTTGTTTTCAGCTTATCTTCCTCCACGATGGATATCTGGTTGTAACCAGAGAACCCATCCATGAAGGAATAGATTTCATGTCCAGCTACTTCCTCCAAGATGTTGTCTGTGAAGGGTATGGGAAATGGGTCTTTAACAGTGACAATGTTTAGGCACTAGAAGTCTACACAGATCCGGATCTGATTGGCCTCTTTCTTGAGGGAAATCACAATGGGGGACACCCATTCGCTTGTCTGCACTCTGAAGATTATGCCCGCTTCCAACATCCACTCAATTTCGTCGTTCACCCGTACAGCATAATTTTTGTTCATTCGGTACGGCCGCTTCCTCACTGGCTAGGCTCCTGGTACCAATGTTATTCAGTGCACACATAGCTCTGGGAGCACGCCCTTCAAGTCCTTGTATGTCCATGCAAAGACATCCTTGTATTCAAGGAAAATTTTGAAGGCTGCGGCCTTCAACACTGGGTTCCAGTCATCTCCGACAAGGATGATCTTGGGGTCACTTGTCTCCCCGAGATTCATTTCCTTTAACTTGGCTTCTTGATACGTAATGGGCTCCCCCTTCAGGAATTGGTGTGCCGGCGTCTCATTCACTGCTGCCTCCCCTTCCTTATACTCGCCATATTCTGGGGGAAATATATCTAGTTCTTCTTCGATGCTCAATACGTTGCACAAGGGTGTAAATAGTTCATAATCTCCCATTTGCCAATGGAAGAGGCCATTCAAGGAGTCCCCATCGTCCCCTGAGCATGCCTCCAATTCTAACACCCCTTCGTCACTAGGCTCCATGCGGCATCCATTTCCACCCTCCGCTAACTGGTGTCCCTCAGATTCCGAGTCGGAGGAAGAGGCTAACTCCTCGCTCACCATCTGCGTACGGAGATCGATTACACACTTCCTCCCGACATTTTCCAAAGAAAGGGTATTCCGTTTCCAGTTATGGTTCGCTTTTGCTGCAATGAGCCACCCTCGCCCCAGGATGGCGTCATATCCTTTCTGCTTCAGGGGGATTATCACAAAATCCAGCACGAATGGCTGCGTGCCGACCATCACCTGCTGGCCCATGAGGGTACCAAGGGGTTTAATCCCATGTTGGTCTGCCCCTAGCAGGTTGATCGTAGGGGGCCACAACGTAGGCTTCCCCAATTTTTTCCATGTCGCTTCTGGGAGTACATTTACTCCTGACCCTCCGTCCACAATAGTGTCTGTTAAGGTAGTCCCTAGTATACCCATTTCTACCACCACCGGGTGGCGTCCGCTGTTGACTACCAACAACATGGGGTCGACCGCGGGGCTCACGACCTCCCTAAACCCGAGGTTGGTTGTGGTGCTCACGACCTCCCTCGTTTTTACTTGTGGGGTTACAGAGTTTAAAATAGCCGTTTTTAGCTGCAGCATAGTCTCCAGGAGGTCTTGAATTCTCACGAGTACCTCTACCTGCAATATTTGCCATAAGATTTCCTCTTCTCCCTTCGTCCGTGGTGGACTTGCTGTCTGGTGACTGTTCTGTCCTTGTGCGGCCATTTCCTTTGTGATCTCGTTTCTGGCCTCTCGCACTCTCTCGGTCTCCGTGTGGGGATTTGGGTAGGCAATCTTGTTAGCCTGTGCCCTTGTGATTGCCAATACTTCTGCCTTCGTAGGTTCTATGTTGAGAAGGTTTACACCAGGCTTCCGGCAATTTGCGTCCTCATGGTCGCCTGGCCCGCACCATCGGCAGAGGTGCTGAGGGTTGGCTTCCTTCGTGCATTCGCAGGCGAAATGTCCCCACTGATTGCAGGCCCTACATTGAATCATTGGCCGGCCCTTGGCATCATACTGGATCCGGTTTTTGTTGTTGTTATTGTTATTATTTCTTCCGCCGCCGCATCTATTATCCCGGTATCCTCTAGATGATGCCGTTGTGTTAGTCTGCTGGCCCGTACCCGCTAGTGCGGATGTTGTTGCCTGCTCCGTGAACAGCCCCTGGTTCGTGCTTTGGGTTTTCATGTTGTATGGGCACTCCTTGGTGGAGTGTCCCATCACCTGGCAAATCTCACAGAATGCCTTCTTCGGGCAAGTACCCTTTGTGTGTCCGTCACTCCTACAGTCTGTACACCACACTTCATTTTCTTTCGTCTTACTTGTACTCCCTCTCATGGCTTTGAACTCTTTCAGCATTCGTTCCATGTCCTTCTGGAGCGCGTGTACCTTTTTACTCGATTCGCCACCGCTACTGCTCTCCCCATCGGAATCTTCATCATCATCAGATGAATATTTATTACTTTTCTTCTTCCTTGATGTTTTGTATTCGCTTTCTAGATCCATCGCCCTGTTATAGGCGTCGTCATATGACGTCGGGGGTACAATCTTCATTTTTTTTCGTAGGGAGGATTTCAATCCTTCCACAAACCATCGTTTTTTTAAGCCCTCAGCCGGCTGGCTCTCCATTTTACCCAACAATTCCTTTAGTCTCCTGCTATATGCCCATACTGTCTCCTTAGTACCTTGCTTGGTACTGTATATCTCTGTTACAATTTCGTTGTCATCACGGAGCAACCGAAACTCCCCCGTGAATTCCTTTTGTAGATTGGCCCATGTGGCCACTTTTTGCTTGTCCACATCGGAGTACCAATCTATGGCAACTCCTCGTAACGTGGTTGGGAACTGCTGTACCCAGTCATCCTGGTCTGTTACTCCGTTGGCAGACCAAATGGTTTCACATGTACGGCAGTGCCGTAAGGGGTCTTCCTTGCCGTCCCCTGTGAACTTTGGCAATTTTTGTTTACTCGCCATCCCTGGTCGTCTTCCTGGGGGCGGTTGTGTCTATGTCTGTGGCCCTGCGCTGCTACCTCCGGTGGCGTTGGTGGTGTGTCCTGGAGGTACGGTGTTTTGCCTATCGCGTGTGGCACCTACACCCGTGCTGTTGCCCTCCCCTTCCCTCTGACACGCTCCTACTCCTGCTTCCCGTTGGTGATCTTCACTCCGTGGCGTAAGGGATAAGTTCCTAAACTGATCCCGAGTCTCCTCGACTAGATTTCGCCGTAACCTTGTTTCTTCTAGAAATTCTTCGTGGCTCCGCGTCCTATGATGATCTGGCGACGCGTAGAAATTTCCGTCGGCCTCTGCGCCTTCCGTGACACCTCCTTGGTTCCCCTCGAGCCCCACTTCGGCAGGTCGTCCTTCGGCAAGTTGCCTCAACCTCCGTCTACGTTCTACTTGCTGCTCCAAAATCAAAGCCCTCTGCGCAGCCTCCCACTCGGTCGTTTCCGGTTTTCTATTTCTATCTTTATTCAATAGGTTTGGCATTAATTGTCGAACATTTCCATAACTCTCAATTCTTAAATCAAAACATGTATTTATTAATTCATCTGCTCAAGTACAACTCGTGTCAATGACACTTTTATTTGAAAATAAGAAGTTCACGGTTCAATTCCTTCCTGGCCTGGCGCCATCTCTTTCCGTTTCCTGTCGGCTGTTCTCTTCGTAGCGTTGCAGGATTTGTTGTCGTCGCTCTTACTGGGCAATCTCCTCCAAGCGGGCCTGTTGTGCCAACGATGCCTGTGCAAGCAACCGAGGGAGGTGGTTCATCAACCGGTTTACTGTCGGGCTAACCTCCAACGCTGTCCACACGACACTTGGTGGGATTTTTGCCTCCGCCGCTTCTCGTCGAATGTATGTCTGAATGGCTACCTAGAGCAAAATTGAAAATTCTCGCGTTGCCGTGTCTTCTCCTGTGTAAAGTTTTGTCCGCGCGTCGTCGGCCTCCGGGTTTACTTCACCAACGGGTAGGCCCATTGTGTCTGTGCGCCATCCGTGCCTTCTGTTCCCGAGTACGTCTAGGCAGCGGCGCCAAATGTTTGCCCTCTCGGGTGAATAACTCAAGACATAAAGAACATAACGCAGAATAATGCCGTAAAGAGCAGACAAAGTATATCAGATGTTCTATTCATCCATAAGTGTCTTTTACAAGGTACATTCCGAAGTATAAAAGGGTACCGAGGGGGTGCGAGCGCCAACCGTCGCACCGCAACTTCCACCCCTCGGTTGCCAACTAACCAAAACAATTACACATAATTAACTAATGTTATTCCCGTATACAATAATGCCGCCAACAAGAGGTTCTTATACATTATTTGGTTTGTGTGTTGTGTGAAGATGACCATAAAATATAATATATTCATCAGATTGAGGGAAAGAATTGCATGAATTTTAATTCAGATTTATGGTGAAGTATATAGAGAATTTGTAACAAACTGATGAGAAGAGATTGCAGATCTGGAAGTAAGAAATAAAGAATGTATGAAGATTAAAATAAAGATTAGTATGTGCACACATACATGAGAATTATGTCAGGACATTTTAAGTCTGTGCACGCAGATTTATAAGAAGACTATGTGCAGGAAGACTACAGATTTGATAAAAGATAACTTCCAGAATGATGAAAAGTGTTTCAGATTTGAATTGATCTATGCAGTCCATATATAAGTGCAGAATATGTTTAGAACAATTACATGCAGATTTGATTTGTAAGGAAGGTATGTGATCAAGGCAGATTTGTGAGAAGATCATAATTTATTGAAGAAGTAAAATATAAGAAGGAAGATTGAAGAAATTGTAATGTCCATCATCCGTTGAGATAGTAGGTTGGTGCTCATGAAATCAGATTTGGGAGTTGAAGCTTCCAGTAGGTTGGTGCTCACAAAATCAGATTTGGGAGTTCGTGCTTCCAGTGGGTTGGTGCTCACAAAATCAGATTTGGAAGTTGGTGCTTCCAGTGGGTCGGTGCTCACAAACAGCGTTAGGGGTTGGTGCCTACAAAAAATTGTAAAAGAAGAAATATAAAAGCATTATTTTACCATGGTTTTCTCCCATAAGGGTTTCCACGTATATATCTCGTGTTCTATTTGTGTTCATATTAGTTAAATCACATATGAATGTTGTTATGCAATGAATATGTTAGTGTGATAAGTTTGTACTTGTCATTGAAGTTGAAAAAGTTTCAATTGGTTGTTATACTGATTCACACCCCCCCCCCACCTTTCAGTATAACCATGTGCTCTTCACCTTCCACTAGCACTTCATCTCTATAAGAGAGTACTATGAACCAGGCATATATCACAGAAGGTCAATCATTAAGGAGAAGTGAAGGCTAAGGTGTGAATGAATCCTTGGAGTCCACCATGCAGGATAATAGAAGTGGAAGAGCACCTCAAGAAACAAGATTGTTACTAGAACTTAATCCAGTGGTGCAAGCGCAAATTGTAAATGATACAGCTGTAATGAACGAAGACATTAACATCATAGATGAATATGTGAATGAAGGAAGGAGGTCTCTCCTAGAATGTCAAGCACCCAAAGAATTAGAAGAGAGAGAGGAGCAGTCAACTATCCCTACATGGCTGCGAGAGAGAATGACTAAAGAGATAATAGTAGTGGAAGAGAACACAGCACATGACTTAGAGAGTTTTTTGGAGAGAATTGGCAAAACAACTGAGAAAAAGAAAGCTACTTTTCTTTAAGATCAAAAGGGATAGTACAAGAACTCAAACATTGCGAATAGCTACTCCAAGGGTGTATAAGGCAGAAGACAAGATCACTCCCGACAAATATGATGTAGAAACTATTGATTTAGGACCCACTACTGTTAGACAAGAGATTGAAGAATTGAATGATTTTGTAAAGGCGGTACAAGATAGATTAGAGGTTGTCAAGAAAAGAGGCGGTTAGAAAAGGAATTAAGCTATGTTCGACAACTCATGAAGCCAGAGCAACAGGGCGATGCTTCATTCATTCCACCAGCAGTGCTTCTAGTAGAATCAGTCTAGGATATAGAGGGAATAAGGACAACATTTCAAGTTGTAAGGAAATGGATGGATATGACTTTTCTAGAGCAAATGAATTTATTAGCAAATTGGTACACATCTTTGAGATAGTCACATCCATTCAAGACAAGATCCAAGTTTTACTTACCTCCTATGAGGAATTCACCAATGTGAAGGAGTTAACCATTCCATGGCTACAGGTGCTAATGGACATCCCTAAACAAACCTTAGTGGATGTTGGAGTGATGGAAGTTGGCCAGGCCTATGATTTTTATAGATGGTATTACACACTCCAAATAATCAAAGAAATGTTTGAGGAAATCAATAGATATTGTGCATGAGTTGAGGAAATGATCAAAGATATACATAATAGAATCCTTATCACAACTGAGGTGTTGCTTGGAGGAGTGAAAGAGGAGGAAGATGTGACTATTGATAAGCTGGTGGAAAGGGTGAGATGCATCTTCTTCAGGTCTACAGAAGCAATTTCAGAAGAACATCTAGATGACATTTAGTTACTCATGACACTTGTGAGCAACATTCAAGACTTAGGACCTGATTGAGAGAAAGTATTTGCTTCATCCTTGGCCAACTTAGCATTCATGGAGAACAAATTGGAGATTATGCCGAGTGTACCAATGGAGGAACTTGACATCGTTATGTCTAGATTCATCAAATTTGCTGTTAAAGAAAAGGATAAGAGGAACAAATTTCTAGAAGATAGTTTGTTATGATCCGAGCTGGCATCAAATTTTCTTACTATTGGATCCATCTTCATAGTTTGTGATAAAAGAGTTGTTCCTTTCTCATTCGCTAATATTTAATAAAGTTGCTAATTAGGTATTTGGTTGTAGCAAACCCTAATTAGGGTTTAGGTGGCTTAATCTTGGCCATTGATTTTAGATCAATCTTGGAACTTCATTTGTATTTTGAGCTCTATATAAGCCTTGCTCATTTCATTTGTAAGGGAGACTTTGGAGAATTATTGCTATGATATTGCCTAAATTGATATGTCATTGAAATTTGGTGATTTTATATGCTATCTTGGAGTATTGCATGGTTTTCTATCTTCTCAAGTGTATTCAGATTTGTTTCAGTTATTTTAGTTGAATGGAAGTTATTGTGGATGATACATTGTGAAACGCGTATGTTCATACCATTTACAATTTATTGATTATAAGTTGTAGTGCATGGTTAGCCTGAACCTTTGAAACAAGCTTAACTTTAATTGCTGCTCACTCATTGATATGCATACCGTTGATAGTGTTGATGATTGTTAGAAGTGATTTGAACATTATTTGCTTACCTTAGAAGATCGCACCAGCTTTTCCTAGTTGTTCATTGCATGGCGAAACAAAGCATGGTTGAGTTTCACTAAGTCATTCATTGTCTCTTGCATTCTAAGATTAGATTAGGATCTCTCAAGCCCTATTCCCTTTTCACTTTTTTCCATAAGTCATTAGTAGTAGTAATCAAAGAACTGCATCGCAAATCATTCAAAAAAACATAATCCTTGAAATCAAACTCATTGGGCATTTTCCTTGCTTTGAAGTGATTATCTCCTAGAACAATTGCGTAAGACTCCTTGGATTATCAGCATACACATATCCAATTGAGTCTATCCACACGTCAAAACCTGACATTAGGAACCTTGGAGACATCCCAATTGATCACCTAGTTCAGCACTTGGGAAGATTTTGTTCAAGAGAGGACAGAATACTTTGTACTTTATTTTGTGTTGTACAATGTCACAAAACACACGTCAACAAGTAGCATACCAAATGACACCATTATAGTAAGAGACCAGCAATATTGGCACCTAAAAGGGTTAGTGAGTGACGCATGTGCAATGATGCACAAGCCATCAATAAGATAATAGTAAAGTATCAATACCTAATACCCCAAATCCGAGAGGAGGATGAATGTGAAACTGCATTCAAAGCAAATGATGGATTGTATGAGTGATTGGTTATGCCATTTAACTTGAACAATGCACCAAGTGTAAGGTCCCCACTTTAAAATAGAATTTAATAATAAATAATAATGATGAAATTTAAATATTAAAAATTAAATTAAAATATAAAAGAATATAATTAAATATAATTAATTTAAATTTAATTAAGTTAATGAATGGTCAAAAGACATGGAAGGAAAAGTTGTGACTCCCTCAACAATGAGATATAAAAGGGAGAAGAGAACCTCATTTGAGAGGAGGATAATTTGGAAATGAGAAGTGCACATCTGATTTAAAGAAGAAGTGCAGACATGATTATGAAAGATTATGTCCCTTTCAAAGGGCAGAAATAATGAAGAGTTGCACTCTTTCAAAAGGTGTTAATGGTGAAAGGGTGTGTCTCTTGCCAAATGGCATGCATGATGAAGAGGTGTGACCTCTCCCTCACATTGAGAGATATAAAGGATAGGAATCAAAGCATCCAGCAACATCACCATGGATTGGATCAGAACAGAACTGTTATTATGTTACAGAGGAAAATATAGAGACTGCCAGCAAGGATAGAAAAGATAGAAGAAGACCATTCAGACTGCCATCAAGACAGGAAGGAAAAAGTAAGGAGCAGTGACAGGTACGTTTTCTGAGTTAATACTAAAACTTAATTACCTTTTTAAGATTTGGGAAAATTTAAGATAATTTAGAGTATAACTAATTAGGGGATATTACACCAAGCACCTTCATTTGATTGATGAATGAGGTATTGAAGCCTTTTCCTGGTAAACTTATGATTGTTTATTTTGATGATATCTTAATTTTCAATTAGACAAAAGTAGAGCATTTGGAGCATTTACGTTTACTTGTACAAAGCTTGAAAGAAATCAATTTGTTGATTAATCTAAACATTATAATTTTATGAAGAACAAAGTGGTGTATTTAAGATTTGTCATTTCATAGAAAGGTTCCTGAAAAAGTCAAAAGCAATTGTTGAGTGGCCATCACCAATAAGTACGTTTGACACAAGGAGTTTTCATGGCCTAGCAAGTTTCTATAGGAAGTATATTCAAAATTTTAGTGGTATCTGTGCACCTATCATGGAAATCATGAAAGGTGATAGGACAAATATTCAATGGACAGCGAAAACAAAAAATAGTCTTTTAACTCTTGAAGGAAAAAGTGAATACAACCTGTATTAGCATTACCAGATTTTGACAAAGTGTTTTAACTTTTAAGCAAGTTGTACTTCAAACAAGACAACAATTGCAAGAGTCTTGAGCCAAAAAGGTAAACCTATTGTTTACTTTAGTGACAAGTTAAATGAAACTAAAAAGTATTTTGTTTATGATCAGGAGTTTTATGCCATCATCCAAGCGCTTCAAGAAATGGCAACACTAATTGCTACCAAAGGGGTTTATCTTGTACACAGATCATCAGGCACTGTTAAACTTTTTTGCAAAGTTGTTCATTTGTTTTGAAACATTGAAGTGGTCAATAAAACCGAGTAGTGGATGCACTAAGTAGAAAATGTTTATTGCTGACTTAAATAAGAAGATAAGTTGTTAGTTTTCATTATATTAAACAGTTGTATGAGAATGATCCAGATTTCAATTAGGCATGGGCTACATACAAAATCCCAATGGTCAAAAATAGAACACCATGGTTGGATTATTCCATTAAAGAGAAGTTATGGTTAAAAGAAAATCTTTATGCATACCTCAAGGATCTATGAGGAAAAGCATAGTAGAGGCTTAGTTAGACAGTTTTGAGTGGACAGGACATTAGCATAACTGGGTGAGAATTATTATTGGCCAAGAATGGGTAAGGATGTGAAGCATATGATGCAGCACTACAAAGTTTGTCAACATGCCAAGGAAGAAGGGGATTATATCAGATACTGACCCTGATAGTAGGAGGTATAATCTTCTAGAGATGGGCATAATATCCAACCAATGTTGTCGATAGTGGAATTTTTCCAACTGGCACAGCATTATCGTCGACAGTTATCACTAACCATGAGAAACAGTTTTTAATTTTAAATCAAACTGAGTATATTGGAACATAATAATCCACAACTTGGCATGAATTTCAAGCTATTGTAGTGTATTCTTGTCTTGTTTGTTTGCCTGTAGCAGTGTATCAGTAATTTTCTGGGTTTTCTGAATGTTGATTGCAGAGCTACATGCCTATGAGCTGGGTTAGACCACCCTTGACCGGCTACCAGCCTGTTGATTTATGTTTTCTGCATTTCAGTTACAGTCTGTATCCTGTTAATTGGTCTATTAAATCTGAAGTATTGTTATTCTATTACTACTCTTCCTAGCTGTTGCTGCAAATTGACACTTTGTGAGGAGCTACAAATCCTAAGCTACCTTTCACTGGGCACTGCGGCTGTGACTGCATTAGAAGTACTATGGCAACATCACCGTCTTTCTCTCTCTAGCATTTTAGAGTCCTTTGGGTCAGGCCTGGTTTTAAATGTTTCTCTACCCTGCAAGTAACTGCAGATTCTCCCTCTGTTTCCCAATAAAACTGATTGCTCACGGACAACAGACTTTTGTGTCTTAACAAAGCTGTTATCAATGTTCTTCAGAAATTTCAGATTTTTCCTAGAAAATATCTAGTTTTTCACCACCTGTCAAAGGCGCGTTCCTAAATTACCTTGCCTCTTGGATTGCTTTTTCTCAAGGGTTGTTTACTGATCAATAAATTTACCCACTTGGATTGTATAGACACAATGAGATGACCAGGTAGTTACTTGTTTTTATTGTAATTCAAATGTAATACCTTTTTGGTCCTTGTTGACTTAAATAAATTTCATTAACAGATGTAAACAAAATAAGCAATTTTACAGCCAAGTTCAACCTTAAAAACAAATTACCAGCTTAAAGATGCTAGTGTCCGGTGTTCCTTTATCATACACCTGCTTAATCCTTAGTGAAATGTGGATACATAAAAAGTTGCAGAGAGTTGAAATGCTATGGAGATCTATAGATTTTAGGTTAAAAACTTGGAAATCAAACACTTTACCTTTTATGCATTGAGTTTAAGCAGATAATATTTAGTTTTTTCTTATAAAGGCCTATGTAGAATTATGAAAACAATAATCAATTTATTTTTCTTAAACTGTTTGAAAATGCTTGTACTTCGTAAAACTGTTGACATGTCAACCTTGTTTTCATTAACTCTACATGTCAATGTTACATATCATGATTGGCATTTTCTCATGGGAGATCATTTTATAGTTTGCTTTAGAATGGTAGGGGATCATTTGACCCATGCCAATCGCTTTGACATGATTGCAACAGTATTTATTACCTTTGAATTGCAGAACTCTTGAGTTCCAAATTGGATGGACTACAGCTATGCTTTATTCCTGGCATCCCTTTTTCTGCTGAAAATTCAAGGAGAAATATGTTTAGAAAAACACATTTAAAACACAACATATATTAGCTCCGAACAGCAATAGAGAAATACAATTCAACCAGGCTTATTACAGGACTAGTTACCAGAATCCCTGCTTTCTTCATGAGGGTGGACACTTGAAGGTATTTCTAATTTCTCTTGTTTATTCGCCTTTGTTTTCAGTGCCTTTTGAGTTATTAAGCCACCTGTTATTAATTTTGAAGGATAGACAATGCCAATATTTGGAATACCTGAGGAATATTGCAAAATGAATTGAGGAGTTAAAAATGAGATAAACAATTTTGCCAAATACTAGACATCTATACCTAGGACATTTCACATGCATTAAGCTAAAGAATCAAACCATTCAAAAATTGAGAGGAAAACTAAGCAACCTTCTTTTCTTTTCCCTCCCTCTGAATCTACACAAATATTTTTTTTGGTGTTATCCATAGTTTTATGATCCTCCACATTTTCTGTTTGTGCTTCCGTGTCACCTGTTTCAGTAAGAAGTTCAATACTCTGTTAGAGTCCACCACATGTGAACCTGACAAAAAAAACACTTTTACCAAACAGAACTACATCTCATGTGAACCACTTTTCCATAATCATCACCATAAAAAGGGCAATTTACATAATCCCAACAGCTATTCACCTTTGCCTGTCTTAGCACGACGTTGCTGAAATGAAGGCCGATGCTTAGCAAGATCCACAGCAATCTTCCGCCCACCTATAACTGATCCCTTCTTTGCTTCAACAGCACGTTTTGCATCCTCTACCATAGCACTGGCAAATGTGCATTTCAAAGAGTATGGACTCACATTTTTAAGACTTTTCAGATGATTTTGAACTATACAAAAATCAAAGCAAATAAAAAAATACAAATGCAGATCAATCCAACCTACAGTCCTTTTGATTAAAAAAATAAGATCATTGACTACCAGAATAAAAATTTATGGGGGTAAATGTATCATGTTGTGAGAAGTTCAATTGGTCAAAATAAAATGTCATATTCTAAACACATAATAGAAAAATCAAGTAATGCATTCCTTAACAACGATATTTATTGAACCTAAAACCAGGTAATCAGACTTATATATGACTTTACTTATACTCCGTGTTCTCATCAATTACTGGTATTCAAGACATTGTCTGCATGAACTGTCTATTATGATGTGTGGAAGATCTAGGAGGCAAAAAGTTTTAACTTTTATCTTGTCAAGAATCAGAAAGCAAAGTTTGATTTATTCTTAACTCTGTATGCAATGTTGGGTGATAATGTGTCGTAACTCAACTTAGTCTCTAAACAATGTCTGTGTAAAACCATTTCATACCCAAGTAATAACCAATGGCAGCAATTTCAATAATAACAAACATTTAACCAGCAAGCACAGAAACCTCCCATACACAAGACAGCAAAATATTCTGGAATGCAAGGAATGGTTGATATATTTTTATATATTGAAAACATACATAGTGAATCAATCTAGCTTAGAAAAACAAGAGATGGTTCTGCCATGACCCAAGGCAAATGATGAAAAAGTTATTATCGTGACTTATTATTTGCTTTCATTCACACTCCACCATCACTGCCATGTATGGTTTTCTATACCAGGCACTCTGGGATGCATTCCTTCAACTCTTTTCTCCATATATTTTACCATTATAATCCACCTTGTACTCCTGGATCCTAAACTATGATCTGTTGAACCAGAGCAGCAAAAAATTAGGGGAAAAATTGGCAAACCAAAAGTAAAAGATTTTTTCAACAAATCGGGACTTAATCAGGAAAAGATAAAATTTTCAAAAAACATTGAAAAATAAATGTTTTTTTATAATTTTAAGGCATTGTATAGAGATATATATAGAAACCAAATAAAAATGAGAGCTTAGCTCATGAATTATAGAATAGAGATTTTCTCATTTATGTTTATATTGTCAATATATTGCATTGCATGGTGCATAAATGATAACTAGATGCTATTAGTTTTCAAATTTGCAACTTACAAACTAAGTTTCAAAAAATCATATATAGCCAATGACTTTTGCTACTGCAGAGAGTTACACTAGAGGGCTGCACATCCTAATGATGAGGCTGCTGGCTCAGAGCCTCTCCTGAATCATTTGACGACATCACTGTCCTAATTGCACTCCCCAAGGAGATCATAATCATCATCATCGTCAAGGATAGAATCATTTACAATCCACTCAAAATCTGGATCGATCTTGTCAAGTTCAATTAGCAGATCTTGTTGTTGACACACATCATTTCCAACCATGGATTTCACCTAATTTACTCTTATTATTGATGATTTTACTCGTTACAGCTTTATACAGCAATAAATTTTATTGAAAATTGCAGAAAAAAATTAAAAACAAATCCAATATAGGCTTGGTTCAAAATTGAGTAGAGATAATCTTACGGTTACCCACTCTTAAGCTCAATTTTAAAATCCATTATAGGTTTGTTAATCTATTTGTATTTTCAAATCTTATACATGAATTTTTAAAGATTATTTTAATAGCGATCCCTAAAATTTAGAAAAAAATTGTCACCATCAAAACTGCATCCTCCTGCCCTGAAAACTCGAAGAAACAATGAAAAAATGATGATAATTTGACCTATCACTAATTGCAACTACACTAACTAGTCTATATATATTGTGCAAATTATAGCTATTTCACAATTTATTTTACAGTAAAACCCAAGCTGTATCAAACCCAAGTTCATAATACTTGAACCTCAATTAGAAACTTAGTTTTTCACTCAATCTTGTATGCATCGTCTCCTCCACCTGACCATCCTTACCCCACAAGCTTCAACACAAGCAACCACATTGTCGGCCCATCTTCAACCTTCAACCCTTCAGACATCTGCACCTGTTTTGAAGCATGTCCCATCCTTTGGTTTGCCCCAAAAAGCTATTGTTGACTCTCCAAAGATATTGGGAGATGTTACCAATGAGTACATTCAAATTATAATAAAGATCAGTCCAAAGTTCAATCAAACACACAAATGTATCAAATTTCTGTGCACTCTCTCCAACACTATCAGCAGCCATTGACCTTAAGAATGGCACCAAAATGACACAATATCCTAGGTTAACACTTGTTAGATTTTAAAATGACAAGTTTAACAAGGGGAATTACCCTAAATATGTGTTACAAGGCAGATTGAGTGATCACCGCGAGGGGACGATCTTTCACCATGTTAGTCTCAATAATGGTCTTCTTACCCTGCATAATTCCACTTGTGAGCACACAATGTTTGAGGGCTTCACATAGGCTACAATCCTGGTGCCCAAATACATTCTATGATGCTTAGGAATAACAACTCACCAACAACCATTCACATAATTGCATCATATAGTACATTCAGAATTATCAAATATTAGTTTTGTATTTAATCATCAAAAACTGGTGATTACATAATTGGCCTCCCATTGATTTAGAAATTCATGTTGCCTGCTTCATTTGGTCAGAGATTCATCTCTAGAGTTCCATGCCTCATCTAGGTGATCCCCACCCATACTCATTCATCATGTTGTATCTGCGCTTGACATACTAAGAACACTGCCTAATAAATAAAAAGTAAATTTAAGTACAAAAAACATATGGTACTCGATCAGAAGATCCCTGGCCATTGGATGTGATTGTCATACAGTTCATGCAACGGAGCTGAATGCTAATGGCTACTGTCATGACAAGTAAAATACTGGTGCATATATAGACATTGCTAATATTCTCCATGTTTTATGTCTTTTTTCATGTAGTATATTGTTCAAGAATAATACTTCAGCAGAGCTGTATAATATTTGTCACTGCTGTAGTAATAGTTAAGGAAACGGTGAAGCAATGCACACAGACAGTAATTCTTTTGGAATTGGTAAGCTACCTGTGCTCTTCGAGAAAAGATCATTAAATTCTCAATCATGGTGCCCTATGAATTCTAAAATCATTGTTTTAAGGAAAAATATACAAAAAAAAAAAAAAAAATTGCAAATTCTTGAGATAAATGAATCTTACAATTGAACAAATCCAAAGCCACGATGCTGATCAGATCCTGTCCAAAATAAAATAGAAATGCAAATCTGATCTATAAGTAAGTTTTAAGACAATGAAATATATAACCAACTCTTAAGGAAAAAATTGTGTAAATGATTACAAAGGAAAAATACAAGAAGATTGTAATTGAAAGGTTCTTTACTAATTTGTGTTTTACCTTTTGGTTTCACTAGGAAGCACCGTCTTATGGGTCCAATGTCACTGAAAGATTCCTCTAGCTAATATGCAACAAAAACAATATAATTTTTTCATTATTTAGAGAAGCAACAAGCAAAAGCCTAATTCAGAGAGAATTACAAAACTAAATATAAATAAAGCAATATTTCAAACTAATCCAGAACAAAAAATATATATGTTGCATTCTCAAAACATAAAGACCTCAAATGCATACATCAACCATAAAGCAAAGAGGAAGAATGTCAAAACACAAATGTGTTATGCTTCAAGAGTCAGAACATTGGTGCAATGTGAAAAGGGACAGTTTGCTTCACATGAGAATAGTCATATTGCCACATACCACTACACTAAGCAGCCTTCTAAATTCTTGAATATATAGGATTGGTTGTTTATTTATATTGTTTATTGTGTTCTTGTAGATCAGAAATGCTAAATTCATAGTACCAAGTCCAACACTCACTATGTTGCCTTTTAAACCTTTCCAAGGCTTATGAGTAGCACCTTGTAATACATATCGCCCACTAGAATGACGCTAGAATAACGGATATTACAAGCATTCCTAAGGCAACCAACTTATTTGGACAGCTGGTTGTAAAAAAAGTTGATTGAGGAATCTTATTTTGTTTGGAGAATATGATTTTTAGTAACGTGAGATCAGTAACAAGCAAACAGATAAGAATAAAGCCAGTAGCACATATGGTGGACGTACGTCACCAAAAAAAATTAAATAGTCACCTAGCTCAAAGAATTGCCCCATAAATTATTTTCCAGAGAACTGATTAATGAATGGATCTAAATGATTCAAAAAAGACCTGAAAACCATTTTAATAAAAACAAGAAGCTATAGTTTCTAGTCATATATGAAGTTTCGACATCGAATGCTAAGAATACCTTTGTGTAGTTTTGCATTTTATTATGCTTTATTATTTAATTTTCTGCACCTTTAGTTTAGCCTTCATAGACAGATTAGTACTTAGGCTGAGTTTTGGGTGCAATAGGTGTCACACTCTTCCATGGAAATCACACTTTCCCTATTTGGATATCGAGGTGTCTTCTCATATCCTAGGAGTTACACTTCCTAAAGGATGAGATGTCCATCTCCTTCTCCCTCTGCATTTTTTATAAATGAATTCTCATTGCTATATATTCTTTACACACTCTCATATTGGATGAATAGCCATTTTGCTTATTATAATCTTCTAAGTTACCCCGAGTTTCCGGGACGGGGACGGCAGGGGACGGGGGTACGTGTTTCCGGGACTCTGATTTTTTTTGCCAATTTTGGGGACAGTTAGGGGACGGCTATTTGGGAAATTTAAAATATTCATATGAAAACATGGATAAAACATGCACATATACATTATAGAACCTTAACATATTAGAACTAGAAGAGTTTTTATGGCAAATTTTGTGTTAAATTGAGAGTCAAAGTCAAATTGCTTATAGAATTCATTGTCAAAATTCACTGTCTATATGCAGAAATTATGGGGACATCCCCTAGGAGTACTCTGTCCACAGGACGTCCCTAGGACGGGGACGCATCCCCAGGTAACATAGAGAATCTTATCTCTGTTTGAGCTTTTGGTAATTATAGCTAGCTTCTTAAGCCATTAGATCTTGGCAGATTTTGTTTCACAAATCTTACATGGTATAAAAGCTATGATGTCTTAGACTATGTAATGTCCCCTTTTTGAAATAGGATTTAATAATAATAATAAAATTAAAATATTTAAATATAAAATAAATTATAATATAATTAAAATTTAAGTTTAATGAAGGGTCAAAAGGCATGAAATGGAGAGTTGTGACTCTCTCGAACATAAGAAAAAAAAGGGAGAATAGTTTATTTGAAAGGGGATATGGACGAAGGAAGAAACGATCAAGCATGGGAATCAAGGAAAGATTAATGGAAGAAGAAAAGAATGGGAAGAAAATAAGGAAGTGACTCTTTCAAAGGGCAGAAATGATGATGGGTTGTACTTGTAACCCTTTCAAAGGGTGGTAATTGTGAAGGATTGTGACTCTTTCAAAGGGCAGAAATGATGAAGAGTTGTACTCTTTCGAAGGGTGGTTAACAGTGAAAGGTTGTGACTCTTTCAAGGGGTAGAAATTACTAAGGGTTGTACTCTTTCAAGGGGTAGAAATTGTGAAAGGTCGTGACCCTTGCAAAGGACAAACATAATGAAGAGGAGGTGTAACTCTCCATCACATTGGAAAATATAAAGGGGAGAAGGTCTCATTTGAGGAGGACATCCAAGGGAGATACATTTCGAAAATAATTTATTATTCTCAAAAGGCAGCAATAGAGAGCGGTGACTCAATTCTTATGAAAGGCGGTGACCCTTTCACTAATAAAGCGTAAGGAGAAATCATTCCAAGCATTCAAGGATCACTTATCAACATGATGAAGTATTTGGTTTTCTATGTCTTGCTATAGCCTCTGATCTCTTGTTTCATGATGACTTATTTACACGGCTAAGAGGTTTGGGACAAACTACAAGGTTTGTTTGGTAAAGCAGGCAAAATCAAAGGTCATCAACTGAGAATGATCCCATCAGTTTGAGTTCAAGCAAATTTGATAACATTCAAGAGTTTAATCATAGAGTTCAAAGGACTCTAATATTGAAAAGAAGGATGCACAATTGATCTGGAGTGTGATTTCTCAGCTTGGTTCTGTGTGATGGCTCCGTCTCTAACCCAGAAGTTAACAAATAAGCAATCTTGATAGCATTTATAGCAATAATAAATAGTTAAGAGTTGGTGAATAAGTACATTGTACATAGTACTTTTAGTTGCAAATTATAATAGTCTTATTCTATAAGACTTTACAATAGACCAAATAGATATGTTTGAAAAATAAATTGAATGAATGATTCAATAATCGGATGATTACATTGAACGATATACATACATATATATAGAGGTTACAAGACGATGTTCTATATTTAGAACATAACGTTAAAGTAAAAGATTAAAGAGCTAAAGTAAAAGATTAAAGAGCTAAACGCTAAATTAAGCGTGAAAGCTAAATTAAGCTTAAATGCTAAATAAAGCTTAAAAGCTAATTAACTAAAAAGAAAATGCTAAATGCTAAATAAAGCTTAAAAGCTAATTAACTAAAAAGCTAAATGCTAAATAAAACTTAAAAGCTAATTAACTAAAAAGCTAAATGACCATTAAAAGAGGAACTAAATATAGGTGACTAAAATATAATTAAATATTCCAATACCCTCCCTTAATGGTCATTCTATCTACTAACTACCCTACAGAAGACATTGTAGGTCTTTTGATCACAAATGAAAAGAACACTCTGCTGTGGTGGAGACCCTCCCTGGATCTGAAAAGTGTTAATGACCAAGAATACGAAAATCCATCCAGCTTGACGTTGGGTAACCAAACTGAAACCTGAAACCATGATTTTGAGGAAAAAAAAAAATTGTGAAAACCCTGGGACCTGTAGGACGAGGTCTGGCCTAAATCAATCTGATCAAGGCAACGATATTCAGATATCGTGAACATGCACTATTTCCAGGTGTTGTGGCAGTTGTTGAACTTTTGACTGAGTTCCAACATGATGTTGGTCAAAGATGCCATCACGAAAATGGAAGTTGAACGAGGTCAACCTAATGAAAGCATGAGACAGAAGAATCTGATTCAAAAATTAGAATAGAAGCAGCAGCACAAAAAATATGAAACCCTGGAGGAGAATTCTGGCACGAATTTCGAGGTTTGGAAGAAACCTAGAAATTAAAAAATTTCTGCAAACTTAAAACAACATAAACAGTGCCCCCAGAAAACACCAAAATTCCCGACGTCCACAGAATTAGCAGAAATTGTGTGGACTGTTTTTAAATTCCAAGGCAAATTCACTGGCACAAAATTTGAGGCACGGAAAACGAGGCACCCAGAAAAGCTCTCAAAATACCCACCAAGAATCTGAAATCAGAATGCAGATCTGACGGCTAAAAAATCGAGGCACGAAAAACGATGCACCCAAAAAATCTGACGACGACCCAGTTGAGGTCTTGAAAACCCCACCAAGAATCTGCAACCAAAATAAAATTTCGACTTGAACTAAAGGGTCAAAACCCTAGTCGAAAATTGTAGAAACCCTAGGAAAATTTTCAATCTGCAAAAAAAAACTCCAAGTTGCAGGCCCGAAAATCTCTAAAACCCTTAAAAAAACATGAACTACTGCCCAGCACAAAGAAATTCGCCCACAAACTAGGAATCCTCGAAACCCTCAAAAAGCCTTAAAAAAAGCAAAATCGTTTTTTCTTTATAAAAAAACAATTAAAAAAAATCTGGAAAATATTCCAGAAACAAGGCCATGATTTTTTATTAAAAAATTTGGGAAACTTTAAAGAATCCAATCGACTCGCTCTGATACCATGAAAAATAAATTGAATGAATGATTCAATAATCGGATGATTACATTGAATGATATACATACGTATAGAGGTTACAAAACAATGTTCTATAATTAGAACATAACGTTAAAGTAAAAAATTAAAAGAGCTAAACGCTAAATTAAGCGTGAAAGCTAAATTAAGCTTAAAAGCTAATTAACTAAAAAGAAAAAGCTAAATGCTAAATAAAGCTTAAAAGCTAATTAACTAAAGAGTTAAATGACCATTAAACAAGGAACTAAATATAGGTGACTAAAATATAATTAAATATTCTAATAATGTTATCCAACAAAGGATAAAGACTTGCAAGCATCCTGTCATTATCTGTGATAACAGATCAGTATCATAAAATAATTGAAGGTTAATATAATCAATTCGAAGATAAACATGGGCTTTAGAGTTATCGTGATGCTCGATCTTCTTAGGCACGAATGCTATGTTGGGAGAGTGGCCTATAACTGAGCGTCTGAAGCTATCATGTTGATCATTAGACATATAGGAATCCAATATTAAATCGAAGTCATCATTATGTACCTACAGCTGGGCACAAGCTATAAGGAGAAACATAGATTATAACGTGGAATGTTATCGCTGGTATAGACCCGAGAATTAAAGGAAGCGATGATATTGTTATTAAGGTTGTGATCTCATTATCTCTAAAAGAGGTGAATATATTCTATCAGGCATTAATCGTCATCAACCAAGGAGATTAATGACAAAAGAAGCAGCGATATGCATTTAGTTGTTAAGGAGGATTAATCAAGGAACATCACCCTTGGTGAGAAGTCGTCCCTACTTAGAATCAACACCTTCATTCATAATGGCACATGATTAGGTATTAAAGGAAAAAGTGATTCATTTGGAAAGGGGCATCGAGGGGAAGAATAATCACTCCACGACAAGCAATTGAATATTATAAGTCTGCAGCGATCTCTTTCTCAAGCAATTGAATATTATATGTGTAAATCGGGCACTCCAATTATAGGAAGAGGAAAAGGGAGGATCGTTCAGATTATAACTGTTATTAAGTTACAAGTAGTGGCATCCTCGTATGCTTAATATATGCACTCTAATAGTATTCTTATGCAGAATTTAGTAGTAATGTTAATAGTAATATTAATATAGACTGCAATATGTAGGACAGTCATACAATATAGTCATACTTAATTTCATGTAAAGTGGCAGACCAGATCTGACACATGTTGGATCTGTCTGCCTTTACAGTCTATAGATAGATTAATGCTTAGTGTTTAGGCAATGGTAATGTTGATAATTTATACAATAGGTAATATAATTTGATTAATGTATATGTATATATATAACAGATAATAACTAAATAAATAATTGATAATTCCTGAACAAAAACAGAATGTTTTAAAATTGTCCTAAACCATAATCAGTTCTGTATTTTCTATTCCCCAAGGGAGATGGGTACTCCTAGGGAAGGGCAGAGTAAAACCACTTCAATAGAAGCCCCAAGGGTGAAAGGACTCCTCCTGAAATCTGGTCTGCAGGCCCCAAGGGTGAAAGGACTCCTCCTGAAATCTGGGTTGCAGACCCCAAGGGTGAATGGACTGAGTCCCGGTAATCTAGGTTACATTAAGGAGGGGGTGTCAAGCGCCCTAGGCATCCAAGCCCTCTTTTGGGAATAGGATCAGATTGGTTTGGGTTTAGGCAAGGTTTTTAATGGCATCATATGTTATTACAGAGAATTAGTTAGTTATGCTCAATTAATCATGATAGGAGGTAGTAACATAAATATTGCTCTTGGGAATAGATAGTGTCTTAATAGGGAACATTGCATCTTGACAATTTTGTGCTTGAATAAACTTTTCATGCTATTAAGTATTGCTAAGCTTGGATAGAGAATTGCAACCTAATCCATGCAGTAATCTTAACTCTTGTTCATGTCAATAACTTGTCATAGGGAACTCAGTCAAGAGCCTAGGACTCACAAACAAAGAGGTTCAGAGTCAATGATTGGATATCTAATACATCATCCTGCAAAAGTTAGAATGGTTTACACTTTTCTAAGTTTTCTTGAACGGCAAATGATATAGCCATCAAAAATATAAATCATCCTTGACAGCCTACTTAAGAGTGTGTATATACATAGTGGGACTCGATATCTTAATGGAAAATGCAATCAGGCAGTCAATTTTCTGAAGCATTCCAGAACATAATAAATGTGTTATTTGAGAAGTTTTCCAGCAGTGGAAAATGAGCATTAGAGTAGGGTTCAAAGCTTTTTAGCCAGGTAAAGGTATCTCAAAGTTGGGCAAGTTGCTGCTATGAATAATGATTACCGTTAATTGATGTAATTGACAAGCGAGTGCTTTAATGTCTAAACTATATCTCTCTTATTTACTACCT
This sequence comes from Cryptomeria japonica, assembly GCF_030272615.1. Taxonomy (NCBI): domain Eukaryota; kingdom Viridiplantae; phylum Streptophyta; class Pinopsida; order Cupressales; family Cupressaceae; genus Cryptomeria; species Cryptomeria japonica. Next base: position 518,384,798 of record NC_081413.1, read on the forward strand.
TGTGCTTGAACAGAATGTTGGGCTCAATAAGAATCATTTCTGATTTTCCAATAGAAGCAACTAATTTTATAGCTTTTGCCATAATGCATATGAGAATGTAATGTCCCCTTTTGGGAAGACACTAAATCTTGCCCGCTATACTTGTAGAATTGTTGCAGGTTATGAATTTCCAGTCTTCTGTGGTAATTTGGACAGATTCAATTCGATGCTGAACGCTGCTCTCTTGGATGAGTGCTATTGCTGAATGGTTCGATATGCATTTGATTGCTTAAGGTTCTTTGCCTTATTAGGAGAATTGATGTTAATTGTATTGATTTCCTCCATTGATTGATAAGTCCCTTTCAATACTTGGGATAAATTCTCCTTTATACTTTATTGGTGGAAGGGTCACCACCTTTCATAAGAATTGAGTCACAACTTTTCATTGTTGCCCTTAAGAATAATATATTATTCCTCAAATTGAGCTCCCCTTTTGTCTCCTCATCAAATGACAACTTCTCCCCTTTATATCCTCCAATGTGAGAGAGAGTCACGCCTCTTCATAATGGTCACAACCATTCACAATTACCACCCTTTGAAAGGGTCACAACCCTTCATCATTGCTGCCCCTTTGAAAGAGTCACTTCCTTAATTCCTTTCCTCCCTTTTTTTTCCTTCATCTCTTTCCTCCCCAAATGAGTTTCTCTTCTCTCCCTTTTATATCTCATGTCTGAGGGAGTCATAGCTTTTCATTTCATGCCTTTTGAGTTTTAACCATTCATTAAACTTAAATTGATTTTGATTATATTAAATTTATTTTTATTCTTTTATATTTTAATTTATTATTATTATTTATTAATAAATCCTATTTCAACAAGGGGATATTATAGAGAAAAAGAGAAAAAGAGAAAAATGGCAAAGTAGAGTACCTGAGTATTAGTGAAAGAATACGGCAACTTGTTCACAAAAACTGTGCGGAAATCATGTAAATCTCCTCCTTCATTCTCTTTTAGCTTTTGCTCTCTCTTTCTCTTTCCCATTTTACCTGTTGTACAGAAATCATATAAATATAGGAACTACAAAATACCATTCAATGTCATTTTGTAATAAAGTACATCAAATACCAGGTCATGTCAACATATACAAATATTACTCACCTACATAACTTAAAAACAACTATATCTACATATTGAAAGAATGAAAATGTCCATTAATATTTTAACAGATCAAAACCAACAGAGCTGACCAAAAAAAAGCAGTCACACAAGCTCACATTTTAAACAAGAGCCTTTACACAAACTGTTTAATTGCTCACCAGTTCTACTGGAATTGACACATAATGATCAAATAGCATCTCAGGATGATTCAACATTTAAACAAGTCACCTTACCACACTATCATAATGTTGCATATACATTCTTAATCTATGATGAACTAAAATCCACACTGAAAGTTCCTAAATCTCACAGGAAGAAACATAACCATCTCAACAACTTAGAGGTCATTGATGTACGATAAATTAAATCTTCCTCAAGAATGTCATTGGAGTTATCTTAATTTTGGTATTGTTGACTAATTTCATGTCAACTATTAGCCCTGAAGAAACCCGGTCTGAGACATCTTACTAGCTACTTAAACCCTGAGGAAAAAATCTTTTTTGAGCCTAAAACCCTAAACCCTAAGTGTTAAGACTTTTAAGGCTTTTAAATCTTTTGGGCTTTTAAATCTTTTGGGCTCATCCGTCAAGATAAGATTGAAAAAGCTAAGGCTCGCGGACATTACCAGGGTAAATGACACCAAGAAGAAACAATATTCTGCATTAAAAAGCAGATTATAGGAGACTCTCTGTGTGCCTTGCAATGGAAAACAACTCTAGGAGAAGAAATCTGGAAGATTGGAGGCCGTAAGATATAAATGCCATACTGTGCAATTTTTCACATACAGTAGACTTGAATCAAAAATTTGGAGAGAGAATTTTTCTTTGCAGTTACAGAAGCCTAAAAGAATGTTGAATCATTGCAAATTGATGCAAATATAGAGATGCTAGCTCTATTTGTCTGCGAGAGAATGATCTCTCAAGTGTAGCACCCCTGTTTTTGTTCCCTTTCACAATCAGATCAGCATTTCTTATTTAAATCAGATCTGCACTTCTTATTTAAATCAGGTCTACGAATTGAATCTTGTCTAGAGTCATTATGCAATTTCAATCGAGTCCATAAGCATCATGAGTATAATTATCTCATTAAATAGCAAAGTTAGTGGGAAGCCCAAAAGGGGACATTAAACGGCCACCTACAGATTCCGAAAAAAGAACTCACTGAAAGCATGGCAAGTGACTTACCTCGAGATTCTGCACAGATTGTGTCGTGCTGTCAACGATGCAGTGACAAGAAATGGGCCGAATTTGCAAGAAAATACTATGAAACCCTACCAAAGCAGAATTTTTTTGAATGAAACAAACCAAAACCAACCTCCCTACAACTGCGGATTCAATATATTCAAAATATACGAAAAGTAGAACAAAAAATATCAGGGTTTTAGAGCTACTAGATTCTTGAGCTCAGGACAGGATTTTTGCAGCCTTTTAAACGAAATTACTGAATGCGAGTTAAAATTTGTTTTCAGACGGAGGCGAGGAATGTTTAACTGCTATAAAAGTTTGTTTTCCGCATTAAACAGCTCCTCGGGTGAAAGCAGCTACAATATATATCCTATCGGCTAATTATATCTATCAACTAGTACTTTCGTTAATCGCTGCAAGGGTTTAGCCGAGAGGAAAATAATCATACTAGTAACCTAGATGCATTTTATATATGAAGATGTCATAGAATATTGTCACTTAACCACAAAATGTGAAAGGGATCATGATCCAAGCTTAGCAATACTTAATAGAATGAAAAGTTTATCATCATAGATGCATTTTATATATGATGATGTCATAGATGCTTTTTTTTGGTTAGCTCTTTGGTTATGAGCTCTTAAATATTTATGGACATTTTCATTTTGAAATGTAGATATAGTTGTTTTAAGTTATGTAGGTGAGTAATATTTGTAATCTAATGTTGTTGAGATTATGTTATAGGTTTGTGTTCATGCAAGTTTCATTGTAGTATTTATGTTCTTGAACTTGCGAAAAGAAACCAATAACTTTTATAGTCAAATTTATGTTCTTACGGTATAATGTCTAATAGTCAAGTCATCTTCCTCTAGCATCAGCGGCCAATGGCTTGAAGGATCTTATATAAAAGCCCTATGATCAAATCTCAAGAAACGTCCTAATTGTTAAAAATGGATAAAATATTGCATCCAACTCCCTATATACAGACTACCCTTGCCAAATAGAACACGATAAAAGCATAAAAGCGTAAAAAATACTACATCCAACTTAATAGACACAATTCATGACTCTTTTAACTTACTTCATCACCTTCTCCAAAGTTGAATTTGAAATCGAATGATCCAACTTGCTGGATAAGCTACTGCTCTAGCGAGACAAAAGTACTAATATAGTGTTCAAAATTTGGCAACCTAGTGCATCGAAGTCACTAGGTAAAGCATAACCCTACTGAAGAGAACATGATAATAAAGAAATTGAAATTGTACAAATTGCTCCACCCAACTCAACTAATACAATACAGTCCTTGAATACCATAAAAAAGAAACACAATATTTATAATGCATTGAAATTAAATAATATAGTGCAAGTAGCATGATAGTTACAATAAACCCCTTACAAAGAATACATAGTATCAAAATATCATTGAAGTTGCATAAAACTGTACATCAAAACAAATACATAGTATCAAAATATCATTGAAGTTGCATAAAATTGTACATCAAAACAGATAAGTCCAAGGTAAATTTAACGAAATAAATACCAACTGTGGCAAAATTTAACCCTAAATATCAGAAGCAAATCTCATATTGTAATACAACGACATACTAATCACAACGTCACAAATATAGTCATATAATCTCTGTAACAATGGAAGAAAAGCCCTAAATAAAATACCTTGTACCTTGTAGACACGTTGATAAAGGAATTGCAAGTGTGTTGTCCAATGAACAAATTTTCCAACACAATCCAAAAGAAGGAATGAAAATAACTAGCACATGCACAAAAAGAGGTGCAACGACGATTATGGGATAGTAAAATATAATTTGAATAATATTAAAAAAAGGTAGAAAGTAAAAATTGTTTTTATAGTACTTGTCTTTTTAATATTAGGATTCAATTTTGATTCATAGCAATTATAAGTGCAACTAGTATATTAGTTTTGTTGAAATTATTATTTTATTATTGTTACAGGATATAAAAACATATTTTAGTAATAATTAACATTCTATTAGTATTATAATTACCATTCAATTAGTATTATAATTAGGGTTAATTAAATTTAGGATCCAATAAAATTTATAATTAATATTCAATTAGGTATATTTATTGAATTAATTCTACATAGCTTAAATTTTTTATTATTTCAAAGTTATATTAATAAGAAAAGAGATAAATTGTTAACAATATAATTGGTAAAATGGTGTCTAGTTTTTACTTTTATTGTATATAAAAACTAATTGATTGAATTTTAGAGGTAATTTTGAATGTGATAAAAAAGATAAATTGTTACAATATAATTGGTAAAATGGTGTCTAGTTTTTACTTTTATTGTATATAAATATTGTAAGTTTTATTATTATTGTAATTTTTGACAATATTTTTCATAGTATTCATTATATAATATATACTCATAATTTCATGAAGGATTAATTGGTTAAATCATTTTACATAATTTTCAATGTGATAAAAGAGATAAAACATTAACAATAATTTTGTAAGTGGTAAAATGATATTTAGTATTTACTTTTAATGTATATAAATATTGTAAGTTTATTCAAGATAATTTTATTCAATATTTAGAAGGTTTTATGATTAATTATTATTAATAAAGTGTATTAAATACTAAAAACAATTTATTATTAAATCTTGATATAGAAAGTGGCTCGGAAATCCGGTAATAAGATGCAAATTATTGGAACCAATTCGATTGAAGAAAAACAATTTTTATAATTTGAAAACTTGAAAATCGTGCATCTAACTATTTGAAAATTAAAAATAACATAGAAAGAAAAAATTCATAGATGTAATTGGTGAAAAAACAATTGAATAATAACGAGTTAAATGAAAATTGGGGCAACCGATTGCAGTAGTACTAGCCTAATAGCAAGTACTTATATATATATATATATATATATATATATATATATATATATATATATATATATATATATATATATATATATATATATATATATATAATTTAGTGAATGCAAATTTTAAAATCTTAAGTTACACATGAATAACATATGGAATAAGAAAATGATTTTAAACAACATTTAGAATAATTATTACATATATTTGAAGTTGACATTTAGAATAGTTATTACATATATTTGAAGTTGACATTTGGAATAGTTATTACATATATTTGAAGTTGTTTTGGTTTATCCAAATCTATTTAAGAATCTTAAAATAATATTTATTTTATTTTTTTAATTTATACAATATGTTTTATTTAGTACACCATTTTACTTCAAAACTATTTAAGATTTGTTTTATTTTTATTTATATAAAATTTATTTTAATTAACTTGAAAATTATTTTATTTTAAAGGATTGCTTATTTCATTTTAAAATGTAAATTTTAATTTTACTTAGGAAAAAAAGTATTATTATTGTATTTTTGTATTGCATTTTTGTTTTGTTTTTACTCTAAACAAGAGATAGAGGGGGCAAGAGTGAGTGAGGAAGAAGGTGACAAAGACAAGTAGTAGAGGGGTGTTGAGGGAGGCGGAGAGAGGGACAGAGAGGTGAAAAGGTAGAGAGATAGAGATAGAGATAGAGTGAGTTTGTGTGTATATGAATCAGAGAGAGGTATAGAGAGGGAGAGGAAGAGATAGGAAAGGGATGTATACGTATACGTATAATATGTATATGTATACGTATACGTATAATATGTATATGTATATGTATATGTATATGTATATGTATATGTATATGTATATGTTTATAACTTGGGAAAGATATAAATATAGAGAGAGGGAAAAATGTCCAAAAGGGGAGAATAAGAGGGATATGGAGAAATAGAGATAAAAGGAGGGAGATAATGAGAAAGGGGGAGATGAGAAGATAGAAAGGTAAAGGAGAGGTAAAGTAAACCCCATATTATAATTTGAATTTTGAAATTTAAGGGGTCATTTTATTGATTGTAGAAATGATTGAGATGACTTTAATAACCAAAGATTTACCTTAGGGCAAAAAAATGGTAAGTTAAATTCAAGATTGAAGTGTAGATAGGAATTGATAATGCTCAAATTATATACACACTCTTATCTAAAAAGACACGAATTGTAGGTTTCTAATTGCATAAAAGTTGCTCTAATCAAAATAAGTCCAAAAAATAATAAAAAAGAGTATAGGTACACAATTTTCACTATTACAACACTAAAATTAGGGATTTTGAGTTCTACATGGTGTTAGCTTTTATTGTTCTTTATTTTATTTTATATTTTTTTATTCTTTCTTTGCTCTTAGCTCTCAATATGGACATATATAGTTATTGGTAGGTGCATAGTTTATGTATTATGGTTAGTGTTGTTTGATATGGGTTGCTATTATAAAGTGTTTTCTAATGGGTTTGTGAAGGATAATGTAGCATATTTGTTATATAATATTGTCTACAAGGATGGGACTCTTATAAAACCTCTATATTATTAAAACTCTTTAAAATATCAAATAATGTAGAATGATTATATTAATGAGAATCCAAATAGACATATTGCAAAGATGAAAAAACTTAATTATGAATAAATAATATCTTAAATATTAAATAAACTTTTACATTAAAAAATTAATAATTTAAACAAATATACAATCACATATTTATGAAATTTATTATTATAGACAAAAGTTAATAAAGATAAATATTTAGTTATATTTTTATAGTTACCATCTATCCTTGATATACAAAATTGTTGGCATAATAGTATCTGTATCCTTAACCTTTTGATTTGAGTATACATATTCTAAGTTTTTTTTTAAATTGTAATAAAATAGCTTAAATAAGATGTTTATTTTTTATTATTAAAACGTAATTGATTTGGTTACTATATAGTCCTATAATTAAATATCCCCTTTCTAAGATAATAATGAGGTAAATAAAAATTGTTTAAGATATAAGAAAGTTAATTTTGAATATCCAAGCAATAAAAATAAGGTGAAAACATTTTTAATCACTCCAAACAATTTAAGCCACCATCAACAAAAGGTAATTAATCTAGACCCCACAAATTTAGTAACCAATATAGTTTGGCCTTCTTTTCTTTCATATTAATACTTTTACATTTTTTTTTAACTTTATTAAAGGTGAGACCATGCACCAACCATGTTCACCCTATTAAGGACTATGAAACAATAACCAAATTGTACTTTTTTAGTTCCTACCTCCCATAGAACTATGGTGAAGCTTAATTCTTAAACAATGATTAAACTGAATGCAACGAGCCAATCAAATTTCAGCTTTCATTCATATTTATATATATTTACTTCTTCTTTGAATGAAGTTGCTTATTTTTTTAAGACATGTATTAATTTGTATTTTTTTGGCATACTAGGGGAAGAGCAACAATAGATAACATAGTTCCAATAATCGTCACTTTATTGTCATGTTGACGCCCCAATAGCCATCATAGTGAAAACACCATTAATAACTTTGTTTTGTACCAATAGCCGATCATTTTTTGTAATTTTTTGTTCATAATTGGCCCATTTGTGCACCACTATTGGAACATTTGTGCACCACTATTGGGATATTTATCAACAAGTACTGGCGATTTTGAGTTGACGGTTACTAGAACATCTTTAGTTAGGTATCAGGGGACACTTTGAAATGTGTACTTTTGACTTTTGTGCGCATAACTGATTCCACAACGTGCATCGTTACTACTCAGAAGCCAGATCAATAGCTATAAGCAGTTAAGTCGCATACGAAGACAACTTAAAAAAAGGATATGTGGGTGTGCGAAGTTAGCTATGACGACTACTGGTGCTCTTCCCCTAGTATTTGCTAGATTTATGGGTGTCTAGTGTTAGGGGAGGGTTGCAAGCCTCTGATTAGCGATTCTAAAAAATCAATGCGAGAGAAGGCACAAAACCCTATATCTTTGTTATTGCATTGCAAGGTTACAGGGGTTTCGAGGACCAAATGGATTTTGTTCATAATCCACATGCCTTTACTTTGCTTCAACATCTTGCATACTAGTTTAGTTTGTGTTTTTTCATATTTTTTATGCTCTTTGTGTCTATACCTGTGTTTATTTCACCATATGCAATATGGGAGCAACTACAACGAGAGATAGAGGTAGAGATGATCCCACGTGGCACATCACCTCTGGTCCAAGGTTTTCTGAAGTGTTTGCCATAGACATATATCATTCTGCGTTTTCGCTTTCTTGTTTTGCGAGAGGAGTTATGAAATCCATAGCTTTCTTACGTTGTTTCTTTTTGGGGTTAGGGTTTGGCCCCTGAAGTACCCCGATTGGACCTCGATTATAAGTAGTTTTGATAACCCTCATTTCAAGGCTTTATGTTATGGTTTAAAATGATCTAGTTGATATGTATGCAAAATGTGCAAGCACAGACAAGGCATGCAAATTGTTTAACAGAATGCCTCAGAGAAACACAATCTTGTGATGCATAAGGATTTCAGGTTTGCACAAAATGGTTTTGTTGAAAAGACTTTAGAAACTTCCTAGTAAATGCTAAAGGAAAATTTTTAACAAAGAATCTACGAGTTGGAGAGATTGACTTAGCAAATAAAGTTCGCAACATATTTTTAGATTCAAGGTACTACTTAGTGTTGTTGTAGAGAAGCAAAAATAATTATATATCTGCCACCATAGTGAATAGTTAGCAATTGCATTTTAGAGATTGACAAATCGAGATTTGATTATCACGGCTAATTTCTCATTCAATCATATCAGAGGTATTAAAGTATGTTTATGTTTCCCAAAGGTCGTGCCCAAAGCATAAATAAGCCCCTAACATTTAGGGAAGTCTATCTTTCTTGCGCACCTCAACTTTCCCAACGTTTGTGCTTCAAGTTCTCTTTTGGATTTATAATTTTTTACTTTTTTGAGGATCCATTGGATGATCCACTTGTGCTTAATGTTTTAGAAGAATGTCTTCCATACTTTTTAATATTTACTCATTACTGCAATAGGTCTTTTTTGGATTGTACCTATGGTGGTAGTTGTTATCCTACACTTTCAGATAATTTCCATTGTCTCTCATTCTCCCTTGGGACCTCTGTTATTTTTGGTTTAGTTTTTCTTTATCCCAAAATTTCTATATTTTCATAGAGGATTTTCACTTGGTAGAAACAACCTATAGATATTTTATTTTTTGCATTTTTCTGGGCTTGAATGTTTTTTAACAGTTTTCTTCCTAAAGAATGGATTTCTTCCTTGCAGCTCTCTACTTCTAATGTTTTCCTTAGTTCCTTTGTGGAATGGGCTAAAATAACATTCTTGATATAATGTTTAACCGTTCATGAAACAAATTACCTGATTTATATCCACTGACTAGATGACTTTGTGTACCCTTTTATGGGGATCACCTTACTAAAAATAATTTTTTAAAGATTTCTTACAGGTGATAGGCATCTTTTTTCATTCATAATCTCTTTTAGTTTACTAACGATAGGCAGTCCCTTTTATGAAAATGTCAATGCATGCCTCTATTGAATATTAAATATTTGTTTCTCTAGCATCATGGAGTAGTGTGGTGATCAAGTTGCATTTATTAATGGTTCTTTGTGCATCTTAAGGTAATTTGATCAAGGAAGCAAATCCATTTTATTACTCCATGTGCACATCACACCAAAAGTGCATAATATTTTTGTATGTATAAGCATTGTATAATATATATCAATGATTGGTACCATTCCTTATTTGATATTGTGAGAGGAAAATTTAGGCATTAAATAAAATTCATAAATCCCACATCAATGAAGGTACAAAAATAAAACATAACAAGGAAATAAGATAAGCAAACACAAACCATCCTTCATATGCTTGAAATCATCCCCTCCATTGTCCTTCTTACTTCTCTAATCAAATGGTATGTGGCTCTCAAACTCCAAATTGTAAATGTTTTGAAAGAAAGGGCGAGAAGATTCAAAGATTCGAAGTTAATTTGACAGCATATAGTTACTCAAAATGAGGATGAAAATCATTGCTAAAGAAAATGGCATGAGAGAATCAAGGAAACTAAAAAAGGCAAAAAGATTCAAAAATAGCAAATTGAATGACACAATATGGCAAATTGATATGACAAATTGCTATGACAAAATATGACAAATTGAGAGAAAATTGTGCTCATCAATTATGACATGGTGGAGAGGAAAAATAGCCACTTAGCTATGACAAATTAGGCCTAAAAAATACCTCATTAATTGAATGACAAGTCGAGCATGAAAATAGCCTTCAACTTATGACAAATGAAGCATAAAATAGGAGACAAATTAGAGGAGAAATTAGTGGGAAATGTTAGGAGAAAAGGGTGGGAGAAGAAAATTAAAAAATAAAAAAAATTAGGTGACACTTAATTAATGAATTTTCATTTATTAATTAACTCACAAAAGAGGAAACAAATTAGCCAATTAAATAATTTATTTAATTGTGACTCCAAAAAGGACACTTGGTATAGATAAATGAATAAATTCATTTAACCTAAGAAGAAATGTTGATAGGATTAACTAAATTAATTATCAAGCCCTAGGAAGATGGAGTAGAAATGAAATTAGGTCTTGACACGGATTAAAGCCAATAAATGATAAGGATCGCAATCGAAAGGACAAATAACAAAAAATTGATAATGATATGAAACTAATATTGACAAAGACCAATGACAAAAAGACTAATTGGATAGACGACAACTGACAAGGATCAATGATTAATCAACCCAAAGTTGACAAGAATTAATGATTGATTGAGACTGATGAAAAATCGATCAAAGATTGACAAAAGGTTGATTTGATGAAAAGGTTGACTTGATAAAGACTGACAAGGACCAATGACATATTGATCACAACTTGATAAAGGATTGACGATGATGATAATTGAAGATTGAAAGGGATAAAAGATGATCCAAATTGATTGATAATTGATCAAGAATGATTGACAATTGATTGAAAAATGATAAAGATCCAGGACAAAACCCTAATTTGATGCCAATTAGGATTGACGATGTTCAATTGACATGATAAGTTGATCACGACAAATTATTGCAATTCAAAAAATGATATCAACAAGACCTAATTGACATGCGAGAGATTGAAATCAAAAGGGGAAGAAAAGTAGAAGAACGACAAGATGTCAACAAATGATAAAGATCAAATGCATGACATAGAAGAAATGTTAATAAGATGTGAGAACCCTAAAATAAGGTCACATGGACCCGATAAAGTATGACATCACAAGTGTTGACCATTTTTAGATGCCTACATTTTGTCCCTCTTTGAGACAATGTGAATTTTTAGATGCCTACATTTTGTCCCTCTTTGAGACAATGTGAATCAAAGCATTGTTTCAAAGAACAATCAAGAAATATGCCCCAGACAACAACAAGGTATATACATGCCCCCTCGAGGAATTGGTCAGAAAAATCCAGAAAAGAGGTCAATTGATCGACAACGACGATAAGAAGCCATTAGTTCGAATAGACTCAAAATTGGAGGTCGAACGCAAAAGATACAAGAATTTTAAGGTGAAAAAGAGAACGACCAATACAACTTAGGAAGGGTGCACGTCCATCTAGACAGTTCAAAAGACTATAAAAGGAGATGAGAAGGGCAAAAAAAATCTCATTTTGACCTTGCAATTTGGTGAAATTTGAGTTATGGAGCTAAGGAGACTACAGTAGGATGGCAAACATTCCAGTGGCAGAGCACCTTCGGGAACATGTATGCAACTTCAAATGATCAGAGGGCTCAAGAGGACAAAGGGATCACTCAGTGATAGGGAAATAATTCCTCATTATGATGTAGACACTTCGACTATTGTGTACTTAGCCTGCGGGCCATACTGGGACAGATAGTCCGATTTTGCACTCTGACACTTTTGATATATCTATGATATAAAAATATGTTATAATATGCATTTCATTTCTTTCTATGCGATGTCATGTATGGATGTGGTATGTACATTTCATGTGATGTAATTAATGAAATATGCACTTATGTTTTTATGATGCTTTATGGGATGCAATGAGATAATGATGTGCAATTGCTTTGTTTTTGGTTTTTTATGCAATGTAATGAAGTATTATGATATGCATTGTGTTTGGCATACCGGAGTACTAGATCAACAAAGGAACATATCCCAACATTCTATCGAACATCCTACATCCATCACTCCATCCATATTCCCTCCATCTCCTACACCTTTGTAAATTCCTTCCAAAGCTACTAGCAGTAGTTTAGATGCCAAATCACAAATTCATAAAGCTAAACATCCACAACAATATAAAGATGACCATGTCCACTCAAAAAGACATGCTCAAACAAAGCAAGATCTAATAAAAAAATGCAATAAATCGTAAAGGCCACAAAGGCCCACCAAAGCAAAAGCAAAAACAATGTGGATGTCGAAGAAAAAAGAAGCAATGCATCAAAAAGAAAAATTTCCAATGGCATCCAAAGTTTCTAGTCCACAAGATAAACTTCCTTTCCCTTCATTTCCTAAATCTATTTTGGGTCCCTATGTCCCAAAGCTACCTATCATTACTCCTTTATCATATCCACATGCTCTCTACATTCCCCCCACAACATGTGACAATGTTGGTATTGACAACATCCCCTTATCACACTCACTCTCCCTAATTCCTTCCAAACACTTTCCACCACCATATCCCTTATATCTCTCATCAAATACATCTATTCCAGGCTTTTGCATAATCCACTCATTCCTAATATAGTTGTACCAACATCCAATGATCACTCCACTCCAAATGGGCTCCTCTTACCTTGATATGAGATTTGATCCTTGAGTCCTCCATCCTTCTTCCCATTGTTCCTCCAAATCCATTTATCATCCATCCATCTCCATCCATAAATTTCCTTCCCAAAAATGAAAAAATAATTTTTTTTTGAAAAATTGTCAAAAAATCAAAAAAAGTAAAGAGAAAAAAAAAGTTTGTCCAATGGTGAAAACTTGGCAAACAAGAACCTTGGATGAGTAACATGATGAAAACCTAGCAAACAGGCGTCATGTGTAATTCCCTCCATCCTTTTTCTCTTCACGCTTGGGGAAAGTTCTTTTAACTATCTAGCCATCATCTCCTCCATCTCATCTACCTACCATACCCAACATATCCTATCCATTTCACTTCCTCCATCCTCCTTTGTATCTGGATAAAAAGAAAAGGCCATCATGCATACATGCTTTGGACACCTCTTGGAATCCATTTCCCATTCACAATTCTTCCTCCATTATCCTTCCTATCCACCCATCCTTCCTCTCGTCCATATAATCCTTCTGCATACCTTCATAGTCCTTATCCACCCATCACCCTATGTTCCATTCACTTCCCTCAAATTCTTATCATCCTCTCATTCCTCTTATCATATCCCTACTAGTGCCTCGTTACAAGTGAGATGTCCTAAAAAAGGTCAGGACTTCCTAACAACAACTTAGGGTATAATCTAAAGTTTTGATTTTTCAAGTTTTACAAAACCTAATTTTGAGACTATTATGCAAAAAGACAATGATAATGACAATGACTTAGGGTATGAATCCAAGACATGATATGAATATGATCTCAAGACGTGTTATGGCCTAGAGATATGAAATGACTCAAAGGTATCATGCAATGATATGAGCAAGGATTGTGATATGACCTAATGCTATGATATAATGTGAACCAATGATATGATATAAAATAATAATGTGAGATAAAGTTATGAATGCAAATATATGACAATGTCAATCTAAGACAAGACCTAGGGTTTAGACTATGCAATGATAAAACCTAATGCAATGAGGACATATGAAAAGCAATATGTCCTAAGGTAAAACCTAATTTTAGGATGATAATGATAATGCAAGATGCAACCTAAGACCTATACCTAGTTTGGGTATGATAATGACAATGCAATGAAAATGAATGACAATGACCTAGGAAAATTACCTCAATCCTAAGTACAAAAATGAGGATGCTTACAATGAAATGGACCAAAATGAAAGGTAATGACTATATGTCCTAAGACCTAGGTTTGAACTATGCAAAACCTAACCATAAGTGACATGAATTTTGAAACAAGGATACCTAATGTTTTGACAAGCCATGTTCATAAATGTTGGATGAATACTTGGACAAAATTTTGACCTTTGTTTGAATTAAGGTTGATTGTGACTGCTTGTGAAGATTGTTTTGTTTGCCAATGTTTGATATGTTGGTTATGTCCTTTGTTTGTGATTTACTTTTTAACAAGCACAAAAGATAAAAATTTTGTTTAACTTTGAAAGAAGAGACTCATGTGCATTTAACAACAAATCCCAAGGTTGGCCAGGACAATACTTGTTGAATCCCCTAGCAATAAAATACCACATTCAACCGGATAGTTAGAAGCTTGGTAGCACTAGATCCCCTCCACGATACTCACTTCTTTGGGCATACCAAGCTTCGAATTCCTTGGGTCATCACTTCCCAAGAAATTTACTATCTCTAATTGAAGGGCACATGAGGGGTTTCTTCATTATGTGCGTATCACAACACCTGAGTCAACAAGTAGAAGGGTTTTGGTAAACTAAACACAAAGGGTTGTAGTCCAGGCATCCATTCGATTGGCCATAATCAACAAAATTTCCCACTCCGTTAAAGGAGGCCTCCCAATCTGCAAAGGTTACACTCTACAAGTTTTTACATGACACACAAGCACTAAGGAAGACATAATGTCATTATGGTAGCATGTAACACTCGTTGCTTTCAACTTTCATCATAAACACATTTGTTTATAGGGGCTCAGATGGGCTTGGATTTAGCCTGTTACCACTCGGGTCGTTCCCTCTCACCCGACCTTGTGGGCTTCTCGGGGGATAGGCCCTCTAAAGGTTAAAGCATGCATAACATCTAAAAGAAAACATAGTAAACACTGGTTCTTTAACCTTTATAAATTGAAATGTGCTCTAAGCTACAAAATGCAAACAAGTGTTTCAAATGCAATCTTTTGACCACATCCTACACCAAATGAATTAGTAGTTTATGAATTTAATCTTCGTCCCACAAATACTACAGTGCTGAAAGAAACTGATTAGTATCCCCCCCCAAAAAAAGTTGCTAGAGAAAAAAAAAGAAGCATGCAATAAAAAAAGCTACAGGTAACTAAAAAACGAACATGCAAAAAAAAAGCTAAAAAAACTGATATGTAACTAAAAAAGTGGATATGCAACTAAGCTAAAATGCTAACATGCAATAATTTTTTTTTTAAAAAAAAACTAAAAAAATGACATGCAATCTAAAAAAATGGCATGCGACTAAAAAGGCTAACATGCAACAAAAAAGCTTAGAAAGCTAACATACAACTTAAAATAAATGACATGCAACCTAAAAAGCCGACATGCAACTTAAAAAGCTGACATGCAATTTTAAAAAAATGGCATGCAACTCAAAAAGATAACATACAATAAAAAAAGCTAACATGCAAAAAGGCTAAGGAAGCTTACATGCAAAATAGCTAAAAAAAAGCTGACATACAACTTTAAAAAAAAATGGCATGCAATTTAAAAAAGAAGAAGCTAATATGCAGCTAAAAAACTAGCATGCAACTAAAAAAAACTATAAGGTTCATTTTAACCAATTTGTAAAATAAAACTAAAGATTGTGGTTAATTTGATCCCTTGTTTAATCTAAGATTGATTGAAATTCAAACTAAACAACTGAAATTGAAAATGCAGATTGTGGGTTCTTTTTAAACCAGATGAGTTAAAATGCAGATTGTGTTCAATTTTAACCCATGTAATGAAAGTAGATGCAATTTGTTGTTAATTTTAACCAAAATGAAAAATAATTTTATGTTAATTTTAGCCCCAAACGAAAAGAATTAGTCCAAACTAGTGAATTAAACCTCCTAATCAGACTAAATTGAGATGCAGATTTGGGCTCAAAACTATGATTGTAGACACAAAACACTTCAAAACATGCACAAAACAATGTCAAAATCTACCTCCTAGTTCCTGCATGCAATCAATAACTCGTAAAAAAAAACATCTGAAATGTTAGCACGATTGTTAGTTCACGTCAGGTTCACCAGAAAATGTAACTAGGAATTTAAGAAATGAATTCATAACATAAATTAGTTAACCATGAAAACTAACAAGTTATGAATAATACTCCTAATTCAATCAATGAAAGCATGAAGACAAGATTCAAAAGAAGCTAAATACAAACCAAAACGCAAAATCTCCTCCATGTGATTCCATTATTCTTCTTTCACCTTCAAATTGGATGTGGATCTCACCTACAAACACAAATGTAAGGGAAAAGCAAGTGGATTATGGGAGGAAAATCATGGCATAAGGTTACTCGAAATGTGGTTGTCAAAAATGAGCAATGAGAGCTCAATATATAGAAAATAGGATTTTGAATCAATGGATGAGATTAATCTGGAGACAAGAAGAATCAGTGGCTAGGATCAAACACATAGCAGAGTTTCCATTAGGAGACAAAGAAAAAGTGGAAGAAATCCATAATCAAATTGAGGAAGATAATATAGGGATTTAATAAATAAATAAATTGGTTATCCTCGTATTTTTCCAAATTGGCAGGTTGAAAAGATAAATATGGGATAATTAATAAATAAAATTTAGTAATTATCCGCATATGAGAATATAAATATGCTACTATCCATATTTAAGAATTAGTTAATCAAATAAATTGAATTTATTTAATTATTGAGAGGAAATATTGGAATAAGGGGAAAATAATTAATTTACTATTGTCCTAGGACGCATGATGAAATTTAATGGCATGACTGGAATTAGGTGTCTACAAATATGAAATGCAACTTTTATAGCATCTTTTATCCCATATAAAGAATATTATATTTTCTTATTTAAACTTATGATTTTTTATCCTTTTGAAGTATCGTTATGTTTTGTTCTTAATTGTGTAGTACACTTATCTTATTAGCTCAAATTAAACAAGTTTTAATCATATAAATAAGAAAGAATTGCTATTATGCATGTTACACCATCCTTGTGTTAAACCTATTTTATTCTATATTTGAGCAAGGAAGTCAGACATGAGAAAGGCATGTGCCAGGAAGAGAAAAATAGAAGTAAAAAGAAAAAGAAAATAGAAAAATATCCATGGGAGAGGGAGGGCAATGAGAGTACAAGGAAGAATTTAATGGCAAATGAAACCCACACCAAATGCAGGAGACAAGAAAAAGTAAATGGGATGGTCACTAGAGAGAGGTCATACCTCACCATGCCATGCAGTAATTGCTCACAAAAGTTGGATGTTGTGCATTTAATGTACCATACCATGCAGCAATTGCCTACACAAGCTAGATGCTTTGAATTTAACCACCATTATGATCTTGGTGGAATTGGAAGAAATAAAGGGTGTTTCGTGGGTAAACTAGAGGAGAAAATCTTTTTGGGGAATTCTTTGTGGTATTTTATAGAGCACTTCAGGAGATGGAACAAGAGTACTAATTGGAAAGATTGAAACAAAGAATCTAAAAAGGACAAAATAGATACTCAACTTAGAGAGGTCATAATAAGGAAGGGAGAGAAATTTTTAAGTGTGATCTACTATGTTTGCAATCAAAATAAAGGAGGACAATGTTGATTTATAAGAGTACGGGCATATTTGATGAAATAAAAATCAATATTGATTATTTTAGTGAAAATATTTTAAATTTAAAATCTATTAATTTTATTCATTTTGCATACCCCCTAAGTATATTTGCTTCAAATTAATATAGGAAATATAAACCGGTATACCCATGCACAAGCATATTATTGAAAGCAACTTTTAACACTAGAGGATTCTTCATCTCTAGAGACATTTTTTCGAAGGTGTACTTTGCATGCTCCTTATTTTTTGTTTAGGTAGTCTATCAAAAGAAATTCTGTTGTGATTATTTTCATATTTTGTAAAGTATTCACTATAGCATACCCAATCATAGTATTTGTCAGAATTCTAGTTTTCATTATGGTTTGATGAATTTATCATGGCCATTTTTATTTTCTTATTTGGAACTATTGATATGCTCTTAGAGAATAACACTACTGACAAACATGTAGAAATTTTTTGTTTCACAAGTTTATAAGACTCATAAGTAATTAAAAAATAGCATAATGATATGTTGTAACACCCCAAAAACATAGAAAAACCAGACAAAAGGTTTCATATAGGTATTTCAATCAAGCACAAAACAAAACAATTGAAAAATAGTCAATCTCCATACTTGATTTGAGCAAAAATAAATCTTTTGAAAACATGAATTAAATAATTGATTTCAAATAGTAGATACAATTAAATCCACATTCCCAAATCTCCCTAGTAATTCATTATAATCAAAATTGCAAATTAAACTAAAATCAAAACTGGCAAATAGGAACCTACTTGGAAACTTGTGAAGAAAGACAAAGAAAAGAGAGGAAATTTGTAGACAAATTCTAAAACATGAATCATCTTCCAATCAACAAAATATCAATAATCAAACTTAAGAAATTGAATCCATGCTTCAAGAAAAATTTAGAAAACAATCTTCAATCAACACTGAAAAGCTGCAAACCTTTCTCCAATTTCGCGATCCAAAAATCTCTTCCAAAAATTCTTCAAAATTACAACAATGAATCTTGCCCCAAAATTTTGCAAAAAGAAACGTCAAATAAACTCTCATAAAAAATAATAAATAAAAATCAATTATTACCTAAATAAAGTTCACAAAAACATGCTCAAAAGAAAAGCAAAACCCTAATTCAAAAATACAATTAAAGCAACAATCTCTGATAATTAATTAATAACACTCAAATTATAATTAATATCAATAATTAAAATTAACATAAAATCCGACACACTCAAATAAATCATAAAATAATACCAATATCAAAATAGGACTTACCACTAACAACAATGTGATCAAATATTGTCTACATGACACTTCTAACGAGATGAAAATAAAGACTGGATAATTGTCCCTAGGTTAGGACAATGGCTAGGGTTACATACATTTTGGGCCTTGTACTATCTCATGTACCACCATTGATATTTAAAGACATGCTTAGACTTGTGGGACCACGTGGAGTTGATGTTGTGTGTGTGTGTGTGTGTGTGTGTGTGTGTATGTATACGTATACGTATATGTATATGTATATGTATATGTATATGTATATGTATATGTATATGTATATAGACACACACACTCCCATCTAGTGAAAGGAAAACATGATGTCGTGTGGAGCTCATGAATGAGTAATACAAAATCATTCCCTTCACCCTAAACCCCAAGAAAACAATGTAACAAAGATAAATTCTACACATAAAATAACATTTATAGTCAATGTTCATATGTTGCTAAAAATAGCAATTGCTAATAATAGAAATTTTGTCTAAACGCAAAATTAGGTCCTTTTGATTTTTTTTGAAGTTTCCTGGTGGCTTTCTATTCTTTTTGGAAGTTTCTTTGGATGTCTTTTGGAATGTTTTGGGGATGTTACCGGGCCCTTTTCAAATGGGTCTTTGTCAAAATTTTGATTGGAGTCCTTATTTTAATTGCACAACAAATCGGACTCAATTGTGCAGCTCTGTCCTTCAATTGTATGCACTCAAAAGCCCAATTGCATAGCTTTAGTAACCAATTGCACAATTTTTCTAGGTTTGACTCAATTTGCAATTTTGACCTAATTTTGACTCTTGGTCAATCCCAGAGGCTTAGAGTGACTATGTTTCTTGTTAATTTTTTATTTTTATATCTGATTGGATTTAATTTGGTTGGATTGGTGTTCATATTCCCTTTCTTGTTTTGGCTCATAAAAAGGAACAACGCTTTTGAAGTTATGATGTAGTTTTAGGACTTGGCCTTGTAATTGGTCTTTCTTTGGAAGTCCTATTTGCAGATTGTGCAATCTATTCATGTGTGTGGATTCATGATGTTCCTATTTGTATATCATACGTTTCATGATACTTAATTGAGCCATAGAGAATAGGTTATCTAGGTGTATTAGGGGGAAGAGGTTCTCTATGGGGGTTTGAGCCCAAAGTGGCAGCTAGGATAATTCATAAGAGAGTGGATTAATAAGTGATAACATTAATATAAAACTTTGGGTTGGGTTTTACATACTAATAAGATAATGTTTTGTGCCCCACTCATGGCCTCATGTGCTCGTATAGACAGAGGAAGATATTGGGAAGGCCAATACATTTCAAAAGTGTTTGTTTGGAGGGGCGATTGGATCTGGCATGTTGTGCAATACCTTGTCTTCATTAAAGAATTATACTATACCACATGAGTTCTCTATGGGGTCAAATTTTGGAGTTAGGAGAGGGTTAGACTATAAGGGTAACTCATGAGAGGCTATGTGATGACACTCTCTCCCTATGTATCCTAGAATCATATTGATTTAGTTTCTATGTGGAAGCCTTTGGGAGTATTTTGTTAGTTCTTTGAAGATTTTGATTCTTATTCTTTATTTGGAAGTTTTTTTTTGGTTGTCATCTTTACTTTCTTATCTTGTACAGTGGTGTCTTGTGTATCTTGGTTGTGATGTATGTTCAATTTTTTTTCCCCCTAGCCTTCTTGCTTGTTGTTTGGGGCCTTGTGTCTAACTCCATAACAGGTGGTGGACCTCCAGGTTCCACATGTTTGGGTGGCAGTGTTCACCATCTATTGAGTTTTTGGAGTTGTTGTTCGTGCACGGCTAGATGGATCTTTCTTTGTATTCTGGTGTTTTTTAGTTAGATGCAAATTGTTCTACCATTGTAATATATTGGTTATGTATCTTCCAAAACCAATGTAAAAGAATATGTAATTGGATATTCCAAGTGGAAAGAATTGTAATAGGACTATTATGATAGATGCATTTGTATTAATGGATAAGTTTTAAGTGAATGTACTCATGTGAATTATATGTATTTTCTTATTCCTAATGAAGATTATCATAGGAATCTTTCTTTTGGTTCTTTAAAATGAACTTAGTATAGATATTTATATGATGAGTTATCTGATTAATGATTAGGAGTTTATTTTGATTAAGTTAAGTCGATGCATCCTATTAAAGTAGTTTATAAGATTTGGAATTATGTATTGGAATTTAGTTATTTCCATGTGATTAACTTAGTGTAATGGATTGGCTTGGATCGTGGGTTTGCTCCTCATTGGTCTTGGGTTCGACTCTGAGGCTTGGACTCACTCGATGCACCTGGCTTGCGGGCGCCTTGGTACATCCCCAGTGGACTAGTCTCACCTCAACTCACCCCTTCTTGAACCTCAACTTGGAAATAAGTAAGACCAAGGTAAGGCAGGTTGGGTGCTGGGCTGGGTCGCGGGGATACCACTAGCGCCAAAAAAAACAAAAAAACTTAGTGATATACAACACAAGTTACAAAGTGTTTCTTAGTAGCGACTGTAGGCACATAAATTTGTCTACTAGTTAAATAAATAATAAAAATTTATTTAATGACTAATATTCCTGTATTAATTAAATTGACATTTAATTAATTCACCTTAGTCTATTATGCTATTCTAGTTAAATAAATTTAATCAATTTATTTAATTACTAACTATAGTCCAAGTTATTAAATAAATCTAATTTATTTAATATTCACCTCCTTCTGGCTTGTTAATGGGCATTTGAGGGCTAATCTTCAGAGTCAGGGCCAATCAATCCCTAAGTGGACTCCGCCAGAAAAGGGGTGGATTAAGATTAATTTTGATGGTGCATCGAGGGGCAACCCGGGGGTTTCTGGTGTTGGGGTGATTGCTCGAGACGATTGGGGCAACACTCTGGCCATTGGTGCTAAAAGATTGGTGGATGGGTCGAACAACGTTGCTGAGTGTCAAGCAGCGTTAGAAGCTATCCTAATGGCTAGGAAATTGGGAGTGAAGAAACTCCACTTGGAAGGAGACTCTTAGGTTGTGGTGAACGGGATAGCTTGAGGCCGAATGGAGGCATGACACTTAGACAAGCAGGTTCAAAGAATGCAACTTTTGTTGGGCGGTTTTGAAGATTTTAAGGTGACTCATGTCCTCCAGGAAGCAAACTTGGAAGCTGACAAACTTTCAAATGTGGGAGCGAATGGCTCCTTGGAAAATAATTATAGTTTGTTCGAGGACTTTAGAAATCTTAGTCCTCTCGTTTTTGAACTTGGTTAGATGGCTTATCATAGAAAAGTGAACCTGAGCTCGATTTGAAGTGACCTTTTGAAGCCATGGTCTTATGGGAATTAAAGATCCTCGTAGAGTGTGATCTACGATATTTTTGCAAGTGGCCTTGCGGTGATGGATGATGATGGAGACGATCGGTGTGAGTGACTGGCGATGATGCTTAGTTTTCTGCGAGGTGTGTGGAGTAATCATGACATGTGATGGTGGTGACTTTTAAAGGCTTTTGTGTTTTGTTTCCTGGCACTTTGTGGTGGCTGCTTGGTGGTAGGCGGTGTGTTTAGGTTTTCTTTTGTGCAGTAGCGAGAAAGAATGGAAGCAAATTTTTCTTTGTCATCGGATGGGCAATTGCTTGCATTTCATGGGTTGATCTCAAGGAATAGGCTGACGAATGTCTTCAGAGTGGATGGAGAAGACTTTTGGGGGGCAGTGAGGTTGTTGTTTAGAGAGGAATTCCTGACTCTAGATTGGCGGCTGAGAACAAACCTTGACATTTCGTCGCTTTTTGCTACTTTGGCCTTGCAGGTGGGAAAGTCAGTGGAGGAAGTGCAATGGGTTACATCTCTGGTGTTGAGACCCAAATGGGCAGGTGACTTGCAGGAAGTGGTGGCCCATGTTGTCATTGGCGAAGGGCTGAAGTTGGTGGAAGGCCCGCGAAGGAGGATTGGGGGGATGTGGGGGCGTTGTAGCCCTTTGTCATCTGGTTGGCTTCCCAGCCGGTTGCACTGTAGGTGGAGGACGCAAGGATAGGT
This sequence comes from Cryptomeria japonica, assembly GCF_030272615.1. NCBI lineage: Eukaryota > Viridiplantae > Streptophyta > Pinopsida > Cupressales > Cupressaceae > Cryptomeria > Cryptomeria japonica. Next base: position 518,407,979 of record NC_081413.1, read on the forward strand.
TGGGGCTAGATTGTGGAGTTTGTACGTAAATTGGACCCAATTGAACGAGTGAAGATTCGTGGCAAGGTGACCCCCATTCGGTCTGAGGCCCCTCTGGATGCGGATGGGAGGCCTTTGGTTCGTCACCAGATTCCAAAGAAACAGGTGAAGGTGGTGGAGCATGGGTCTTTGTGTGGTAGCAAGCCAGGAACGGTGCCAGGTGGAGGGAGCATGTCGCAGGAGGCAGGACCCAGCAGGGGTATCCCCAATTTTTCAAGAGAAGAGGCATTGGGGCGGTTTAGTAGATAGATTCTATGGGTCATTAGGGGCCTCTTTGGGGTTTTGTTTTTGTCTGTAAGTGGTCTTTTTGTGGTTGTTGGCCATGGTGGGATGGTGTCTTGTCGAGTTTCTTGTTGTAATAGGGGCGTGACCCTGTAGTATGGCAGAATGTCTATCTGCTCTTTGGATGTAAAACTTTTCTATTTTAAGCAATATATATTAAACTGTTATCGATCAAAAAATATATATTCACCTCCTTCCTATTTAAATAAATTTAACATTTATTTAAAACCATGAATCCCCAAATCAAATCCCCTTTTTAAATAAATCAATATTTATTTAAAAATGACTCATCCACTTGCATTCTCCTACAATTGCAAGTTGCACTTTAAATAGATTTTTATTTAAATAAAATCCTATTTACCCACACCCACCTCTTACTATGTTTTTGTAGATTGTTTTAATCCCCTTCTAGACTCTTCTAACCCCTTCTAATTTAGCCTAACCCCTCTTCTAATCATTTGCACAATCTTAATCCAAGATTAACCTTCAACCCATCATCTCACCCATTTAAGACTCTTATAGAGTCATAAATGCTTTCTTTCTTCAACACTCCAAACCACATGGGTCTTGACCCTTTAGTCAAGGCTTAACCATGGGTAAACTTTGCACAAGAGTTTACCCATTGGATAATAACCTTACCTTTGGATAAAAGCTTTTTCTAATAACTTAACCCACATGAGGTTACCCTCATGTCTTTTCAGGCATTAAATGCTCCTTCCCTCTCCTCTCAAGGCATCTTATGCTGACACTTGTCATCATGGGATTGGATTGAAAACCATCACATGGATCATAAATTAGGCAATCTTGGCCCTCCACAAACTAGATCAATCTTGACCATCCAATCTTCTATTTTGCCTATAAATAGAACCCTTCTCCACAAGAAAAAGGGAGAGAGCATGGAAGCATTGTTATTATAATGGAATTACATCGGATAACTAAGAGCTTTCTCATAGCATCATCATTTACATTTGCATAGAATCTTGTTTAACATTTTCCAACCATCTTGAATCTCCATATGGCATCCATGACTTGTGCTAAAAGCTGAGAGCTTCATTCATTTGGGACTTGAAGAGGAGAGAAACAAGGGAGGAACAATCATCAAAGCATCATGCAGACATCTTAGGAGGACTAACCTTTTTTTCTTTGCTTGTTTGTGCTTCTTTCATGTTGTTTTTAAACCTCCTTTGAATATGTATTGAAATCGTTTTTGTTTATCTTGTTTTGGTTTTGGTTGGAACTAACCTACTAATGGTGGACCTTGTTTGTGCCTTTTCTATCAGCATCGTTTGGTGAACCCGACATGAATCGAACATTTAAAATTTTAAAATTTTGCTTAACTTTTTGAAAATTTGCAGGTTTTTACGCACAGGCAGTGTTTTAGCGCCTTCATCGCCCAGAATAGCACCTTTGTCGCTCATTTTAGCACTTTTGCTGCGTAGTTTAGCACCCTATTCTTGGTCCACTAGGTTTTAGTATTAGCGCTTTATTCATTTCTATAGCTTTTGAACTATTATAGCGCTTTTGTGCTTCTTTGTAGTGCTTTTAGTTTCAAATAGCACTTTTGTTCTCTATTGGCGCTTTTGTAACCTACACTAGTTTAGCGCTTTTGTCATGGACAGAGAATTAATTTTGTAACCTCAAGAAATATTTTTAGGCTTGTGATCCCACCATGTGCACTAACTTTTTGCATGTTCTAATTGTAGATTTTCTAACTCTTTGTGTAGGTTTTGGGAGGAATTAGTTGATTTTTTGGTTTTTAATCTTCTTGTTTTCACAAAAGGATTAAAATGAACTTCACATTTCTTTGGTGTACCTAAAATAAAGCTCATGTTTCATTTTGGTGCATAAAAAGAACTTAATCTTTCTTGTTTTCATAAAAGGATTAAAATAAACTTCATATTCTTTGGTGCACCTAAAATAAAGCTCGCGTTTCATTTTGGTGCATAAAAAGAACTTAATCTTTCTTGTTTTCACAAAGGGATTAAAAAGAACCACGTTTGCCTTTTCTTGCAAAGTATAAAAAGAACAACAAAATTCACAATTGTTTTTTTTGCAAGTTAGGATCATCTTCATTTGGGCTTTAAAAAGAACCAACAATCTTTCAATTCTTGCAAAGATTAAAAAGAACAATCAATTCTATTCTTGCAAGTAAAAAGAACAAGCCACCCTTTTGTTTTAGTAAGTGATTTTACTCTTGTTGACCAAATTTGATTGCAAGTTCAAAATAAATTTCCATATGGGATTAAAACTGTACACCATGCTTGTTGGAGCGACATCTCCAAATAGAGGTTAGAAAACCATTGCAATGATGGTATAAAAAGAACAAGTGTTCTTTGTGCTTGAAAGTGATAGGCATATTCTCTCCCCTTCATTGGGTGATCAAAAAGCCAAACTCGTCATTTTACTTGTTTTCTTTAGCTTTTGCAATTAGGAAAACTCCTTTAGCTGACCTGCCCTCCGGAGAAGCCCATAAGGCCGATGAGAGGGGAATGACCTAAGTGGGGAACAACTTTAAAGCCAAGTTTACCAACCCACTATAATTGAATGTGGAGGCTAATGAAAATCCCCTCCAATGGCAGTGTGCATTGATAGCCTTCCCCAATATCCTTGAGATACAAAAAGCCTTTATTTTAAAGGTTGGGAAGCCTCTTAAGGGAGTTTATATTTCGCCGTGCCAAACTGAACCTTTACTAAAGAGCTTTAGAAGTAGAAACCTCACCAAGTCAGTTAGCCAGACATTTGTAATATCATAGTGCAAGGGTTGGGAAGAATCTGCCCCCAAGACACTCACCATATATCTCCCAAGAAAACGATCCAATTGAGGAGCAATTATCTTTGGTTCAAATTCTAGACAAAGGCAAAAAAACGCGCACACCTTAGGGTGTGGCAGGGCTGTTTGAGCTGACAGAGTATCAAGTGTGGGCTATTGATATTAGGAATGACTTTTTTGACAATAGTAGAGTCTTTTTGATTTGTCTTTTGTTTGTTAGAACCTATGAAAACAAAAGAGGATTTGAAAATATCCTTGAGCAGATTTGAAAAGATCCTAAACATACATCAACAGTTATCAAGAGAAAAAAAGTGTTTCTATGTGCTTGTGTGCTTGTCATGTATTATTGTCAAAGAAATCATCTACCATTTGAAACAAGTTACATCCCAGAAACAAAATTCTTGAAAAAGCCATCAATGCTTCGTATTTGGAAATATCTCAAATACAACAAGAAATCAATTTATCGACAGACCAAAAATAAGCAAAGTGAGAAGAAAACCCAAAAGAAAAGAAGTTTCTTGTACAAAAACCGTAAGCTTTTGCTAAAGCATCACACCTTCATCCATGACTCACGATTTTAGTTATGGTTTTACTGACAATTTTGAACTAGAACCCATCGCATCACAAGCTTTTTTTCAAAGAAGAGCTTTATCATATAGACACAAACCAGGTCAATGCATTCTTCTATCATACATTCCACAACCCGCAATCACCTATTAGAGATTCCAAGGTTACACCTCTTCTATAGTTCATCTTCTTTATAAAATTTTCTAAATCACACATTTTCCATATCTCCTAAACATTCAAATCATTTCCAAACATCTTCCATATCTCATAAACATTTAAATCACCTTCAAATTCATCTTCCATACTTCATCAAATTCATAAAGTCATATTCCCCCATTTTTTTATTTTCTCATTTCCACATCTTCACTCTTCATTTTCAACTCAAATTTATAAATTAACATATCTTTCATCTTTCTCCATTTTTCAAACCATACTACATTTTCAAAATCATACTCACACATCTTTCATAATTCATTTTCTAAACACCTCCATATTTCATCTTCTAAAGTTATCTTCAAATTTACCCATCTTTCAAAAGTTATTTTCTCTTCCTTCATCAAATTGAAATCATTTTAAAAAAAACATATTTCATTTCCACCTCACATCTACTTCATTATCTTCTCATAAAATATTTCACATGTCTTCCCCAATTCATCTTTATCATTCTAATTCATTCATCAAACTCATAGTCACCTAGTAGAAATTATAAGATTTCCAAATTCATTTCAAAGCTCACTCCAAAAACATCAAAATTCCATTCAACTCGCAACACACAAAGGTTTTGTCCTTAGTTCTTTTGGGATATTGTGACTCATATCAACAAACATACTTTCTAGTGTGTCACTACATCTAGGATCAATCATCCTAAGGGGCATTACTAAACATCGTAGATAGGTTAAAACTACCTTTGAGTGCATCCTCTCAAAGCTAGGTAGCTTGTGCTTTGTAAAAACATAAAAATTGCACCACCTCATCTCACAATTGTTAAAATACCAAACCAATGATTCTAAAGAGAACTTTGTTGATACCCAACCTTTTGTAAATGAGATCACTCATCCATAAATTTTTCATCATCCACTCTTGGAATCATAAGAAATGAATCAAACACCCCTCAAAAGACAAACTCTAGGACTAGGTCTCAGAGTCAGAGACAAACTCAAAATGAAATATGGGAAGAAGAGGAAGAGGTCATTAGCCCCTTTTCAAGAAGAGGAGACCAAGACACCCCTACACAAGCACAAATAGTAGAAGCAACTAGCAATCCCAGATTTAACAAACTTTTTGAGGAAATTCTCAAAGGAAATGTTGACGCCCATTTTCTAAGACTTGCTCAAGAAGGAGCAAAACTCCCTCCAGACTTTGTTGTATCACAACTTAGGGATATACCAAAACAAGCCCAACATAGCCATCAACAAGAACAAAATCAAGATGACAGGAGGGCAAGGAATGCCCATAACTATGATTATAACTATCAACAAGGAAACATCTCGCCTCATCCTACATAAATTAATATGTTGAGACAAAAGATGCAAGACCTCACCCAACAAGTACATTCACAAAGATTACAAAAGAAATACGCTCTCGAAGATATCTGTCTATATCCATTTCATAGAAACATATACATGCCTCCTTTCCCACGCAACTTCGAAACCCCAAAGTTTGATAAATACAAAGGAAAGGGAGATTCTAGAGATCAAGTTGTTGATATGTTGCGACTGATCATAAAATTATCGTACACTCATCATGTGTCCTCGCCGCCCTCGAGGAAAAAAAATTGGCATTTTTTGTTGTTGAAAAAAATCGACATTGTAAGAAAACCCTAAAAATAACTGACTTTGAGTGTTGCCCTAAAAATCTCTTATTATAAGCGGCTGGAATGTAAAGGCAATGTGTTGTGTTGTACTAATTTACTGGATAATAAGAAAAGATTGTACGACTATGTTTTGTGGATGTAGCCCATATTGGGTGAACTATGTTAAACCTCCGTGTTATGCATTTTTCTTCATCTTTTGTGTTTGTATCTGCATATAATTGTTTTGTGTTTGCTCCAGATCTCTCTAAACCCTAACAATTAGTATCAAAGTCATGTATTTTTATAAATTGACAAGGACTTTCAGTTTTGAGTGGGAGCAATGGATGAAACCGAACTCAAGGTCAAGAAGTTCAACAACCAGAATTATCAGTTATGGAAAATGCAGATGGAGGATTACCTATAACAAAAGGATCTGTGGTGGCCACTGGAAGGAAAGTTAAAGAAACTGACCACGATGTCAGATGAAGAATTGGATATTCTGGATAGAAAGGCACTAGGAACCATTCGGTTGTGCCTTGTGTCATCTGTAGCATTCAATCTATCACAAGCAAAAATAACTTCAGATCTCATGGTGACACTGGCTAAACTGTATGAAAAACCCTCAGCTTCGAATAAGGTATTTCTTATGAAGCGTTTGTTTAATATAAAAATGAGTGAGGGAGGATCTGTAGAAGATCATTTAAATGAGTTTAATACAGTTACGAGCCAATTGAATTCTATAAATGTTAACTTTGATAAAGAGGTTAGGGCTCTCTTAATTTTATGTTCTTTGCCAGAAAGCTGGAATAGCTTAGTTATGGCTATAAGTAACTCTGTCTCTAGTTCAAATACTTTGAAATTTGATGATGTTGTTGGTGTTATCCTAAGAGAGGAAATGCGACAGAAAAGCACAGGTGGGACTTCAACATCAATAGGAACTGTTTTGAATGTTGAGAAGAAGGGAAGATCAAAGAAAAAGGGAAAAGGTCCTGGGCGTGAGAAGTCACGAGGGAAGTCAAAGAAAGGTTGTTCTCAATCCAAAGGAAGAAAAGATTGCTGGTACTGCGAAAAGTCGTGACATTTAAAGAAAGATTGTTGGTCTCAGAAAAACAAACAAGGAGATGGAATTGAAGATGACAATAAGGAAGCTAATGTTGCAAGTAATATTGTACACGATGCCTTGATCCTGTGTTTAGATAATGTTAACGATTCTTGGGTAATAGATTTAGGGGCTTCGTTTCGTGCTACACCCCATAGAAAATATTTTATAGATTATGTTCAAGGTAATTTTGGACAAGTATATCTGTGTGATGACGAGCCCTGTCAAATTGTTGGAAAAGGCAAGATAAAAATCAAGTTGCAGAATGGAAATGACTGGTTGTTGCAGGAGGTAAGACATGTTCCTAATTTAAGAAGAAAATTAATTTATGCAGGTCATCTTGGTAGTGAAGATGCATAGTTACCTTCACAGATAATGTCTGAAGGTCACTAAAGGTGCATTCGTAGTAGCTAAAGGTGCAAATGTAGGCACATTGTATTTGATTACTGGTAATACTTATTCTACCTTAGCTGCTATAGAAAAAGTTGTTGTAGGGAAAACTACAATAGATATTGCAAGGACGTATTCAAAACTGTGGCACCATAGACTCGAGCACATGAGTGAGAAAGGGATGAAAATCCGTCACTCTAAAAATTTGTTGCCAAGATTGAAGTAGATTGATTTATAATTTTGTGAAAATTGTGTTTATGATAAACAAAAAAGAGTTAGATTTCTCAAGGTTGGAAAAGAGAAGAAGAGTGAGAAATTAGAGCTTGTGCATTCAGATGTATGGGGACTGACTCAGGTGTCATCTCTTGGGGGCTCTTTTTATTATGTTATTTTTATAGATGATGCAACCTGGAAAACATGGGTATATTTCCTAAAATAGAAATCAGATGTTTTTGAAACATTTAAGAAATGAAAAGCTTTGGATGAGAATGGGATAGGAAAAATCTTGAAGTGTCTCAAATCTAATAATGGAGGTGAGTATTGTAGCAAAGCATTTGAATATTACTATTCTTTCAATGGAATCCGAAGGCAAAAGACAGTTCCAGGAACCCCACAAGAAAATGGTGTATCTGAGAGAATGAATAGAATAATCATGGAGTGTGCTAGGAGCATGAGATTGCATGTTGGACTGCCCCTACATTTCTGGGCAAATGTTTTACATACTGTTGTTTATTTGATAAACAGAGGGCCTTCAAACCCTTTGGATGGTGGCACTCTAGAGGAGGCATGGATTGGTAAAAAGTTAAATTATTTTTTTTGAAAACCTTTGGTTGTGAAGCTTTTGTCCATGTTGATAAAGAGAATAGAAGCAAGCTTGATGCTAAATCTAAAAAATGTACCTTCATTTGGTATGGAATGGATGAATTTGGTTATCGGTTATGGGTTTTGAAAATCGGAAAATAATTAGAAGTAGAGATGTTATATTTAATGAGAAGGTCACATTTAAAGAACAAATTTAGGAAAAGAAGCATGAACAGGTCAAAAAGGAATATGTGGTGCTGGATGAGATTCCAAAAAATAAAATGCCATCGGTACCTGATGCTGAGCAACAATAAAATATCCCACAAACTCTTGCAAGTGTTAGATGTTCTACGAGGTTAAGTAGACCTCTTGAAAGATTTTCTCCTTCTTTGTATTCTATTTTATTAACTGATTCTGGTGAACTAGAAGGATATGAAGAAGCAATGCAGGTGGATGCCAAAGAGCAGTGGGAGATAGGCATGAGAGAGGAAATGGATTCCTTGATGAAGAACTAGACCTAGGAACTAGTCCCATTACCTAGAGGAAAAAGAGCCTTGCCAAGTAAATGGGTTTATAGGCTAAAGGAGGAGGATGGAGGACAAAAAAGACATAAGGTCAGACTTGTGGTTAAAGGTTTTGCACGAAAACAGGGTATAGATTTTGATGAAATATTTTATCCACTTGTAAAAATGACTTCAATTAGAACTATTCTAAGTCTTGTGGCTACAGAAGACTTGCATCTTGAACAACTAGATGTTAAAACTTCTTTTCTCCATGGGGATTTGGAGGAGGTAATCTACATGTAGCAACCACAGGGATATGAGGTCAAAGGTAAGGATGACTTAGTGTGCATGTTGAAGAAGAATCTGTATGGCCTGAAGCAAGCACCCCAACAATGGTATTTGAAATTTGATAGTTTCATGGCTGAACAAGGTTACCATGGATGTCACTCTGATCACTGTGTTTATTTTAAGAGATTGGATAATGGTAGTTATATTATCCTGTTACTTTATGTTGATGACATGCTTGTTGTTGGGTCTAACATGCATCATATAAATGAACTTAAACAAAAATTATCAAAGTCATTTTCTATGAAGGATCTGGGTGCAGCTAAGCAAATCCTTGGTATGAGGATTTCACAGGATAGGAAAAATAGAATGTTAACTTTGTCCCAAAGTGAGTATATAAAGGTGTTGAAAAGATTTAACATGCATAATGCAAAAGAAGTTAGTACACCTTTGGTTAGTCATTTTAAATTGACTAAGGAGATGTGTCCAAAGACACAGGAAGAGGTAAATAAAATGTCTAACATCCTGTATTCATCAGTTGTTGGTAGTCTGATGTATGTGATGGTATGCATAAGGCCAGATATTGCACATGTAGTGGGAGTTGTGAGCAGGTATATGAGCAATCCAGGAATGGAACATTGGAATATTGTCAAATGGATTCTCAAGTATTTTAGAGGTACTACTAGCAAGGCATTATGTTTCCAAGGATCAAATGCTTCTCTACATGGATATGTTGACTCTGATCTGGTAGGTGATCTTGATACAAGGAGGAGTACTACAGGGCATGTTTTTACTATAGGGGACTCTGCAGTTAGTTGGATTTCTAGATTGCAAAAGGTTGTTGCGCTTTCAACCACTGAAGCTGAGTATGTCATTGCTACTGAAGCTATCAAGGAGATGATTTGGTTACAACGTTTTTTGGAGGAATTGGGCCAGATGTAGGAGGCTAGCCTATTGTATACTGATAGCCAAAGTGTCATTAATCTTGCAAATAATTCTTCTCTTCATTCGAGGACAAAACAAATTCAGCTCAAGTACCACTTCATATAGTCTGTTTTGGAGGATGGCTAGTTACAACTTGAGAAGATTCATACAAGTGATAATCCCGCAGATATGTTCACAAAGGTAGTCCCATGAGAGAAGTTGATTTCCTCTTCAGTTTCTCTTGCCCTTCTTGATTAAAAATTATGGAATTAAGGAACAACCAAGACTAGGATTTTTATCTAGTGGGAGTTTCAAATTTAGCAGTGTCATCCAGGATCAGTCTCCAAGTGGGAGATTGTTTGGCATGGAGTTTGATCAGTCTCCAAGTGGGAGATTGTTGATATGTGGTGACTGATCAGGAAAGTACTATAGACTCGTCATGTATCCTCGATGACATTATAAGAAAACCCTAAAAATAACCGACTTTGAGTGTTTCCCTAAAAATCACTTATTATAAGCGACTGGAATGTAAAGTTAGTGTGTTGTGTTGTAATAATTTACTGAATAATAAGAAAAGATTGGACAACTATTTTCTGTGGATGTAGCCTATCTTGGATGAACCATGTTAAACCTCTATGTTATCTGTGTTATGTATTTTTCTTCATCTTTATGTTTGTATCTGCATATAATTATTAATTTGTGTTTGCTCCAGATCTGTCTAAATCCTAACACATGTGCGAGAATTTTACTCCGCCTGCTTAGAGGTTGCATATGAGGACACATATTTAATGTACCTTTTTTCCCCAAAGTTTGGAAGGCTCACCTATGCAATGGTTCTCACGCCTACCTGGCAGGATCTGGACCTTTGAGGACCCGGTACAAAAATTTATCACTCATCATGCACATAACATAAAGCGAGATGTCTCCATGGCTGATCTATGCAATACAAAACAAAAGAATGACGAGATATTCTCAACATTCTTACAAAGATGGAGACACCTTTCTAGCATATGTTTCTTCCCCATTCCTGAAGAACAATTAGTTGAAATTTTTATTTTTAACTTAAATGAGGAAATGGAATTCTACTTAGACATTAAATGTTCAAATACTTTCAAAGACGTGTTAGCCCAAGGGCCTAAAATCAAAAAAGCCCTTATCAAAAAGGCACTCGTCAAAATCTACAAAGACAACTAGGATGGTCCACGACCAACCTAAAATAGTGACAAACCAAATTTTTGGCCCAAGAACAAAAACATTGTTAACGATGGTATTGTGGACTCACGAACTGTCAAAATCATGCAACCCATAGTCAAATTGTAGGGCAAGCAGATAATCACAACAATCCTACTACCAATGAAGGTAATCCCCAAAACAATCAAGGAAATCGAACTCGAAATACACAATAAGAGGAACCTAAAAATAGGTACCCTACCTACAAACCCAATCACACATATACACCCTTGGGAGAACCTCTTGAAAAGATCTTATGACAACTCATCTCTTATGATCTTATCACATTGCCTAAAATGTCAAACTATGAACCACAAATTAAACCTTCATGGTGGAGAGATAATGAGTTGTGAATTTCATAAAGGAAAAGGACACAAAACAAACAACTACCATCAGTTAAAAGATATCATTCAAGACCTCATTGATCGGGGCGACGTAGAAGTAGATGGTAACAATGCAAAACTTCCAATACTACTCATATCATGTTCAAGAATCCATTCTCATCATATGAGAAAGGGGGTCCCTCCCATCAAGGTAAGAATCAAGATAACACAACAAACTATACCCGTGCACCATATACTGATGCAAGGGCATCCGAGAATTCTTCTGGTTGGAGCATTTGACCATGGAGTTGTTGATTACCGAGGATGTGATCTTGGAGATTGCATTGTCTTGAAAAAAAATTTGTGGGGTGGCGGATTGTGAATCCTACCTGCAACTGCAAAGGACTGGCATGAAGATGGCATGAAGAGGAAATAGGAATGGTGGAGCGCATGGGAATGCAGACACTGCTATGATGAAAATGTTGAGAGGAATTGCAGCCTAGTTGGAAGCTGTTGAAACGACCCAGAGAAGAGGTCGACATATTGAAGATGTGAGCGAAGATGAAGAAGAAGAAGCACTGACATAACAAGTAGCAAATCCATCGGCGATTGATCCAGATGAAGAGAGGTTTTTGAGGGTTTTGATAAGGGCGAACACTAAACCACATTTTACCCCACTAGAGTATGATGGAAAGTTGGATTCAGATGAATTAAGGGATTGGATCTCAAAGATGGAGAAGTATTTTGATTTTGAGAACACCACAGAAGAAAGAAAGGTGAAATATGCATGTACTTGATTGAAAGGTCATGCATCTCTTTGGTGGGAACATTTGTAGGTTGACAGATAGAGAAGAGGCAAAGAGAAGATCAAATCATGGGAGTGGATTGTTGCTAAGTTGAAATCAAAATTTATGCCAACTGACTACCAAGTAAATCTATTTTGGAAGTTACATAACTTAAAGTAGAAAGAATAAAGTGTAAAGGAGTATACTGAAGCATTCTACAAGTTGAATATTAGATCTCGACATGTCGATGTTGAGGTTGAACAAGTTGCAAGATATTTGAATGGATTGCGGATGTCTATACAAGATGACCTCAGTTTGATCAAGTTGCAGAGTGTTGAAGAAGCTTACCAATATGCCTTGAGAGCAGAAGAGAAGTTGAACAAAAGACATGAGCAGAGACAAAGAGGTAGAGGTGGAAGGTTTTCCGGAGGAAGATTTGAAGGAGGCAGAGGATATTCCAGAGGAAGAGGAATCTGTACAGATCAGAACAAGGACAAAGAAGTAAGAAGAGACGATGGTTCATACCAGAAGAATGACAAAAATCTCTACCAAATGGTCACCAAAATGAGAGTTTTGGAAAAGATGATAGACGACAAGATAAGAGTGTGTTTAAAGGGACTTTCTTTAAGTGTGGAGGAGAAGGACATCGTGCTTTTGAATGTAAGAAGATATAGAACACTAGGAGAATAACATTGGTAGAAGAAGACCCCACCAGATCAGCTAACAAACCGGAAGATGGAGAACTGTTGATGATGAGGAGAGCTTTGTGTCTTACCGGAGAGGATGAAGAACCCTTGTAGAGGAGGAATTTGTTCAAGACCAGATATAAGGTATCTGATAAGTGTTGTAAAGTAGTTATTGATAGTGGTAGTTTAGATAATCTTATTTCAAAAGAAATGGTGAATAAATTGAATTTGAAAAGATTGAAAAACCCTAAGCCTTATTAGATAGCATGGATTTAGGACAATCATATGTTGTTAGTAAGTGAGAAAAGTTTGGTGAAATTGAAAATTGGGAATTATCGTGATGAATTTTTGTGTGATATCATGCCTATGGATATTTATCACATTTTGTTGGGTAGACCTTGGCAATTTGATAGACAGGTAATACATGATGAGAGAAAGAACATATACACTATTTTAGTGAATTGGATAAAACAAACCTTGTTACCCTTGGAGGAGTCCCTAAAGAGTGAAGTCTATACGAATGCTAGAATATGTTTGGTGGATGGAAGGAAATTCTTGGATGGAATGAGACATGATAATGTGTGTTTTGCCTTAGTTCCTAAGAAAACTGAGAACCCAAAGCATGAAGAACAATTGGAGGAAATAAAAGTTGTTAACAGAGTATGGAGACATCATTTCAGATAATGTTCCTGATGCATTACCACCTGTGAGGATTATCAATCATTGCATGAACCTAATTCTTGGAGCTATTTCGCCTAACAAAGATGCACACCAGATGACACCGACAGAGAACGAGGAGCTAAATAGACAAGCACATGAATTGTTAAAGAAAGGTTTGATAAGAGAAAGTTTGAGTCCCTATGTAGTACCCGTCCTGTTAGCATTTCAGAAGAATGGATAATGGAGGATGTGTACTGATTCCAGAAAAATAAATAAGATCACAATGAAGTACCAGTTCCTTTACCTAGGATGGATGATATAATAGATTGTTTGAGTGAGGCCAAATACTACAGGAAGATAGACTTGAAGAGTGGATATCATCATATCAGAATTAGAGAAGGAGATGAGTGGAAGACAACATTCAAGACAAATGAAGGATTGTATGAATGGTTGGTGATGCCTTTTGGGTTGACTAACACACCAAGTACTTTCATGAGATTGATGAATGAGGTATTGAAGAAATTCTTGGTAAAGTTTGTTATTATATATTTGGATGACATTTTGATTTTTCAGTAAGACAAAAGAGGAGCATGTGTTGCATTTAAGACAAGTTTTGCAGAGGTTGAGAGAAGAGAAGTTGTTGATAAATCTTAAGAAGTGTAGTTTCATGAACGAAGAGTTAGTCTATTTGGGATTTGTGATATTTGTGGATGGATTGAAGATGGACCCTGAGAAGGTAAAAGCAATTGTTGAATGACCTACTTCGGAAAGCATTGGAGAGGTAAGATCATTTCATGGATTGGCTAGTTTCTATCAGAAGTTTATCAGAAATTTCAGTTCAATTAGTAGCCCTATGATTGAGACAATGAGAGGAGATAGGAAAGAAATCAAGTGGACAACCAGAGAAAATAAGAGTTTTGAATTGTTGAAGCAGAAGGTGACTGAGCAACCTATGTTAGCTTTACTGGATTTCAACAAGGTATTTCAAGTAGACTGTGATGCAAGTGGAGTCATGTTAAGTTAGGAAGGGAGAGCAGTAGCTTATTTAAGTGAGAAATTGAATGATGCAAGAAGGAGATATTTAGTGTATGATCAAGAATTTTATGCTCTAATTCAAGCCTTCAAGAAGTGGAGACATTACCTATTGCCTAATGAATTTGTGTTGTATGTACCGATAACCAAGCCTTGCAGTATTTGAATAGTCAAGTAAGTTGAATCAGACACATATGAGATGGGTAGAATTATTGCAGAGTTAAACCTTTGTGTTGAAGCATAGAAGTGGAAAGTCAAACAAGGTTTCTGATGCATTGAGTAGAAGAAGAAATTTGTTGATAGAGATGAGAGTGACAGTATTAGGATTTGAAGAGTTGAAGACCTTGTATGGTCATGACCCAGATTTTGCAGAACCTTGGAAAGCATGTGGAGAATTGGTTATGGTAGATAGAAGTAAGTGGTTGGAATATTTAATTAAGGATGGGACATTATTCAGAGGAGTTTAGTTGTGCATACCTAAGAGTTCTATGAGGGAGAATCTAATAAAGGAGAAGCATAGTGGAGGATTAGTAGGACACTTTGGTGTTGACAAAACGGTAGAATTGGTGAGTGAACATTACTTTTGGCCTTAGATTCATAAGGATGTTAGGAAATTTGTGCAGAGCTGTAGAATTTGTCAAGTTGCAAAAGGTAGTAGGCAGAATGTGGGATTGTACAAACCTTTGACAATTTCAGAGAGACCTTGGGAGGACATAAGCATGGATTTCATACTTGGATTGCCTTAGAGACATAGAGGAAATGATTTTATATTTGTGGTGGTGGATAGATTCTCAAAGATAGTTCATTTGATAACTTGTAAGAAGACATGAGACACAGTGCATATAGCTGACCTTTTTTTCCAAGAATTGGTGAGATTAAATCGATTACCTAAGAGCATAGTTTCAGACAGAGACACTAAGTTTGTTGGTTATTTTTGGAGAAGACTTTGGAAGAGGATAAAGACATTTTTGAAATTCAATTCTACTTTTCACCCATAGACTGATGGATAGACAAAGGTAGTAAACCAAAGCTTGGGAAATTTCATGAGATGCTTAGTTGGAGAGAAGATCAAAAGTTGGGATTTGATTATTGCACAAGCAGAGTTTGCCTACAATAATTTAGTGAACAAGAGTACCAAAAGAACAACTTTTGAGATTGTTACTAGAGTACACCCTAGAAGTATATCAGAATTGAGGGATATCAGTAATGAAGACAAGAGGAGTGCAAAAGCAGAATAATTTGTAGAACACATGAAAGCCTTACATATTCAGGTTAAGCAGCATTTGGAGGATATGAACAACAAGTATAAGGAGAAAGAAGATGAGAAGAGAAGACATAAGGAATTTGAAGTTGTCAATGATGTGATGGTGTATCTGAGATAATAAAGATTTCCAATAGGAACATATAACAAGTTGCAGATGAGAAAGTTTGGACCTTGCAAGATCTTGAGGAAATTCAATTGCAGAAATGCATATGAAGTGGAGCCACTAGATAGTTTGAGTATTTCACTTATATTCAACATTGCAGATCTACAACAGTATCATGAATTAGAATTCAATGAAGATAGTATTATAGACTTGGAGAAACAATTGCCCCGAAAGGAACTAGATCAGATTGAAAACATTTTGGACAGTAGGATTGGGTGTAGCACCTAGTGAAGTCAGTACAAGGAGTATCTTTTGAAGTGGATGGACAAACCAATTGAAGATTAATCTTAGATTTCTTAGGCAGAGGTGGACCACCTTGGTTTTCCTCTAACCCCAACAAAGTGAGGGACTTGCCTTTTATTTTAACAACCTCAGATGTCTGATGCATGAGCATCCTCGGTTCTTGGCAATCTTGCATCAACCAAAAAAAATTATTTTCAGTTTCTTTTCTATTTTGCAGTTTCAACATTTCTTTTTGCATTTTCTTGCATTTTATCATGGGATCTTGAAAAGCTATATTTTTCTTGTAATCATGACAATCTTCCTTATTCCTGAACCGCGGGACGTTTGGATATTTTTCCGGCAAGTTATCGCTTTCGGATTTCGAGATAGTTTTCTAGCTTAGAACACCGGAACCGATTGGACCTATTTGCTATTGGTGAATTTTGTGGATCCTTTTTGTAGCTTGTGGAGCCCCAATTAATTGATTCCAATGTTCCTTAGCATGTGGCCAACCTTTCCTCTAATCCACACTTCTTCCTTTGAATTTTTTGAAGGATTTTCATTAGCTTAGGCCGACCTAGTGGTTTTACATGTCTGATCTTGTTCTTCAGCATTTGATCCCTCTTGGACCGATGCAGATCTCTCTTGAGCATATATATCAATGTAATTAAGCATCACAATTCACTCTAGAGAGAATATATAAGACATATCTTCAGATTTAGAGGTCTAGAGTTGACCGATTTTGTAATAGAGCATGTATGTAGCAGGCCAGGAAGCCGAATCTTGTAGCCCAGATGTTACCGATCATTTGTAATCAGTTTTCATGATATAATCAATCAGTTCTGCATTGCCTCCATCAGTTTGTCTTTCTTTCATTGTGTTTTGGACCTAACCGATGTTCTTTGAGGTCAACGCGAAGTTCTAAGCATTATTGGAGGCGTTCTTGGTGTTTTGGCCGACATTTTAGTGTTCTCACGTTTCTGTATGAACCTGTGAATCTTTGGCCGACTTGATTTAGTTGTTGAGGATTGCAGATAGTATAAAGAGGAAGTTTGGAGATTGATTTGGAAGGCAGAGGTCCGTGAAAGATAAGAATCTAGAAAGATGTAGATTTCAGAGGATTGCGGTGTTCTAGTCTGGTGGACTGAGGTCCGGATCAATAGAGTGTTACCCAAGATAGAGTTGTTAAGCAGATGATCTGTGGATCATATATTTGAGTTGTTTGAATGATTTTGTGATTCTGGGCTACAATTTAGTATGTCCAAAGCCTAAGGGCATATGCAATTCATCAAAACAATATAGGGATTGAGCTTTGAGGATGGGTTTTTCCCTTTGAGGGTTTTCCTAGGGTATATCTTGTGTTGAATGATCTTGTTTTGCTTTGTTATTTCTTAGCGTTTGTGTTATAGGCTGAAAGGCAGGGCTGTCCTTCATTGGACCCCCCTACCTTGACTGCATTAGGTGGCATTAGAGCATAGAGTTGGTTGTGAACTTGTTGGAAGAATAGAACTTGAGGCAACTTGAAGACTTGTTCAGATCATCGAACATTGAGGCAGTACAAGGCTTGCAAGCAGACTGCAGAACCTAGAAGAAAGAACTTGAGGCAGTTGGAAGGTTGTCTTGAATAGATTTCTGATTGAGGCAGGCTACAAGGGCGCCCAATAAATCACCGAGGAGAGGCAATTGGAACTTGTAGTCAGATCGCCGAAGATGAGGCAGTTGCAAGTACCTATGAACATATTGTCGAACCAAATTCTAGAGATAACATTGATTGTGGCATGTTGCAGATTAAAGTAATGGGCCTCACTTTTCAAATAACCTCGAGAGTCTGATGTAGGGGCATCCGAGAAATTCTTTCGATTGGAGTAGTTGACCGTGGAGTTGCTGATTATCGAGGAGGTGATCTTGGAGATTGTTGCATTTCTTCACATTTGTTAATTTAGAGCTGCAGATATGGATTTAGCATCTAGAGATCCTTGACTTAAACATATTCAAAATTCATGGCATTTAGATTTTATTACAATGAGATATCGATTTCGATATGGTTCTGGATTGGCTTGTTCTTGCTGTGTTGAGCTGGCAGAGTGTGAATTGGGTTGTGGATCATTTCCGTAACTTGCAAATCATTGGGAGATATTGTTTTGGACCAAACCGATGTTCTTAGAGGTTTGCACGAAGTTCTAAGCATTATTCGAGGTGTTCTTGGTGATTTGGCTGACATGTTATTGTTCTCACATTTTTTTATGAACTGGTGGATCTTTGGCCGACTTGATTTAGTTTTTGAGGCTTGCAAATAGTATAAAGAGGAAGTTTGGAGATTGCTTTGGAAATCAAAGGTCCACAAAAGATAAGAATCTAGAAAGATGTAGATTTTGAAGGATTGCGGTATTTTGGTCCGATGGATCGAGGTCTGGATCAACAAAGCGTTACGGGAGACAAAGTTGTTAAGCAAATGATTTGTGGATCATAGATTTGAGTTGTTTGAATGATTTTGTGATTCTGGGCTACAGTCCAATATATGTAAAGCCTGAGGGCATATCTAATTCATCAAAATAATATAAGGATTGAGCTTTGAGGCTGGGTTTTTCCCTTTGAGGGTTTTCCCACGGTATATTTTGTGTTGAATGATCTTGTTTTTCTTTGTTATTTCTTGGCATTTGTGTTATAGGCTGCAAGGCGGGATTGTCCTTCATTGGATCCCCCTACCTTGACTACACCATATACTTATACTGTCAATGATTTTATGATGCCAATGAACAAGTTGCAACCATTACAATCAAAGGTAAAGATCCCACATGCAACGTTGTTACTTGTTGTAGAAAGATTATTGTAAAAGGAGCACCATCGAAAGCGACATACGTGCCCAAACATTACAACCTTGTGGACCAATTAAATAAGACACCATCACTTATCTCCATACTATAGATTTTGCACTTATCACCCTCACATAAAACCATCTTAGAACAAGCTCTCCAAGAAGCGTTAGTTCCATCCAACCTCAATACAGATCAATTTCAAGCCATGGTTGGTAGTCTCAATTCATCACCATGTCTCACTTTTGTCGAAAATGAGGATGCATTCTTTCAACAACTGCATAACGCTCCTCTTCACATTGAGGAATTCATACATAAACATAGAATCAAGCGAGTCTTGATTGAGAATGGAGCTGGCCTTAACATTTGTATCTTATAGTTAATCACAACATTGGGATATGGAGAAGATGCAGTAGATGCCAGAAAGCGAATCACCATCAAGGCCTATGATGATGTAGAACGCTCCTCTAAGGAGTGTGTTACTCTACCAGTTAGGTAGGACCTATGGTGAAAAACGTGGTTTTTCAAGTCCTTGACCTCCCTCTTCCATACAATCTCCTATTAGGTAGACCATGGATTTATGCCATGCAAGCAGTAACATCAATGCATCAAGTTTCCACATAACGAAGTAGAGATTACTATCCTCGGTGATGCCAACCCATTCACCTTTTGCAACAATATAAGGCATCAACTTGATATCATGGTCCCTAGAAAAAGAGAAGCCACTGCCTCATCATCTTATATCAACCCAACAAATCTCACCAGTCGATCGATCTCTACACCCAAACAGGAAAAGCTAAAAATGAAAGTAAAGGACGAGGGCCCAGGAGAGTATAATATTAGTCACCTTTTTGTGTTGGCCAACTACCCCTCTCACCTAGGATTCATGGAAAACCAAAAATTTCACTCAAGCCACTTGTTGCAGCCAACACTACAAAACTTGATGGATTCATCCCAAGTAGATCATAAGATCAAGAAACTATTGATGAAGAGTTGGCAGGATGGCTCTACAAAGACCGTTTTGATACAACTAGACAACAGATCAAGATTCCTTTAGAGAGATATGGTAAAGGCTTTACCCTAATGCAAAAGATGGGCTATGATGGCCATAGTGGATTAGGATCCCACAAACAAGGTGTACAATAGCCATTGCAAGCATTGTTACAACTATGGAATACAACTAGACTCAGATTCAACCCTGGTTCAAGAGGCTCTTGTAAGCTCAGGATTCCAAGCAAACAAAAGTAGATCACTTCCAAATTCATCCCTTCTAGAAGCAAAACAATGTTCATTGCAAATCAACCTACAAGATCCAAAGATTCCAGTCACAAAAGCACTTGTCAACTACAGTCTCTGCATACATCAACTAAGCAAAGAAGTTATGTTTCTCACTAAACTATAACTCCCAGGATAAAACTCTTGTCCACTTTAGACACCCAAGCAACATCAACAACCCCATGAAATAAAAACCCTATAGCAGTTGTTGACAAACCTTTCACATCGGTTGACATCCCTATAACATACAGTGATAGAGTTCTACCAAGTGATTCCGAGATGAATTCACATGAGTACAAATGGGGTTGTTTGGCTTCACATGAATCTAAAGAGGATTCTCCTGGTCCTCTTGTAGATAAAAGCATTGAAGGAGATGCATGGATTATAACCTTTTGGGATTCTGATCCTAAATATAATTCATGAACATATAGGTCACCTCTCGAGCCCGATTACGAAGAGGATAATACTGACGATGACCTTGATTCCTCCATACTTACCCTAACTGATGCATCCTATGAACTTAACCTAGCTGATGAAGCAATGCCAATTATTCATCCTGAACTCATTGATTGGGACTAGCAAGATCCCCCACACCTTGACACCTTTCAAAATGACGATGCGATCATAGACTTTTTTGAATTACGGGATGACATACCAAGTGGGGATCACAAAGTTGGGTATGCTATTGAGCTTAGCAACATGACTTACTTTGGAGAGAATGCCAAGCCTTTCAGTCACAAAAATATTACAATCAAAATAGGATCCTCAAGTGAAAACCACACTGTGGCACTTATGGAGACCAAAAGAGTAAAAACAAAAGACATATCAAAGGTGAAAACCTCTTTGAGGTCCCTGAAGATGGAAGGTTTGACATTCTTCCCTATAGCACTAATCAGGAGAGACCGTCTATTCTTATAGAAGAAACAAAGGAAGTTAATCTGGTGGCACTGAAAAATTCACACATACTACATCTAGCAGAATCAATGACTCCAACAGAAGATCCTGATTTTATAGAGTTCTTTTGAAAGTGACAAATCAATTTTGCATGGTCCTATGCAGACATGCCAGGCCTTGATCCAAAACTAGTAATGCATCACTTGACAGTAGCGAAAGGAGCCAAACCAGTAAAACAAAGCTCAGAAAGATGCATCCTCAAATCACACTAGTAGTAGAAGAAGAACTCAAAAAGCTACTAGATGTTAGTTTCATAAGACCCATTGATTATGCAGAATGGATCTCCAACCTTTTACCAGTGGAAAAACCAACTGGGGGCATCCGTATCTGTACGAATTTTATAGATCTCAACAAAGGATGTCTTAAGGATAACTTCCCTCTTCCAAACATTGATATGGTTGTGGACCTCACAACAGGACATGCAATGCTATCACTCATGGATGGATTTTCAAGATACAACTAGATAAAGATTGCTCCAGAGGATCAACACAAAACAAATTTTACATGCCCATGAGGTACATAATATTGGAATGTAATGCCATTCGGTCTCAAGGATGCAGGTGCCACATATCAAAGGGTGATGACTACTATCTTCTACGACATGATGCATACACTGATGGAAGACTATGTGGATGATTTACTAGCTAAATCATTAACAAGAGAGGGACACCTCATCATAGTGGACAACATTTTAACCAGATTGTAGCAATATAATGTATTCCTTAATTCAAAAAAGTGTGTTTTTGGAGTAACCTCTGGGAAGCTCCTAGGATACATTGTCTCAAATAAAGAAATTGAGATTGATCCCGCAAAGGTCAAAGAAATCATGGAAATACCACCTCCTAGGAACATCAGTCAGTTGAGAACATTACAAGGGAGGCTACAGTTAGTTCGTTGTGTCATTGCACAATTGGCTAATAAATGCCATCCCTTCATGCATATGCTTCATAAGAATGTTTATTTTAAATGGGAAGAGAATTGCCAGCAAGCATTCCAATAGTTAAAGGACTACCTAATGACGCCACCATTACTAACACCACCATCTCTAGATAGGCCATTATTGTTATACATATTAGCTACAACTATGGCCTTAGGAGTCTTGCTTGCACAACATAATGTGGAAGGCAAAGAATGTGCAATATACTACATTTCCAGGACACTAGTCGGGTATGAACTCAATTATACCCCTATTGAATGAGCCTACCTTGCAGTGATTTTAGCAACCACTAAAATGAGACACTACATGCTGACACACAAGATACAACTCATTGCCAAAATCGATCCACTCAAGTACCTACTCAGTAAAGCAGCGTTAACAGGTAGTTTGGCAAAGTGGGTTATGCTCCTCAGCGAATTTAACATAGTATGTGGACCAAAAAGAAATCAAAGGGCAGGTCATTGCAGATCAGTTGGCCGAAGCACCACTCATAGGGGGCCATCCGCTCATCTCAAATTTTTCAGATGAGGGAATATTCACAGTTATGCTGACACAATAATGGAAGTTATATTTTGATGGGTCTCACACTCGGCATGGTTCAAGAGCTGACATTCTTTTTATCATACCTCAAGGTGATAGCATTCCAAAATCATATTAGCTCACATTCCCATGTACGAACAACATAGAAGACTATGAAGCCTTTATCACAGAACTAAGAATGGTCGTATAATGGAACTTAATGAAGCTACAAGTCTATGGTGATTCACAACTAGTCATCCGATAGGTCAATGATGAATACCAAACTAAGGATGATAAGCTCATGCCTTACAATAAAATGGATGATAGCTTCAAAGAATTAATCACAGCTATCACTTTTGAGTAGATTCCTCAAGATCAGAATAGAGTTGCATATGCAATGGCTACAATAGCCTCTCTCCTTGATCTTCCACATAATTCAACACGCTACGAGTTCTTAGTTGAACATCTTTCGATCCCCGCTTATGATATCCTGGAATCCGAGATGGTATGCCAACTCCTCAGTCTTGATTCCCCATGGTATGGTGAGTTTTACGCTTACCTATGCGATAAAATCCTTCTACCTAACCAATCAAACAACTAACACCAAATCTTTATACTCCAATCTACCCGATACACCATTATTGTCGAGACCCTATACCGATGAGGTCTTGATGGTACTCTCCTCTGATGTTTAGAGAAAGGTGAGGTGACCACAACTTTAGAAGAAGTACATGAAGGTATCTATGGGGCTCATTCAAGTGGCCCTTCATTAGCTAAAGAGATCATGCAGGCAGGATATTGTTGGCCCTCTATGGAAAAAGACTCCTACTACTTTGTCAGAAAGTGCAAGAAGTGTCAAGTTCACAGAGATCCGATACATGCACCAGTGCAGGAACTTGTGGGTAAATTCCGTCCATCTTCATCCAATGGCCACAACTTCATCATTACTACCATAGAATATTTCACAATGTGGATCGAAGCCATTCCACTTACCCAAGTAACCAACAAGATGATCGCCTTGTTCATCCTCAATTACATCATCTGTCGGTATGGTGTACCCATATCCATCATCATAGATAACGAGCTTCCTTTCAAAAATCAGGATGTCGAGGAACTCTGTGAGAAGTTTCATATCCAACACTATTTCTCCACCCCATATTAACCACAATTAAATGGTCAAGAAGAAGCCTCAAACAAGAACATATTGAGTATCCTAAAGAAAACAATAAATGATGTCGGTTGTGATTGGCATATTCATTTGATCCAGCAGTATGGGCATATCGAACTAGCATTTGAACCCCAACAAGCGCAACCCCATATTCACTTATATATGGAGCAAAGGCTATTTTGCCTATTGAGGTAGAATTACCATATCTGCAGGTTTCCTTGCACAATATGATTTCTGATGAAGAGTACTGGGTCTTACGCCTTCAAGACTTGGAATTGCTTGATGAGAAGCGACAAGCTGCCTACAATCACCTAAAAGAATATCAGCATCGCATGAGCAAAAGTTACAATCATAGGGTCAAACCTCACACATTTGAGGTAGGAGCTCTTGTTCTTAGAGAGAATCCTCGCAATCAACCAAATAGAGAACATTGGGGCAAATTTGAATCCAATTGGCTAGGTCCATATGTCATCATTGTAGTCTGCGGGTCTAGGTCATATCAGTTAGCAACTTCGGAAGGAGAACGACTGGAAGATCCAATCAACAACATGCATGTCAAAAGGTTCTATACATAAGTTGTGCAGAGCATTAGGATCATCAAATATCATAAAATACCAAAAACATTCATAAGAAGTCTTGAAAAAGTACAAAAAAATGAAAAAATCAAGAAAATAGTAAAGAAAAATCATTCATCCAAATGGTGAAAACCAACCTAGTGGCACCTATTGGCATTTACATTATGATTGCATTAATGATATGTTTTGTTGTCATTGATGTCAATTGAACCGGTAATGATATTGTTGTAATATTGTTACTGCAACTGGTAGGAAGAATTTGTGAGGAGAACCGGTAGCCGGTGTAATGGTGTAAACCTTATCTATTGTTGTAACTGGTAAACCCTACCTGTTGTTTTTGATAAACCCTAACCAATTAAGTTTGGTGAATTGGTTATATTGGTTTATGATCTGATGATGAGCTGTAATGATGATGACATGCATGATTATTGTATGCAGATAATTCCAAGAGATTTTGGCGAGTTGGTGTAACAGTTTTTTGTCTTGGGATTGGGCAAATGTATTGCATCTAATGCAAAGCATGTGATGAGTTACTAAGTTCAATGAAGCGGTGATCAAGGAGCGATCAAGGTTTTCTTGATTGATGTGCAGAGATTGCTATGTAATCCAATGGTCATACTTGAACTAAATTTGTTTGTAATCTTGATGAGAGTTAGGTTTTTGTTGTGTTACCAAACTGATTGATTTGTATTTAATATCGATGAAGTTGTTTAGTTTTGAGAGAGTTAGCAAAGAGACAGACACAGTTCAATTGAGTGTGTGGTTGCCGAACCAGATGATGTATCTGCAGTTTGAGTAAAGGCAGATAGGAGCATGAAATGGATTTGATCAAGCAAGTGTAGTGCTATTCAAATAGATCTGAAAACTCCTATTGTTTTCTAACAGTTACAACAGAATTGAAATCCCCTAATTGGGTAAGATCTAACAAGCTTGGTGCTATTCAAATCCTCTAACAAGGTAGTCTATTAGATTGGATTTTCAAATCCTTTGTCGAGGTTACTCCTTACAGGGTATTACTTCTAACAAAGCATTTGTAGTCAATCCCTTAACCAGGTGATTCCTAACAGGATCAATTCTTAACAGGACTTTTTGTAAAGCTTTAACAGGCTAGGCTCCTAACAGGGCAAACTTCAAAAGAGTTCAGATATTATCTTGTGAGTCTCATCTCACTGTAGTTTTTACCTATTTGGGTTTCCATGTCAAAAATATTTGTGTAAAGTGGTGAATGTTTATGTGGTTATGTTTTCATGATTGATTTACTTAACTACTATTTTTGATAAGTCATGATAATCAGAAGTATTGAGTTATGAAGAAGTTGTTTACTGTTGTTTATCTTATGAGTTTTTATCTTGATAAAGTTATTATTCTAAGTTTACTTTGAGAGATTGATTGGTGAAGTTTATTATCAGTTTTTCTATCTACTGATTCACCCCCCCCCCTCTTAGTAGTTGACCGGATACTTATTCTTTCATCATACCATCAATGCCTTGGATAAGTACGGTGGTGAAAACCTGGAAAACAGGCTCCATTCGTAAAGGTTGTAGCTCCATTATTTTTCAGAATTGTTGCAATTACATCCATTACAACCATTCACACATCATTTATACCATGGCTTGGTATTGATCTACAATCAGGGTTATTGCCTCATATGTTTTGCATCACGTTTTCACACCCACACCTAACTGAGGGAAATGTTCTTAAGTAACCTAATGATGGGAGTGGATTCTCCATGCTTATGATTCATTGAGTTACTCATTTAAAAAACGTCCTGAAATAATCCAAAAACATTCATAAAAACTCAGAAAATACCAAAAACATTCAGAAAATGTCTTGAAGAAAAACACAAAAACATCCAAAACATTCAAAAAATCCAAAAAAACATGAGAAAACATCACAATCAATAAAAAACATTGCAATAAAATTGTTCCTTGTACATAAACATCACAACAGACGCAAAACAACATTTGAACTTCTTAACGATGACCACCTATCAGATCAACAAACAAACAAATATTATGAGCACAACATATGCAAAACCATCTTAACAAGGATGCATCTTTCCTTACCACAAGACATGGTGACATATTTCTGTGACAAGAAAATTTTGTTTGGTTGATAGGCACTTGGTCTGATTTATGGCTTTTTATATCAGGTTCCTATGCCACTCTAGGATATCCACAAGTGATTAGGGTGGCCGGATTGGTTCATGATATATTTTTTTGTTTGTTTTATGTCTGTGGATTGTTCCAATGAAGTTTTGGGGCATGTACTAATGGTGTCTACGTGGGAAGTTCACTAAGCTACGAGATCCTATGCAAAAATACAAGTCATGGATCACTATGGCTTACTGACTACATCGTATACATCGACCATACGTATATGAACCAAAATGGAGGGGAACCTTCCTTGCTTGCAATGTTTGTTTATAGGTGTAACGTTCAAACTTGGTTTCTAATACATCGTCCAAGCTCGGTACTACCATGCTCAATGAGGATATAAAGCACAATGAATAAGCCATGGATCGGCATTCCATCTCATCTATATGTATTGCATTTCATTGCATATCACCCATTCATTTATTCATTCATACATTGTACAAATATTTTGTCAAGAATGCAATTAATTAGGGATGCCATGAGAAAGTTCTCTATCAAAGGCTTACCTTGCAAATAATCACGACAGAGTATTCCGATACATCATCTTACATCTCCATGTCATATTTATGTTTCCTGACACATTGGTATTTATGCCTCACATAGGATAAAAAACATTTGTAAATAGTGGCATTTTCAGCCATTTAGGTGCATTTATTTTGCATTATCGTTAATCTCATTCATTTAGTGTCTATTCATTAGAAATCATTTAGGTATATTCAATTAACTTCATTTAGTATTATCCATAGTTGCATGCATTTTCAACTCATTTAGGTGCATTCATTTTGCATTATCATTCATCTCATTCATTTAGTGTATTTTCATTAGAAATTATTCAGGTGCCTTCATTTACATCTCAGTTAAGTGCATTCATTTAACTTCACATCAAATGCATTCATTATGTGAATTCATCCTTATCTCATTAAGTACATTCATTTGCATTCATTTAATTTATTGAGTTCATTCATTTAATTCATTAGTGGCATACAATTAACATTCATGTAATTCATTAAGTACATTCATTACATTCATTTAGCACGTTCATTTAAACTCATTTAAGTGCATTTTCATTCACACAAGTTATCATTAGATTCATTCATTTACATGCATTCATTTGCATTCATGAAGATTCATTTAAGTGCATACATTTGCATAACATCAGATTCTATTTACATGCATTCATTCACATTCAGGAACATTCATTCAGTATGTGCATTCCTTCACTTCATTTTGTACATTAAAAAATCACATAGTTTAGTCAATATTAATCATTGCATAAACATCTTCAAATACGCTTATTTTAATCATTGCATACATTTTCATCATTTTATTTTTAAATACAAATCATTTTTATCATTGCATCCACATAAAGAGTCATACATTGCACAACATATATATCCACAAGCATATATTACCATCATAGATACAATCATTTGCATGAACATTTTGCTAGCATCATTTCACATCTATCTTACATCATCAATTGGCATATACCATTCATCACATCATCAAATTCTATATTATGCATAACCATACATATTCATTACATCTACATAGCACAAGCATTATTGTAACATACATCACATCTAGTCATAAACATAACAAAGCATAATCAACATCATCACATACATCAACATAACTTGAATCCACATGTTAGTAGCATGCATAAAGAAATCATGCCATCATCATTCATAAAGAAATCATGTCATCACATAAATGCATATCATATCATCATCGCAAAAACTGAGATCTCATCATATAACTCACCAAAATAAAGTACACATGTATCCTAATACAATGATGTAAAAAATATCGGCTACCAAGAGCCATCCATGTATTAGTATAATAACAATGTCACAATGTAAAGGACACCTCAAATACCACTCTCGCCCGATGTCATGGCACCACCCCCACCACCACCCTCACCACCCTGCCGAGGAGGACCCACCACACCCTCGCTGCTCTGACCCCTCTGAGATCGCTCTGATCTCGCCTGCAACATCTGGGAGTAGGTCATCACCCACTGATAGTTGGGCACCACCTTCTCTTATAGCCCCCGCCAATAATCAATCTCTTTCCTGCTCAATGCATCTCCCTCATCACTTGACAATCAGGCCTTGTCCCTGTACTCCCTCTAGTACTTGAACTCTATCCTGTAGCTGGCCTGCTCTGTCCATGGCATCATCTCTCTCCCTGAGAACTATGGTCAAATCGACCACCCATGCAAAAAGTTGGACATCCCTAACAACAATCTTTGCATCCCTATCCTCTAGCTCTGCCTCTTGATCTTTGATGCGATCCTTGAGTAGTAAGATGAGTCTATAGCCGCACTATCATGACCTCTCGTAGGTCTCGCTGTCCACCATCTCCACCTGCGGCTCCCTGTCCCTCCTCCATCGCCACATATCCACCTGCCCCACCCATACCTACATCTCCACCTGCATCTCCATCGGCGCCACCCTCCTCTCTCCCCCTGCTGCTGGTCCCTGTATCAAAGGCCCCTGTGCAAGTTGCTATGGCCACCCACCCCTACCTCTCATGAGATCCCTACCACCACCCCCTCCCCCATCTCCACCTTCTCTCTCTCCTCCACCTCCCCCATCTAGGCTCCTCCTCCTATTTCCCTATCTCAGTGACCTATCAACCTCGAATGGTGGTACCGGCTCTGCCGGATCTGAGATATGTGGAAAGGGATGTGCTACCAAGTATTGAGCATACTTATTTGTAACCCTCTCATCCGCCACCTCTGCTCGGTATGGCCATGGCCTTGTTTGTAAGGTCCAAAACTCTGGTAAGGCCTAATCGTAGGGAAATATAGGCCGCCATTGAAATCTCTCTCAAACAACTCTGGCATACTCTCTAGAACCCAGTGGCATACCCTGTGTCTGCTTGAATTGTCTCATCACTCAGCTTGGTAGATGTATCTTGACCACATAAGATGTGCGCCCAATAAAAAACCGCACAGTGAACACATTGCATCGCATTTGCATCATCCTCCCACTGCGTACAATCAAGGTAGGGGCGCCATATAACTGTATCTAAATCGTCCAACACCCGTTGCCAGTACTCCAGCTTCCCCAGTTGGGGTTGTGTCATCATAACTCCATATATATATACATAGGGCTAGTCAATCACCCTAAACCCCATACACACTGATCTCGTGATGGGCAAGTGCTCCCATGCCCAAATATGTAGCAATGTGATCCCTATTCCAAGCGAGGTAATGCCATGGTAAACCACCTCTTGCAAATCCCTATACAAATGGGCCAACACACATGGCCCCCATATATATTGGGTGCCCTCATTGGCCATCAACTCAATGACCTATCCCCCGCCAACAAAAAGACCATGCGATCTTGGATCCAGACATAGGAGCCCTCCAACGATGCTCGATAATACTGTAGGTAGTGGCTCATATAGATCTGGTATATCCTCCCTTGGAACGGATCTATCATAGACCTCTAACTTCGGATATGGAAATACCCAACGTAGTGCCGCCTCGCCCATCGCCCTGGCATAGGTCACCAACTCACTAGTGATTGAAATGTGAAGAATCCTCCAAACATCCTCTAGTGTAACTGACATCTCTCCCATCGCCAGGTGGAAGAAGCATGTTTCGCTATGCCATCGCTTAGCCAGCATAGTCAGTAAACTGTGATTCATCTAAATCACGGGTAGATGCATCATATCAAATAAATCAGCAACGCATATGTAGTCAATCTCGAGGTCTGTCAATTGGTCACGTAGACGCTGCGTGACAAGATGCCTCTCTCACATCTGCAGGACACCCACCTCTTTCTATATTTTTCTAGATTCTTCTAATCTCCTTCTAGACTCTTCTAACCCCTTCTAATTTAGCCTAACCCCTCTTCTAATCATTTGTACAATCCTAATCCAAGATTAACCCTCAACCCATCATCTCACACATTTAAGACTCTTACAAAGTCATAAATACTTTCTTTCTTCAACACTCCAACCCACATGGCTCTTGACCCTTTAATCAAGGCTTAACCATGGGTAAAATTTACACAAGAGTTTACCCATTGGATAATAACCTTACCTTTGGATAAAAGATTTATCCAATAACTCAACCCACATGAGGTTACCCTCATGTCTTCTTGACATAGTTACTTATATGCCATAACTTGTAGCTTTTAGTTTGCCAAGTTGCTCATAAGATTACTTAGAATAGAAAATAAATCAAAACAATAACATGCCTACCAACACATTTTTTCAACTACAATAAAAATTAGTAACGACAGTTTAAATCCAAGGAGATCACATAATGTAGAAGAGAATAATGTTTAATTTTAGAAGATAAATCATAGAAAAATATATAAAGAAGTAAACTATTATTAATTGTAATAAGAATATTTAGAAGTGAATAATTTAGCAATTTTTTTTTTACATGCTTTTAAAAATTACCATGGAAAAATACTTAATTATTAGAGTGACCCTAAAGAAATAATAAGAAAAGTAAAATCTTGTAGTCCATATTCATTGCAACCAATATATTAAGTTACCATTTCCTAAATTATTGGAGAGTAATTTAAATTGGGTATGAAATGAATTCTCGAGGGGAAAATAATTTTTATGGCTACTTTATATAACTAAATGTAACTAATATTAACCTATGCATTTAACTATATAGATAAATTTGATTTATTTTCTTGGTGAAAGATAAAAGAAGTGGTTATTAAGAGTAAAAAACCTTTACATTGTACAACTAATATTTTATTTTATAGGTAACTAGGATAAACTTTCTCGGTGAAAGATAAAGGAGACATTTATTAAGGGTAAAAGGGGAAAAGTGTATTAAAGAGAGATTTTACATACTTATCTTATTTATGCATTTAAAAGAGTGTTTGAATATATTGGAATAGACAAATTTTACTTTATTATATTCTTACCTAGTTTTTTTTCACTATCTTAGAGATTAAGTGTGGAGCAAGTAAAATAACTATGCATATATAGCTTTCAAAGGTAAGTAATATGTTTGTATAGTTTTTTAATGCACAAATAATGTTATATACAAGTATGGACACAAGTTTCATTAATTATAACAATCCAATAATGAGCAGAGGCCCAATACCTGACAATTAATGCTAACATAGGTGTCAAAGTATAAAATACTAGAAATATAATATGCTTTGAGAGGAAAATAGTGTGTTCATTACTTCTTCTCTAAACTAGGGTAAATGACACCAAGAAGTAATATTTTGCACCTTTCTGTAGTGAAAAGTAGTTAAAGCCTTTTGAGGGTGCATACAAGAAGATTATAGGAGACTCTTTGTGTGCCTTGCAATGGAAAACAACACAAGGAGAAGAAATATCTGGAAGATTGGAAACCATAAGAGATAAATGTCATACTGTGCAATTTTTCAAATACAGTAGACATGAATCAAAAAAATTTAGAGAGAACTTTTCTTCGTAGTTGTATATGGTGAAAATGGATAACAATAATAATGATATTGAAAGGCTAAATGAATTCAACCACAAAACCCTAGCCTAACAACAACAAAGATCCACCATAACATATGAAGATTACCTAAGATAATGCAATTCAAATGAAATCACAAAGATTATACCATCACATTTCCAATAGGGTTTGGATCTCCATTCTTCCTATCTCCATTGATCTTGCTTGATACATTTGCTCTCAGATTTTATGTGCACAAGAGCTCAACAAAGAACGGAATGTGGTTGCAAGTAGGATTGCCTATGTTCAAAAGCGTAGTGTAGTCAAGTAGTCAATGGGGGGTTTGATAATGAAGGAAGCATCTCCTTATATAAAAGACACTATATGAAATGGAGGGATAAGATTGAGAGGTGTAAAAGGAGGTCGGCTATAATTAGAGGGTAGGTAAAAGAAATAATAAAATAATGAAAGAGGTAGTGTATGAATTAAGAGATGAATGACATGTGTCATGGGTAGAAAAGGTTAATGAATTAATTAAATAAATAAAGATTTATTTAATTAATAGAAGTGGGATAATTAAATAAATAAGATATTTATTTAATTTAGAAAAAAGAAAATTTAAATAAATAAATGTATTTATCTAAATGAGAAATAAGGCTAGAAGAGGATAAATGAATTAATTAAATAAATAAGGATTTATTTAATTAATAGATGAATTAGGCTAAAGTAATTAAATAAATAAAGATATTTATTTAATTAGATTGGACAATTTTAGGTGTCTACATTTTGCCCCTCTTTGAGACAATGCAACTTGTCGCGTTGTTTCAAAGAAGATAATATGAACTGATACAAAGTTGCCCCAAGATGGGAATGATATGCCCCCTCGAGAGATTGGATGAAAAAATGTCTGAAAAGATCGCAGACAATCTCTCGATAAGAAAGACAGGATAGAATGGACTGACCGGATAAAGTGACATAGTCACGGGATAATGAAGACTGACTCGGGAAACGAGGGCTAGGGTAGTCTATAAGATAGACCACGAGGGAAATACATCCTCATTGTCATCTACACCTCCAAGAGATTAGAGTGCAGAGAGAGAAAAGAGCAGCAATAGTCAGCAGCGATGGCTTTGGTTCACAGATTCGACCGCATTCGCCAATTCCAAAGGCCAACAGAGGCAGGAGAGCCAGTAAGTACCACAAAACCTCCTTGTACTTTGATGCATTTATTGTTGTCATTAATGCATGCTAGGTAATGTAATAAATGTGCGTTTATGTTAGGAAAACGCGTTTGTGTCCAAAAATGTGAATTTGTGTCTTCTAGGTCAAATCGACAGTTTTGTGATGAACATACGCTGTCGATTGGATAAGCTGTTGAGAGGATGCACTCAAGCAGGTCCTCTAGGGAAAACTAGGATAGCAAATAGGGCTAGGATTGACAATTCTGTGATAGAACATATGTTGCCAATTAGGAAACTACTCAAGAGGATTCACTCAAGCATAGGCCCTATGATAAGATAGATCAAGGCACTTTGTGATGAACAGTGAGTACCAAGATATAGTACTTTGTGATGAACAGGGAGTACTGAAATATGAGCAGCACTTTGTGATGAACAGTGAGTGCAAATGTGAGCAGCACTTTGTGATGAACAGGGAGTGCCAAACACGTAGTACTTTGTGATGAACGGGGAGTACCACTAGGATAGAAGCAACACTTTGTGATGAACAGTAAGTGTCACTAGGATTGAGATGATTGATTTGTGTGACTGCAGGAGTATTTGCCTATGCTGGAGTCATGGGAGAGATTCCCATCGACTCAGAGGTTGCGACTTGAGTTGACAGTCGAGGACCGAGCTACGATTTAGGCTATGGGATTGAGACATATTCTGTATGTGCCTAAGTTTTGGGCGAACATGGGATTACTGACTGCACTAGCGAAGAGGTGGCACTCTGCGACTTGCACTTTTCATTTGCTGATGGGGGAGATGACAGTCGCCCTAGAGGATGTATACAGGATTCCGCAGATACTGATCGATGGGGAGCTGATTCCGTACAATCGAGATGGAGATAGGGAGGCCCTGAGATGAGTGTTTCAGGATCCAGGACTAGAGATGAGGGCTGGACACATGGCATGGTACATGATGACACAGACAGGATTAGCACTACCAGTAGTATTGGCAGGAGTGATCAGTGGGTTCCTCTATCTGGATAGTGCGACACGAGGATTGGCTGCGGGATCAGGGAGGAGGAGGAGAGGAGGAGGATGAGACAACTAGGCTTAGGAGACAGAGGGGACAGGAGAGATGATCATGGGGCGGGTCCTTCCAGGGCTCAAACTCTATCGAGGCCAGCCGGCTCCAGGGGAGGGAGTTCATCGTAGCCGTAGAGGGCTCCCTATGTATCAATTTTGTACCATTTTGTATGATGATGTAGACACCTTTAGGTGATTGTAGCCATATGATTTTGACATCATTGTATCATGATACTTATGATTATATATATGAGATGATTCATCTTTGCGGCAGCTATATGCATGCATACCTATGTGATGTATGTTTCTATGTGATGCTTATGATATGGATGCAAATATGTATATGATGCAATGCAATATTTTTTTTTGTTCTTTTATGTTTTATATGTGTATGCATGATGCAAATGTGAATGTATGTAATGCAGATGAATATGATAATGCAAATGTAAATTGTGCTAACAGGTGTTGTGTGCAGGATGTGATGCAGTTGTGATATCTATATGTATGTATGAAATGCTTATATGTGGTAATGCAGGTGCAACTACATGAAATGCAAATGTTTTTGGTGTGTCAATATACTCAGTCATGTGATAGCAGGCTATGCGGACTTGAGAAGGACGATGGAAGTCAATCAAGAAAGGGGGATGAAAGATAGAAGATATGAAAGTGAAAGAGCTTCTTGTGCGTTATCATCATTGAGCTTTATTATGGCAAAATAGGTTATGACAATTAAGGCATATGTTCGACCCAGAAAGTCATTATACCCGTTTGCATGGAGATAAGATAGTCACAAACAAGGAATGCCCCAGTTCACACTAGACTCTCAGTGTCCTCATATCCGTGGACAAGTCATAGCATTACTAAAAGACAATCCACAGACAACAAATACAAATAGGTGACGATACCCCATCCTCACCTTTCTAGTCAAAGACATCCTGGAGTTAGAATCTCTAGTCAGAGACATCCTGGAAAAGCTAAAAGACATGTCACCAAAAGATAAAATCAAAAGAAAACCAAGACTCAACACCAACATCCATTGTAGTCCTCA
The DNA here is from genome assembly GCF_030272615.1 of Cryptomeria japonica. NCBI lineage: Eukaryota > Viridiplantae > Streptophyta > Pinopsida > Cupressales > Cupressaceae > Cryptomeria > Cryptomeria japonica. Next base: position 518,442,908 of record NC_081413.1, read on the forward strand.
AATTTAGTGTCTCTTGTCACTTGTATAAGTCTTATTTGATTGTGGTCACAATGTTTACTTTCACGAAAAGGAGAGATAGCACTGAACCATATGTTGTCTGAGTCTATTGAAAGATTTGATTTGTTGAAGCCCATTGTTGCTGTTGTGTCTCATTTGAAACTGACTGAATCCATGAAACTATACTTTATTGCGGATTGTGTGCAGATAGACTGAAGGAAGCTGGAAGAAACTATACTTCTTGAAACATGTGATGTTCTCAGTTCCACACCCATCACTAGACGTATGATTTGCCTTAGCCACAGATAGGATCTGATTTATTATGGATGGAATGGGAGGTGAAAAGGGAGGTTTATTATGAATGGCTAACCAATCTTGGGTAGATCAATAACAAGCCATGATGGGAATGGGTAAGTTTATTATGAACGAATAGGTTGTGAGTGTGTGCAAAGTGAAAGGATGAAAGTGAATCCTGAAGGAGGGAGGAGCAATGTCTCTACGCATGGCACTGGTGACCTAGTTTTCACCATGGTACTTGCCCAGGGCACCACCGAAGTGGTTTTCACCATTGGACGAAATTATTTCTCTTTAATTTTTTCGATTTTTCAATTTTTTTATTTTTTTTTGTGTCACAAGGCGCTTGTTTGTCAGGTTTTCACCAAGTAACGATTTTTTTGTTTTATAATTTTTTTTGTATTTTTGAAATTTTATAATTTTTTTGTATTTTTTGAATTAGGATACTCTAAAGAGCTATGTGTAAAACTTGCGAAGGTGCATGCTGTTGATAGGATCCTCCAAAGGTTCACCTTCTGTAGTTGAGAGCTGATATGCCCCAGATCCATATGCCGCTGTAATGATGTAAGGACCAAGCCAATTTGGTTCGAACTTGCCCTTCTTCTCTTTGTCTTACTGATTTTTGGGATTTTCTCTGAGAACTAAGTCCCCTACCTCAAATGTGCGAGGCTTGAATTTGTGATTGTAGCTGCAACTCATTCGTTGTTGATAAGCCTTGAGATGATTAAAAGCAATTTGTCTTCGTTCATCCAATAGTTCAAGTTCTTGTAAACGAGAGACCTTATAGTCTTCATCACTAATGATGTTTTGCAAAGAGACTCGTAAAGAGGGTAGCTCGACCTCAATAGGAAAGATGGCTTCAATGCCATAGACAAGTGAATAGTGTGTCGCTCCTGTAGGTGTGCAGATACTTGTGCGGTAGGCCCAAAGTGCAGGATTAAGTTGGATATGCCAATTACGACCAGCGTCGTCAACTGTCTTTTTTAAGATTTTAAGGATTGTTTTATTAGACGCCTCAGCTTGACCGTTACCTTGGGGGTAATATGGTGTGGAGAAACGATGGGAAAATATGGAAGCGATCACAGAGTTCACGAACATCCTGATTTTTGAAGGGACGCCCGTTATCGGTGATAATAGAAACAGGAATACCGTATCGACAAATGATATAGTTGAGAATGAACGTAGCAATCTGTTTTCCAGTGACTTGCATGAGAGGCACGACTTCGATCCATTTTGTGAAATACTTTATGGCAATGATAATGAATTTATGACCATTGGAGGAAGGAGGGTGAATCTTGCCTATGAGATCGAGTCCCCACTGACAAAAGGGCCAAGGAGTCACAATTGATTGAAGTTCTTGTGCTGGCGCATGGATGAGGTCTCCATGAAGTTGACATTGCTTACATTTCTTGACAAACTGATATGAGTCTTATTCCATATTGGGCCAATAATATCCAATCCTGATGAGTTTTTTGGCTAAGGTAGGACCACTAGAATGTGGACCACATATCCCTTCATGTACTTCACGTAACGCAATTTGAGCTTCATCGCTTTCCAAAAATCTAAGAAGAGTGCCATCTAGACCTCGATGGTATAGGACATCAGCTAAAATGACGTATCGAGAAGATTGGTGAATGAAAGTGCGACGTTGGTTATTGGATAGATCAGGAGGTAGGGTATTGTCACGAAGGTATGTGAAAATGGAACCATATAACTGGGACTCGGGACCGACGACACATATCATCTCAGTAGGAGTGATTTCATACGAAGGAACCAAAAGGTTATCCACCAAAAACTCATAGCAAGTCTCATTTAGAGGTAGATCGATTAGTGAAGCAATTGTAGCCATGGCATCTGCGGCTCGATTCTGCTCTCTTGGTATCTGCTCAAAGTCTATTTTTGTGAAATGTTGTTTTAGGTCATCCACCATTCTTTTGTAAGGCATTAATTTCTCATCCTTTGTTTGGTAATCATCAGTTGCTTGACGAATTATAAGTTGAGAGTCCCCAAAAACATGAAGTTCCTGGATCTTCCACTGAACTGATTTTGGTATAGAATCCCCTTGAGGAGTTATAAAGAGGATGCCAGCTCCTGTCCCATGCTGTGTGTATGAGCCGTCAAAGTATAATTGCCATGGTTTTGCATGTGACACTGTTAAAATGGATTCATCTGTAAATTCTGAAATTAGAGGAACATCATCTATTATGGGAGCATCTGCTAATTGATTTGCGATGGCTTGTCCTTTTATTGCTTTTCTGTCCACATACTTGATGTCAAATTCACTCAGGATCATTACCCATTTGGCTAGTCGCCCAGTAAGCGTTGCTTTATTGAGAAGGTATTTCAGTGGATCTATCCTTGCAACCAATTTAGTCTTATGAGTTAGCATGTAATGTCATAATTTCTGTGAAGCAAAGACCATGGCGAGACATGCACGCTTGATTGGTGTGTAATTTAGCTCATATCTCACCAATGTGCAACTGATATAGTATACTGCCTTTTCTTTGCCCTCAACAACTTGTTGTGCTAAGAGTTCCCCCAGTGTTGTTGAAGTAGCTGATATGTATAGTAATAAAGGCTGATCTGGAATTGGTGGCATCAAAACTGGTGGATTCAGAAGATAATCTTTGAGTATCTGGAAAGCCTATTGATAGTTATCATCCCATTTGAATTTGATGTTTTTATGTAGCAAGTGCTGAAAGGGATTACATTTATCTGCGAGTTGTGCTATGAATCTTCATATGGACTGGAGTCTCCCTTGTAAAGATCGAAGCTGACTGATGTTTCATGGTGGTTGCATCTCTAGGATGGCTTTGAATTTTGCTGGATCGGCTTCGATTCCTCTTTTTGATACAATGAATCCTAGGAGCTTCCTGGAGGTTACTCCAAAGACACATTTCTTGGGGTTTAATCTTACTTTGTATTTTTCCAACCAATCAAAGATGACTAAAAGTATGTTCAAATGTGTATCTTTGTCTATTGATTTTCCCAAGAGGTTGTCGACATAATCTTCCACAGTTACGTGCATTAGATCATGAAAGATAGTAGTCATGGCCCTTTGATATGTAGCGCCTGCATTTTTTAGTCCAAAGGGCATGACATTCCAACAGAAAGTTCCCCAAGGACAAGTGAATGATGTTTTGTGTTGATCCATAGACGCGATCTTTATTTGATTATAACCAGAGAATCCATCCATCAACAATAACATTTCATGACCCGCTATGAGATCTACAGTCACATCCATGTTTGGTAATGGGAAGTCATCCTTAGGACAAGCCTTGTTGATGTCTCTGAAATCTGTACATTATCTGATGCTTTGATCTGGTTTACTGATAGGTACTAAGTTGGAGATCCATTCAGGATAATCAATTGGGCATATGAATCCGACATCCAATAATTTTTCAAGCTCTGCTTTGACCAATAATGCGACTTGTGGATGCATCTTTCTTAATTTTTGTTTCACTGGTTTTGCCCTCGGTTTAACTGTCAAATGGTGCATTACCAAATCCGGATCCAATCGAGGCATATTAGCGTATGACCATGCAAATTTGATTTGTCATTCTTTGAAGAAACTTATGAATTTTGACCTTTTTGACTCCGTCAAAGATTGGGCCAGGAATATGTTGTGTGGAACCTCTTCCGTACAAATATTTGTTTTGATATTCTCCTCTACCAACATGGATGACTTTTCCTCATATGATGCTAGGAGAATGTCGAGCCTTCCATCTTCGGGTGCCTCGGAGAGGTTTTCGCCCTCAAATACATCCTTTATTTTTACTTTTTTGGGGTCAGACAGTGCCACAGTGTGGTTTTCTCCATAAGATCCTTGGTTTGTTTTTATTTTCATATTTTTGCAACTAGAAGGCCCGACACTCTCACCGAAATATGCCATGCTATTGAGTTCTATAGTGTATCCTGCTTTATGGTCCCTAGGGGGAAGATCATCTCGTATGCCAAGATAGTCAATAAAAGCTCCATCATTTTGGAATGTGTCAAACTGTGCAGGTCCTTCATGATCCCAGTCAATAAGTTGGTGGTGAACGAGGGGAAGGCCTTTAATGTCTTCGAAGGTAGCGGGGCTAAGAGTGAACATGCAGTTATATTCAGGTATGTCGAGGTAATTATCAAGGTCATCATTGGCACTCTCCTCATCAGTCTTGATCATGAATGAATCCAAATTATCATCACTAGTAGTGCATTCTGGAACACGTGTTCTCATTCTATGTGATTTCAACCTAGGACCTAGGGACAAGGACTGTGTGGAATCCTCAGGGGTTGTTTCTTGACCAACTTTGAATTTTTATAAAATTCCTCTTCTTCCGTGAGTTCATCTGGCTCTCTGAATGTCTCGGTGAGCTCGTAGTCATTGGAGGATTTGTCTGAACCCCATTCTCATTCATTGGAGTCTGTGGAATAGCGATTTTCTTGTTGAATTTTGGCAGCTTTGATTTGTAATGCTTCTTCTGTCTTTTGAGTATGAACCTTGGAAGTCATGAAACCAAGTCCTTTGGAGCGTTCCTTCTTGAATGTCAATTCAGGTTGTAAAGGTTCAATGATGCCTTCCCTTCTTAACCCAAGAGGACTCTTGCCAGCATACCCAATTTTTTGTAGAATCTTGAACCCTTTGCCATACTTCTCACATGGTAAATTGATGTGATCTTGCGTATCATTTTCAAGGTCTTTGTAAAGCATTTTGTATAAGTCTTCTTCTTCCAGTTCACCCCATTTTTGGAAGATTGTAGGATCCCATTCAAGTGTAATGATGGATACCCGCTTAGTAGGATGTGGTCATCCATATTCTTTTGGTGAACTCATGACTTGTTGTAAGTACATGGTCTGATTTAAAGTGTATTCACCCATGCCCTTGTCTTGAAATTTGCCTTTAAGCTCACCTTGTTTTGATGTCGAAGGTTTTAATGACTCGGGATCAATGTATGCAGAAGAAGGAACAACTTCGTGATTACTGGGAATGATGGTCTCAGTTTTTTATCTCAAGTTATTGCAGTATATGAACGGATTAGGATCACCATTAACTGTTATTTCAACTCCATTGTGAGGAAACTTAATGCATTGGTGATATGTAGACGGGACTGCCCTCATTTCATGAATCCAAGGACGTCCTAGCAATATGTTGTATGTGAGATCAAGATCAAGTACTTGACAAACCACATCCTTTGTAACTGGCCCAACTCTGAGAGGTAAGGTGACTGTACCCTTGGATGAATGCTCTTCATCATCATATGCTTTGATAGTAATTTTGTTTGTAGAATTCACAGCTTTGTCAGAATATCCCAATTGTTTAATAGTGCTCAATGTACAAATGTTTAGACCTGTTCCTTCATCTATCAGGATTCGTTTGATTCTATGTTTGTGTATGAAGGCTTCAATGTGTAAGGGTGCATTATGTGGCTGACTTACGGAGGTGTCATCAGCTTCTGTGAATGTAAGGGAGTGTGGAATGGAAAGGTATCCCACCATGGCTTGAAACTGGTCCACGTTCAGATCAGTAGGAACAACAGTTTCTCTCAAGATTTTGTCAAGAATGGATTTATGTGCAGGGGATATGCGCAAGAGTTCAAGTATGGAGATGAGCGCGGGTGTCTTCCCTAACTATTCTACAAGGTCATACTCAGGTTTGGTTGATGAGGAAGCAGTTTTTTTAGCTGGAACACCTTGCAAAGTGAATTTACCTCGGTGAGTTGTAACATGACATTCAGAGGTAGGTTCAGAAGAAGATCCAACGCCTTTCAGAACGATCTTGGGTCTCTGGGTAGAATTCTTAGGGGTTTTGTCCTTGATGATAATGGTAGAGACATAATTGTCCATCGAGATGTGATTGATGGTTGAATCATAGTTACAAGATGCTCTGGTATAGTTGGTTTGGTCATCTGTGGCTGCAGCTTTTCCCTTGTCATGCTTTGGGAATGGTTCCTTAAACATTTCATGTTCTTGATTGGATGAGTGTCCTTCAATCTCAATGTCACCTCTATCAATGAGATCTTGTATGATGTTCTTCAGTCGATGACAATTTCCTATCTTATGACCCTTGCTCTTATGAAATTCACAATATTCATAATCATTCCACCAATTTGGTTTAACCTTTGGTTCATATGGAGGAAAATCTGGAATAGTGATTACCTTGTTTGCCACTAGCTTTTTGAAAACCGACTCAAGTGGTTCTCCCAATGGAGTGTACTTCCTTCGTGATTTAGAAGTTGTTTGAGTATTCACCTGATTTGATCCGGAAAAAATGAATTTGGGTCGCACTGTATTGGCATCAACAACACCATCATTGACTATGTTCTTGTTTTTATTCCAAAATCTTGGCTTGTCTTTTCCTTTAAAGTCATCTTTGTTTTCCTTGAATATCTTAATGACTCCTTGTTTAATTAGGACCTTCTCTGTTGCTAAGCCTTTTTCAATGACGTCCTTGAAGGTGGACAAAGAAGCTTTCCTTAAGTCATAACCAATCTCTTTGTTAACATTTTGGGTGAACATTTCTACCATTTGTTTTTGTGGAATTTCACAAGAGCATCTGCTGGCTAGATTCCTCCATCTTTGTAAAAATGATGCAAAAGACTCTCCCTATTTTTGCTTGGTGTTGCACAAAGTAGTGACTGATATGTCTGTCTCCATATTGTAGGAGAAATGTTTAATAAATGCCTCTGCTAAGTCACCCCATGACTTAATTCCAGGTGGAAGTTGGGAGAACCATTCCATAGCTTGATCGCCTAGGCTCTATGGGAATAATCTCATCAAATATGTCTCTTCTGCTGCTATCTCAATGCAAGCTGTGAAAAACTATCCTATGTGTGCCTTAGGATCCCCTTTTCCTCTATACTTATCAAATTTAGGCGTCACAAAGTGTGCAGGAAAAGGAGGCATTGGAATGCTCTTGTCAAATGGATAAGGACATATGTCTCTCATTGTGTATGTTGGCTTCAGTGTATTTATGTCCTCCATTTTCTTTTGTAAGTCCCTGATTTGTTGCTCCAAATTTCTCTTAGGTGGAGATTGACTTCTTGGACCATACCCCATGCTTGAGGCACCAATTGGAGGAGAAACATGTTGCATATATGAATGATATTGATCATACACATGTTCATATGGAGGAGGTCTATAGTGATGCTGCATATATGGACCCCTTGGTATAGATTCATGTTGAGGAACAAAATATCTATTTTGTCCATGTATACCATACTCTACAGGCATGTGGTGTTCTAATGTGTTGCCCCCAAATTTGACACGGGGTTTCCTTGTGTCCAAATTTTGAGCATGCCTTTGAATATCCAATTGCTTTGGTGGTTGATCCTTAGCATTGATATGTGATTGAGCATATTTCTCTGCATAAGACTTCCATAATGGTCTGCGAAGGTGAGTATCATATGCTTGACCATGTGTATGTGGGACCTCTAGTTTTTGAAACAAAGATGATGGTGATTCAGGCACAAGATGTGGTCTTCTATTGCCTCCACTATTAGGCCTCCTTTGATCCATGTTGGAGTGAGGTTGTTGCAAAGGTCGATTTTCCATTATTTGAGACATGTCAAAATCATGAGGTATCTTGGCTCCACTTTGTGCCATCATTTGTAAGAAGTATTGTCTATCCCTCCTCATTATTTCCTCAACCAATCGATTGAAACGAGGATCCATAATGGATTCTTCCACATCTGCTGAATGTACTGAAAAGTTGTCCATACCATCATTGTGTGTATCATTGTTGTTTGTAGTGTCCATGTTCTCAACATTTGGAATGTTTCTATAGGCATCCATGTCAGGTAATGTAGTATGATCAGAATTGAAAAATATATCATTGTCATACTCATAAGAACTCATGTTTGCGGACTCTTGAGCCTCTTTAGTTTCTCTCCTAGATTTTTGAAGACGGGTTTCAACCATGAACTAGGTATTGACCGAGATGTGTGAGACTAGATGAAAATGGAAAAAGTATGGAAGACCAAGAGTTGGATGGAATGTAAATGAATCTGAGGTGTACTTGCAATGTCCAAAGTGTAAGACCAAGTATGTATGTAGTAGAGTAGGTGTGACTTCCAAAGAGAGGATAGTTTCTCTTGATGAGGTAAGTTAACCTTGACTCTAAGTAAGACCAAATACTTAGACCAAATGAGGCCCAAAGGTGATAGACCTTGATGAGGGACCACTTAGCAAAATGTTGTTGTATGTAGTGTGTTGACAAAGTATGATGAGGACAAGCAAGTGACCTTTTGACTCAAGTTTAGACAAATGTAAATTTAATGCAAGATGTAAAACAATGATGGACTTTGTGAGACCCAAAGACAAGTTGAATGCTAGATGAAAACCTGGAGAAACAACCTAGGAAGCTCAAGAATTCCGAAACTGATTGCTCTTGTTTGCTGGACTGTAAATTTTTTCTAATTTGCGAAGTTGTTGGTTGTGACCAAATCTGAATGTTTGACTGTTTTTCGTGACAAGAGGACACAATGTTGATGAGGACTCAATGTTTGCAAGTGTTTAGACTCAAAATGACTCCAAGAAAAGTGTATTGTTTGATGTAAAAATGTTTTGGATACACTTGAAGACACAAAAGACACAATGTTTTGCTGTTTGGTCTTGAATGTTTTGAATGTTTAAAATAAATCAAGCACAATTCTTATGGTTGGCCAAGACAATAGTTGTTGATCCCATATGAGGTTTTACCCCCGAGGCTACACAATTCAGAGCGGATACTTAGATGCTTGACCTCACTGGCTCCACCCTCGACACTCATTTCTCGGGTCAGCCAAGCATCAGTCCCCACGAAAACTCCCCGTGGTGAACTTTGTATCTCTACTAAGAATCGTATGTGTGTGGACCGCTACCAGAGGTCCGACCTCCTGCCTCAACAACTAGAAGGATTTTGGCTTCTAGAACAAAAAGGTACTAGTAAGGGCATCCGATCGTGTGGCCATACATGCGGCACTTTCAACTTTGTAAATACAGAAGGCTCCCAGCCGGTAGGGGCTATGCCCTACAATTGATCAAATAAATTTGATCAAACGGGTTTATGGGGAGACATAGTGTTAGTATGAACTAATCAACACACGTTATCCATAGTTTTCACCATAAATACAGTTGTTTATAGTGTTTTAGAAGAGGTGGGTTTTCCTCGCTACCACTTGGGTCGTTCTCTTCTCACTAGTAGTCCTAATGACCACACGGGAAGAGAGACTCTCTAAAGATTAAACAAAAAGAGCCTATTGCTCAAGACACAAAAGACAATGATTCAATTTTAGTGCACCAATTGAAGTGTTTGCTAGTATATGAAAACAAGGCACACAATAAAAATCCAAAAACCCTTGCCAAGGACCCGCAACAAAGATTTATTAGTAGTTTGGATTGTTTGAAATAATCACTCCTTCCTGCAAGCACACAAGTTAGGTAAATTTTAGATCCAAAAGACTTTGTGAAATAGGGGCCTTCAACAATGCATTTTGTTGACCAATTCAAAGATCTAATTCATCATAAAAAAAAGAGCCCTTGTAAAATATCAAGAGATTTCCAGAAATGTAAGAAAATCCAAAAAAATTGCTAATTTGCTCCAAAAAATAATTTTTTATGAAAAATCATAAAAAATTCATATAAAATGCAAAATCGAACCAAAAAATCTAAATTTTTTACTGGAGAGTCTTGATGATCTTCCAAACTTGTATAAAAAAATTTCTGCAACAAATCCAAACAATTTGTGAGATATGAGTAAAATAATGCAAAATCCTAATTTTCAAAGATCTGATTTTTGAGGAATGATTTTGCATCAGATTTAAAATCACAAAGAATAGATCCTATGTATAATTTGAAGAGATTTCCAAAAATGTAAGAAAATCCAAAAAATTCGCTAATTTTCTCTCAAAATTAATTTTTTATGAAAACTTATAAAAAATTCATATAAATTGAAAAATTGATCCAAAAAATCTAAAATTTATACTAAATCCTTCTAATACTTTTCCTGACCTGCACAAAAAATTGGACGCCAAAATTCAAAGTCGTTTGTGATATCTGATCAAAATAAGGAAAAACCCTAATGTTTAAAGATCCGATTTTTAGGGAAATATTGTGCATCAAAATTAAAATCACAAAGAACAGATCCTGTGTATAATTATGAGAGATTTCCAAAAATGTAAGAAAATCCAAAAAATTCTCTCATTTTCTCTCAAAATTAATTTTTTATGAAAAATCATAAAAAATTCATAGAAAATGAAAATGTGCTCAAAAAATTCTGAATTTTGGATTGAGAGCTCTTGATACTTTCTTCAATTTGAAAACAAAATTTGGTGCAAAATTTCCAAGCTGTTTGTGAGATATGATCAAATCTCTCCAAGATCTTGATTTTGTGTCCAAAACCCTAGCCTAACAACAACAAGATTATTCTCCAAATTGTTTTACAAAACAACAATATAGGGTTAGAAAAATCTGCAAAAAACACAGATCTAACAAAAATATATGTCCCACGGGGCGTGCCAAAATGTATATGATGAAAATGGATAACAATAATAACGATATTGAAAGGCTAAATGAATTCAACCACAAAACCCTAGCCTAACAACAACAAAGATCCACCATAACATATGAAGATTACCTAAGACAATGCAAATAAAATGAAATCACAAAGATTGTACCATCACATGTCTAATAGGGTTTTGAATTTCCATTCTTCCTATCTCCATTGATCTTGCTTGATATATTTGCTCTCAGATTTTATGTGCACAAGAGCTCAACAAAGAACAAAATGTAGTTGCAAGTAGGATCGCCTATGTTCAAAAGCGTAGTGTAGTCAAGTAGTCAATGGGGGGTTTGATAATGAAGGAAGCATCTCCTTATATAGAAGACACTATATGAAATGGAGGGATAAGATTGAGAGGTGTAAAACGGCTATGATTAGAGGGAAGGTAAAAGAAATAATAAAATAATGAAAGGGGTAGGTAGTGTATGAATTAAGAGATGAATGACATGTGTCACGGGTAGAAAAGGTTAATGAATTAATTAAATAAATAAAGATTTATTTAATTAATAGAATAAGTGGGATAATTAAATAAATAAGATATTTATTTAATTTAGAAAAAGAAAAATTTAAATAAATAAATGTATTTATCTAAATGAGAAATAAGGCTAGAAGAGGATAAACGAATTAATTAAATAAATAAGGATTTATTTAATTAATAGATGAATTAGGCTAAAGTAATTAATTAAATAAAGATATTTATTTAATTAGATTGGACTATTGTAGGTGTCTACAATAGTTACAAAAACCTAATACTTTAAGGATAGACCTGTTAGATACAATTATGTCTATATTTGCTTCTAAAAGAATGTTGAATCATTGCGAATTGATGCAAATATAGAGATGATACCTCTAATTGCCTGTGATAGAATGATCTCTCAAGTGTAGCACCCCTGTTTTTGTTGCAATAACATAAACACGCGGTTTTAGAAAAGAATGTAATAAAATCAAAAGCATTTTGGTACCTGATTGTATCACTAAATCCTGACCAAGTAACCAACCATGCAAGAGAATGTGCCCATCTAGAAAATCAAGTTTTTTGTCACTTATCAACACAATAGTTTTTAGTTATTTTATCACTTCAATCCCTTGTCTTGTGACATTTGGTCTTTAAAGTAAAAGAGCCAATATAAAGGCACAAAACTATGAGGAAATATGTTGCACAATGTACAAGGTTTTTGAAGAAGAATGTAATAAGTTTAGCATATGAAGATGGTGCAATCTCTACTAATAACTTTATGTGCACATAGTTTTGGAAACCATTGCATTTACAACATTAGTTGTAGCCTGTATTGATTCAATAGAGTGATTTTATCGAGAAATTTGTCACAAAAATAACCTTAGGTCTTGAAGTAATATTAGATTTGAAAACAACCATAGATAAAATCTCAGAGACATTATCTTCATTTAACACATAACAACATAATTGTTTTAAAATGAAATAAAACACAACAAAAAATGAATCGACCATGTACATATTTTGAAAGAAGCAGTCATTGAAAGCATGAAAAGTGACTTACCTCAAGTTTCTACACAAATTGTGTCAGACTATCAATGATGCAGTGACAAGACTGGGTAGAGTTTGAGAGAAAATATTACGAAACCCTACCAAAGAAAATTTTTATTTGAATGATATTAACCAAAACCAACCTCCCTATAGTTGCAGATTCAATCTATTCAAAATAAACAAAAAATAGAACTAAAAATGTCAGGGTTTTAGAGCTACTAGATTCTTGAGCTCAAGACAATATTTTTGTAGCCTTTTAAACACAATTACTAAATGTGATTTGAAATTTTTATTCAAATGGAGGTGAGGAATGTTTAACTGCTATAAAAGTTTATTTTTTGCATGTAACAACTTCACAGGTGAAAGCAACTACAATATACAGCCTATTGGCTAATTATATCTATCAACTAGCACTTTCGTTAACCAATGCAAGGGTTTAGCCAAGAGGAAAATGATCATACTAGTAACCTAGTAACCTAGATGCATTTTAATTATGAAGATGTCAAAGAAAATTGTCACTTTATTTAATTTAAATTGATTTAGAGTAAGATAATAATATTGAGGTAAGGTTCAAATAAGAATTAAATAATGAAAAAGTGGTGTAAATACAAATGAAATAAGTGTGCATAAGAATTTGGTTGTGAGTCAATTTTAATATAAGCATATATCATTTGATGGTAAAATGTTTTCATAAAAAATAGCCTTGGTATTAAATGAGAAATGGAATATGTATGCTAATATCCATCAAATAGAAGCTTGAGTCCATGAATCTGCTTATTGTTTATATGATTTTATGGATAGTAATGTTATTTTTACTAGTTTGTTTTCTACGCTCAAGTGAATTTTAGTAAAAAATTCTTATTAATACATTTGGAAAAGGATAAAGTTAAAGTCTACCTATCACTAGTTGGTCATACAATTCAACCATTTTCAATATTATTTTATTCATTATACATTTTTAGATTTAGTTCATTGTATTGTTCCACAAGAGTGGGTGTTTCCCACACATTTCATAAATAATTGATTTTTCTTGTAAGTTGTATATTTTTAAGGTCCCTTCTAAACTCACTTTTACCCCACTCCCCTAACTCTTCAAAAAACTCAAAATTTGATAGTGTTAGTTGGAGAAATGCTTGCTTGGATTTCTCTAAAGTCAAGAACTCTATTTTCTCACAAATGTCAAGTGATAATCTACTTATGCATTTGAGCATGTTGTGTTTCTCAAGGGATTTCTCATGGAGGCATGCAAAATAGTCATCGAACTTGTTGCTGTAGTATTTAAGTTATTGTTCCTTAAATTGATTCAACTAGTAAAGATTTAGATTTTCATCCTCATAGTGCTTAAGGGGGCAACCCTCCTTCTACAAAATGCTAAGAAAGGAATCTCATGTGTATATTGGATCATGATACCTTTCACATATTTTGGTAAGTGTTTATTGCTAGTTGGAAATTGCAATGGATATTTTCAATGCTACAAAAAAACCTTCTTTTTATTATTAAAATAATTAATAGAGAAATATACTTCCAAGTGTTGCACCTAATTATTCAACACTTTGAAATTAATTTCATACATTCAAAATTTGGGATGTCTAGGTTGTCTTACACTAAAAGGATTTTGGTGTTGCACAATAACATGTTGGTGAGTAGATTGTGGTTTTCACCCTTGAGCTAACACATGAGTTCATGGAATTGTCTGAAGAACTCTTTTCATTATGTCTTAAGGGCATTGTTGGCCATCTTTTGAATGTCCGGAGACACTACTAATGTTTGTTTCAACATATCAACCACTTTGATCTTAATGTGATGTTCATTTAAGTGTCAAAAATTTGAAAGAAATGGAATCAACCTTAATAACATTATTGTGGACATGCCTATACTAGCATATGAAAATATCTACTCTAATACCAATTATTTATATCCCAAGTGGCCTAAGGAACAATGTTATCTTGTAAAAAGACCAAAGTTCTTTATTATTTAGAAGAAAACAAAATATAAAGTAATCTAATACATAATTGGATGTGTAGTTCAATCTTTTAGCAATAATGTGATACTTCTATTTAAATGTAAAAAGGAATAGGATATATAGGATTTACAAGAATATAGTAAGGTAAAAAATGAAGATTCCTATGAAAGAAACCAAACACATGGTGGGAGGAGTGAATGGAGCAAGGGTATATGAAGATACCCGAAGGAGAGCAGACAATGTGGAAGGAAAAACATGGGGAGATGTTGAAGAAGACATGCGAGCAAGGCAAGAGTTTGCTTTGAAGGCGATTAATGGGAAGGGATATACACTACAATGGGTTTTTGATGGAGGGAATTGGGTAGACAAATGCCATCTAGATCTCCGACCTTCAGAGAGATGAAGGTTAGATACTCAGGATGGGGGGATGCAAGGTAGCAATCAAAGAGGCTTACCTTGGTTGTGGCCAAACAAATGGCAAAACCAGAGAAGAGAACACAACTTGGATCGACATCGGGAGTGACATAATCAAATTAACAGGAATCAGGTCGTGGATCTATTAAACAAAAATGGATACAACCAAAGGAGGTATAGGAGGTTTTGGAAAAAAATAATTCCAAGAATGGATACCTCTGGTAACTAACATAGCAAGAATCACCCTAACACATAATTAAGGATGAAGAACACAAATGGACACTGAGAGGGGGGTGAACCAATATTTTTTGAAACTTTTAACTATGTGTGCAAATATTGAAACTCTAAATTAATTAAGAATATATACACACACAGGTTGCAGGATAGCGGGATCCTTCACTCGCTTCATAGTCTTATCTCGCGCGACCATTGCCCATCCATCTTGAATGGTGTGGGATAGCGGGGGCCATCCCTTACATCATCTCTTGTTTCCCCACAAGCTCATTTTACTTCGGCTTCTCTTCATGTGAGATAGAGGGAGACATCTCTCCCTTTATCCTTTTGTGTTATCCTGCGAGGTAACCACTCTTTCATCCTTCATGGTGTGGGATGGTGAGATAGACCATTTTCCTTCGATTTTGTTATCCCGCAAGGTCATTTGGTTACCTTCCAACTCACCGCGGTGTAGTTGGATGCTTGCTCATACATGACGAGTCCCACATGAACACAACACGACACAAGCGAATAATTGATCCACTAACATGTGGACAGATGGAGACCACTCAAATTTGAGATGCCATTATAAGTGATTTAGGCCATTTAGTCGAACCACCATATTGGTCGAATTGCCATGAATGAATAAAACTAAGTTTGCAGTCCTCTTGGATCAAATCCGATGGGTCCAACACACTATGTGGCATATATAAATTAGTACCAACACTGACTTGCACCCAAATTTCATTTGTAACCTACAACATTTGTGTAGTTGTATAGCATAACCTACGTGTTATGCACATCACTTGTTTTCGTGTTATGTACACTTTCTACCTGCTTCTTTGCAACCTATTGACATCCCTATAACACTAATTGACATCAATGACAATAATGCCAACAATCTCCCCCTTTGGTATTGATGTCAACACACTTGCAGACTTGTACTCTGACCAATTTCTCCCCCTTTGACAATAATGGCAAAGGGTGAAACGTCCAACTCCCCTGACAACAACCGTCAATTGTGCAAGTTTCCCCCCTGTGATTTGCTATAGTAATAAATGGAACTTCCAAGTTTGATCATGACAAATCTACAAGACATTATAAATTTCCTTTAGAACTTCTTGACCTCTGCTGCCTGTAGCTAGATGAACCATTATCACAATATAAAGAGTAGTGCCAATACTGCTTACAAAAATTCAAAAACTCCCCCTGAGATTGTAAATGAGATTTGAGGTAGAAAGTACTACCCCTGAACTACAAACTCCACTAAAAACCCTTAAGTGTTGCTGGCAGGCGGAAGAACACCCAATTTTTGTCTTAGATATTCAAAGTTGTCCTTAGGCAGTGGCTTAGTAAATATATCATCTATTTGCTCATCGGTGGACACATATTCAACTTCCACTGCTTTCTCTACAACCTTTTCCCTAAGAAAATGATATTTCATTGCAATTTGCTTTGTCCTAGAGTGCATGACATGGTTCTTTGATATATTGATTGCACTTGATCTTTCACACATAATGTGAATAGGATCGAAAGACTCTACCTGAATGTCCTTGAGAGTTTTCTTTATTCACAAGACTTGAGAACAACATGTAGTAGCAACAATATACTCTACTTCAACAGTTGATAGTGAAATGGACTCTTGTTTCTTGTTATGCCATGACACTGACCTATTTCCAAGGAAGAAATATCCACCAATGGTGTTCTTCCTATCATCTACACATCCTGCCGAATAAGCATCAGTATAGGCTTGCAAAGTGAAATCTCCTTTTTTTGGGTACCATAAGCCATAAGTGAGTGTTCCTTGCAGATACTTGAATATCCTCCTCACTATATTCACATGTGATTGCTTAGGAGCTGCTTGAAATCTTGCAACCATGCATACAACTTGAACTATATCAGGCCTTGAAGCTGTAAGATACAATAGGCTTCCAATCATGGATCTATACAAAGTCTGATCCACACTTGGTGACTCATCATCTTTGCTTAATTTGTATCTTGTCACCATGGGGTGCTAATCGGTTTGTTGTCTTCCATCTGAAATTTATTTAACATGTCTTTAGCGTACTTGGTTTGAGAAATGAATATACCCTTATTTTTTGTGATATTTGCAACCCAAAAAAATGTGATAACTCTCCAAGCATGGACATTTCAAACTTTGACTGCATTTGATCAACAAATTCTTTGCATAGAACATCTTTGTTGCCTCCAAAGATGATGCCACCTACATATACCACAACTATAATTATATGGTCTTCATCAACCTTGATATACAAGTTGTTGTCAACATTTCCCTTTATAAAACCTTGCCGATCTAAGTACTTATCCATCCTAGAGTACCATGCTCTAGGTGCCTGCTTTAGACCATATAATGCTTTCTTTAATTTGCAAACAAAGTTTTCATCTTCATGCAATTGAAAACCTTCAGGTTGCTCTATGTAGACCTCTTTTTCAAGATTGCCATTCAAGAATGCAGATTTGACATCCATTTGATAAACCTTATATCCTTTAAAGGATGCAAATGCCAAGAACATACTTATAGCTTCAAACCTTGCAACTAGTGCAAATGTTTTCTTCAAAATATATGCCCTCTACCTAAGCATATCCCTTGCATACTATCCTTTCCTTGTTATTCATTACCTCGCCTTCTTCATTCATCTTGGTCCTGTAGACCCATTTAGTGCCGATAACATTTTTTTCCATTGGCCTAGGAACCAAATTACAAGTCTTGTTCTTCTCTATTTGCTGCAACTCTTCTTCCATGGCCTTCATCCACTTCTCACTCTTGCTAGCCTCATCATATGTCTTGGGTTTCATCTCTATCATAAGGCATAAATTTACTTGTTCATTTTTCTTTATTCTCCTTCTTGTTTGCACATCATCATTCTTGTTGCCTATAATTTGATCCTTTGGGTGATTCTTTTTCACATATATGTTAGGGGCTTTGCTTGATGCTTCTTCTTCTTGTTCACTCTCAGATTGATTTTCATCTTTACTGTGTGATTCTTCAATATGATATATTGTAGTCTTTTTACCTTTATGTAAATATTCATCATTTTTCACATGTACACTCTCAATTACCTTCTTGAGTCTTTTGTTGAAACACTTATAGGCATTTCTATGAGTAGAGTAGCCTAAAAAGATACCTTCATCACATCTTGATTCAAAGATACCTAGTCCATCTTCATCTCTTTTGATGAAGCATTTGCTTCCAAACACTTTGAAATACTTGACCGAGGGTTTGTTGTCATACCATAGTTCATAAGGTGTCATATTGTCATTTACCCTTAGTTGTACTCTGTTTAAGGTGTATACAACAATGCCACAACACCATTTTGTTGTGACATCCTAGGTGTTGAATATTGTCTTCTGATTCCATGCCTCTCATAGTAGCCTTCAAACTCGTTTGATGTGAACTCACCTCCTTGATTTGACCTTAAGCATTTCAACTTGTATCCACTTTCTTTCTCAACCATTTTCTTAATGACCTTTAATCTCCTAAATGCTTGTGATTAATCTTGCAGGAAGGTGACCCATGTCATCCTTGAAAAATCATCTATGAGTAACATAAAGTATCATTCTCCATTTAGGGCTCTTGTTCTAGTAGGCCCATACAAATCAGTATGCACAAGCTCTAGTGGCCTTGTAGTTGAGTATTCTCTAGTTTTGAAGCTTACCTTAGTTTGCTTCCCTCTTTGACACTCATCACAGAAGGTGCTTGCTGGCTTAATGATTTCTTGTCTGTGTCTTACATACCCTTTCTTGCTTACCTTAACATGGTTATCAAAATTGATGTGACCTAGTCTTCTATGCCTTAGCCAACTCTTATCAACTTGTCCCATCAGAAATTAAGACTCAAAGCATTCCTTGAAGTTGTATACATCACCATTTGTCTTTTTACCTTCTGCAACCAGTTTGCCATTACTCTCTTTTCTAATTTCACAACCTTGGGAATCAAATGTAAACTTATATCCCTTGTCACACATTTGAATCACACTCAACAGATTGTGTTTTAGACCTTCCACATAATGAATGTCATGTTCTTTTAGCTTTCCATCAATATTTAGTACCTTTACCCTTTATTTTGATTGATAAGTTGTATCCAAAGCTCACTGAACCACCATTCCAATCTTCAAATTTAATAAATTTCTTCTTGTCTCTAGTCATGTGATTAGAGCAACCATTGTCTACTACCCACAAGCTTTTCCTTTTAGCATGTAGGGCAGTTTGAACAATCAAGCTTGATTCACTCTTGTTTTTGTCTTTCTTTTCCCAAACTTGTTTTGTCTCTTTCTTTCTTTCCACTGTCCCATTCTGTTTTGATTTTTCATTTGGTTTAGATGTTGACATTGTCTTCTTTTGCTTAGCTTTCCTAAGCTTACCGTGTTTTGCAATGTAGCCCAAGTTTTGAGAATGATAGCATTTTACATTTATATTGAATGATAAATTTGGAAATCTATTTTAGGATTGAGATACATTTCTCTTACATTCACAACTTCTATGACCATACACATTACAATGATAACAAATAACATTCATATCCCTAAGAGCAGAAAATTGATTTCTACTTTCAAAACTAGGAGACCTATGCATAAGCTTACAATAAAAAATTCTATGACCATACGTATTACATTTATAGCAGTAGCCATGTAATTGAGGTACATGCCACTCATTGTTGAAGTTGTTTCTAATTTGTCTCCTTGGAGCAACATAGTTCAGTCTTCTTGAGCTCTTCCTTTTTGTATCCTTAACTTGTGTGAAGCCTCCATCATTAACATTAGCTTTTATTTTAGGATCAACATGCTGGTTCCTTGACCAATTCTTTGTAGCAGCAACATATGTCTTCTTCTCATTGGGCTTGCTAACTGTGAAGGTTTGTTTGACTTCAATTTCATTTGAAGAGGTGAAGAGTATCTTCTTATCTAATGAATATTTACTGTTAGAACATTGTTCATTTTCAAGTCCAACACCATTTATGTCCTTGTTGTGCTTCTAATTTCTTAACATTTTGTCAAGTGCCTTAGTGCTACCACCATACTTAATCCTTATGTTGAGTTCATCTTTGCACTTTTCAAGTTCCTTTCTTAAGTTCACAAGATCTTCTTCCAACTTTTGATACTCCTTATCCTTTCTTTCTAAATCTGATTTTGTTACTTCATACATCCTCTTTTCTTCTTCCAACTGGATCTTCAAATCAGAAATTGTTGTCATTAATTCTTCAAGTGATTTGTTTAGTAGATCTTGTTCTTCAGTAGCAATATTCTTGTACTTTTTATATTATTTTATTACTTTTCTAAGTTCTTCTAGTGCACTCACAAGCTCATCTTTAAGATCTACTTCAGCTTCAATTTCCTCTTCTTCCTCATCAAGAATATGTTCATCAGATAATTCTCCTTGTGCCATAAAGAGATCATCTTCTCTCTCACCTTTACTGCATCAATCTTCAGAGACACTTTCTTCATCAGCGACATCATCTTCAAGAGTGTAAAGACTTCTCTTACTCTTAAAACTTCTTCTCCTTGGCTTATAAGAATTCTTCATCTTTTCTTTGCCAAAAGACTTCATGTTTTTCTTTTCATCTTCATCTTTTTCTCCATAAGGGCATTTAGATGCAAAATGTTCGATCATGCCATAGTTAAAACACTTGAAAGGAAGCTTACCTTTGTACTTTCCTGATCCTCTTTTGAGCTTCCTTACAAAGTTTTCTATAGCAGCATCATAATCATTTTCTTCCTCATTTGTAGCTTGTTCTTTTCCTTTCTGTGTGGTATTGAAGGAAACCTCTCTCTTTGACATTTCTCCTCCTATTGTTCTCATTTCATGAGTTAATAAGGAGAAAAATAATTCATCCATAGAGAATGTCTTTAAGTATTTATCTTTCTCAATAGTAGAGACCTTTGTGTAATACTTTGATTTTAATTATCTCAAAACTTTCTTGACCTTAACTTCATCTTTAACATTCTCTCCTAGTCCTCTTATAACACTCACAATCTCATCCACTCTTTGCAGATGGTTAGCTATCTTCTCTTCTTCTTTCATTTTTAGATTTTCAAACTGAGCTCTTAGATTTTGCAGTTTGGCTTCTTTCACTTTGGTATCTCCTTCATATACACTCTGAAGCTTGTCCCAAGTTTCGTTTGCTGATGTGCAATGCATGACTTTGACAAACTCTATATCTGACATACCACTTAAGATTGCATTCTTAGCTTTGGTATTGTTCTCATATTCCTTTTAGCATCAGGTTCGATAGGAGGAACTTGAGGAAAAGTATATCCATTTTTTTACTGACATCTAGACATCAAACCCAAGGGAAGACAAACATGTCTCCATTCAGAAGGCATAGTTGGTGCCATCAAACATAGGTTCTTTAGAAGATGAGGATTCATTCCTAGCCATTGTACTCACTTACCCGAATCTACCTGAGCTAGAGAAAGCTTTTACGACAGGGGAACCTAGGCTCTGATAGCAATTGAAGAACGTAAATGGACAGTGAGAGGGGGGTGAATTAGTGTATTTGAAACTTTTAACTATGTGTGCAAATACTGAAACTACAAATTAATTAAGAATACACACACACACATAAATCAAACCACAATGTATAATGTACGAGGAAAACCCAATATGGGAAAAACCTCAGTGAGAATAGCTACCAGAGTCTACTGCTCCAATCTAGCATCATAGTAAATAATAATTTACAATGTTTAGGGAACCATCCCAAGGAGCACCAACCCATGAAACTTTAGGGGACCAAGTCAAGGAGTACCAACCCTTAAAACTTTAGGGCACCAACCCAAGGAGCACCAACCCTTGCTTTTATGAGCACCTACTCAAAGGAGCACCTACCCTTGCTCTAAGTACCCTTTCAAAGATTTACAATGATTGATCAAGTTTACAATGAAATGATAAATCCTCGTTTCAAATGAGTTTTTTAAGACTTACAAAATTATCATATCATGAGAATGAATTTCTCTGCTTGCTGAAGTTTTTCCTCTGTTTCTCCTCCTTCCTCTGTCTGGTTGTCTTCTTCTCTTTGCTACAACATTACTCTCTAGAATGCTCTGTTCTTTCTCTATTTCTGTGGATGTCTTCTACTTCCTACTACAGTTTCACTTTACAAAATATATTTTTTTCTTTGTTCCAACTTTTTTACTTCTGTAGATTTTTTAGATTTTATTGGTAGCAACACAACGTTTTACAACACACACCATACACAGTTTGTTGGCATTTTTATATTGTTGGAATTTTGCATATAGATTGAATTAATGATATGTTGTCATTGATGTCAATTGAACCAGTGAATGGTATTCATGATATTGCCGATGTTATTGTTGTTATTGCTATTGTCTTGTAACCGATATGATAAACTTTGTAGAAGATGTTGTAAACCAGTATATGGTAGTTTATAAGTTGAACCGGTGTAAAGGGTTAAACATTTCTATGTTTTGTTAACTGGTAAACCCTACCAGTTGTTAAATCCTAACCGATCAAGTTTGTTGGTTTATGATCTAATGTTGAGCGGTAATGATGGAGACATGTGTGATCATTGTATGAGGATAAGTTCAGATTGTTTTGGCGCATCTGTTTGATTGTCTTGGAAAGGAGCAAAGTGGATTGCATCAAATGCATAACTCATGATGAGTTACACGTCTGATGAAGTAGTGATCATGGAGCGGTTGGAATTTTCTTGATTAATGTGAAGAGATTTTTATGATTTCTAATGATCAAGATTTTACCGACTTGTTTGTAATCTGGATGATGAGAATTAGGTTTCTATTGTGTTATCGACCTAGTTGATTTCTATTTAAGGTCAATGAAGTTGTTTGTAAAGTAGTTGGCAAAGTTGGCAGAAATTAGTTGAGTGTGTGGATGGATCTGCAGTTTGTGTAGAAGTAGATTGAAGCTTAAAAAGGATCTGATCAAGAAAATGTATTGCTATTCGGACAGATCAATAAAACCTGTTGTTTTCTAACAATTACAATAGAAATCAAAATCCCCTAACCGAGTAAGCTCTAACAAGCTCGGTTACTTTCTAAATCCTCTAACAAGGTGGTCCATTAGTTTGGATTCTCAAATCCTCCAGCGAGGTTACTCCTAATAGGGTATTGTGCTTTTATCAAGGCATATTTGTAAATCCCTTAACCAAGTGATTCCTAACAGAATCATTTCTTAACATGACTTATCGTAAAGCTTTAACAAGCTTGGCTCATAACAGGGTGAACTTCAGAAGAGTTCAGATAGCTATCCTTGTGAGTCTCATCTCACTGTGGTTTTTACCTATTTGGGTTTTCCACATATAAATATTCGTGTCAAGTGGTGAATTTTTTTGTGGTTATGATCTTATTTGTTGATTTGATTAACTACTTAACTATTTTGATAAGGCATGATAACTGAAAGCATTGAGAGATGAATATGTTGATATTTGATTAAGCATTGTTGATGTTTACAAGATTGAAGTTGTTTATGTTGATATTTGATTAACCAGTTGATGTTGGTAATTTTTGAGATATTATCTTGACAGAGTTATTTGTTGATAAGTTTATTTTGAGTTTGGGAGTTTGTATTAGTTTTTTAGTATATTGATTCACCCCCCTCTCAGTAATGTACCAGATCCTTATTATTTCATCATACCATCACAGTCAACTAGATCAGATATTTCTATTTCCACCTCTGTAACTGTCTCATCACCCACACCTACCAATATCAAATCTCATCACACCTCCTATTAAATTCAATCATCAGAGATTTCTTCTACTACAAAATTGAATATTTTATACAAGTCGGTTATCTTGGAGATCTCTATTGTAGGTGATTTTATTCTCCATCTTCAATCTATCTCAGATCGGCTGCCTGAATTAAATGTATCATGTCTATCTTTAGATCATTCTTTGTACTTTGATTACTAAGTTTAGTAATCTTCCTTTGCCCAAAACAATCTAGAATCCTTCCTCGATCCACACAACCTTCTTGCAACTCGATCGCCATTAATGCATTTTCCATCCTCCGTTGACCTACTCTGAAAAGATTGACAACTACCACACTAGAATCCTTCGTCACTAACTTCTACATGTCTGATTCGTTCTCTGTTCATCAGGGAGCCTTATGTCTTCATATTATTCATCCAAATCAGATGATCGAGGTCAGTCGACCTCCACGTAAAACCCTTGTGCTAATTGACATGCGTAGGTGTCGCCTAAAGTCTTCATAAATGATATCCAAGTCACTTGGTCAACTAGAGTCAATTGCCACGTGGACTATCATCCTTATTGGATTGCAAACATGTCAACTGAAACACCTCAAATGGTCATGATGACCATAAACTTTGTTGCTGTGGTATAGCAGGATGCATGCCTTTTTGTCTTTTAACTCTCCCCACAACATCATTCATGTACCTATTTTTCCCATGTGGGCTAGCGGGATGCATAATCTTTCCGCCTTAACTTACCCTACGAGATCCTTTTTCCATCCTTCAGTAGGCTACGAGATAGAGAGATCCTTCACTTTCTTCATAGTCTTATCCTGTGCGACCATCGCCCATCCATCTTGAATAGTGCGGGATAGCAGGGGCCATCCCTTACATCATCTTTTGTTTCCTTATGAGCTTATTTTACTTTGGCTTCTCTTCGTGCGGGATAGAGGGATACATCTCTCCCTTTATCCTTTTGTGTTATCCTGCGAGGTAACCACTCTTTCATCCTTAATGGTGTGGGATGGCGGGATATACCATTTTCCTCCGATTTTGTTGTCCTGCAGGGTCATTTGGCTACCTTCCAACTTATCGTGGGGAAGCAGGATGCCCGATCATACATGACGGGTCCCACATTAACACAACACAACATAAGAGAACCACAGAGCCACTAACACATGGACAAATGGAGACCACTCGAATCCGAGATGCCCTAATAAGCGACCAAGGTTGTTTAGTCAAACCACCATACTGGTTGAACTGCCATGAATGAACAAAACTAAGTCTATAGTCTTCTTGGATAAAACCCGATGGGTCCAATGCACTATGTGGCATATATAGATCAGTACCAATATTGACTTGCACCCACATTTCGTCTGCAACCTACAACATTTGTGCAGTTGTATAGCATAACATGCATGTTATGCACATCACTTATTTTCGTGTTATGCATACTTGTTACCTGCTTCTCTGCAACCTCTTGACATCCTTGTAACACTGATTGACGTCAATGGCAACAATACCAATAAAGGAGGTGGGAGAGAATGAGAAGACCATGTAAGGGAAAAGACGAAGTTGTAAATGATGAAGTACCATCACACTAGTATTTGAATTTGAATGGTAAGCCACCTAACCCTAATCCAATTAATTTTTTTGTTATGATCGATATGAAGATTATGGGGAAGTCATTAGTAGGACTAAATGAAATAGAGATGTTAATGAAGGGAGGGGGGAGTTGAAAAGGAATAGAGGAGATTAAAAATTGGTGCTATGAAAAATGGGGAGACCAAACTCAAGTTAGGGCATTATCAAATGAATATTTCCTAATAGAATTCCCTTCCAACTTTGAAAAAATGGGAAGTACTAAATAGAGGTCCTTACTACTTAGACAACATGGGATGCACCTAATTAACTGGTACCTAGTGAAAAGTTTTTTGAGAAAGTAGAATGTATAGGGTTTACAATTTCTATTAGTAGAAGACAGTTTTAGGGTTTTCATTGTATTGCAAA
This sequence comes from Cryptomeria japonica, assembly GCF_030272615.1. NCBI lineage: Eukaryota > Viridiplantae > Streptophyta > Pinopsida > Cupressales > Cupressaceae > Cryptomeria > Cryptomeria japonica. The sequence continues at coordinate 518,468,505 of NC_081413.1, forward strand.
TGAATGTATACATAGATTTTTGAATGAAATGAATAGAAGCATAGATTTTTGAATGAAATGAATAGAACCAGTTCTATATTGTCTCCCATTTTGTGTGTTTGCATTATATGAGTTGATGTATTAAGGGTGCATTGATTTGTCTTCTTAATTAATAGTGAATGTGTAATGTGAATTTCAGGTTTCTTTCAAAGAAAGACTTTAATTGTGCGATTATGTTACAGTAATGCAAGTATATTATATGGTGATCCTTAAGTAGAATTTGGAGTCATTGCAGGGATATGTATGCAAGGTGTTCACATTTTGTATTGAGATCTGTGAAATTTGGTGTTGAAATCTATGTTTGTATATGAGTTGATGTATTAAGGGTGCATTTATTTGTCTTCTTAGTTAATAGTAAATGTGTAATGTGAATTTTAGGTTTCTTTCAAAAAAAGAATTAAATTATGTGATTATGTTGCAGCAATGCAAGTATATTATATGGTGATCCTTAAGTAGAATTTGGAGTCGTTGCAGGGATATGTATGCAAGGTGTACATATTTAGTGTTGAAATTTGTGAATGGTTTATAGAAAATGTAAGCAATGAACTCTTTGTTACTTAACTCTGTTACCCTTAGGGATAGGAACAAATTTTGTTTCCTCAGTTGTTTTCATAATCAATTCATTTAAAACATCTTTAAATTTTTATTTTTAGGAGTTAGGTTTAGTATAGAAATGGTTCCCAATTATTGAGTGAAGGTTGAAATACCAAGATTATAGCCAACATCAAAGTTTGTAGACTTTCCTTGGTGTATTTTCATTGGGAAATATATGTTGTAAGTTGTAATGCTAGGGAATTGAATGAAGTTAGTCATTGTTAGGGGAGACCCACCTTGGTTTTATAGAGCCAGAAGTGTAGGAGATTTCAGTCTTGTGACTAAATCTTGTTCATTGGCCAAATCCAACCCCGAGTTTGAGAATAAGAAAGTGGCTATCCTTTAGGGTTTAGGGAATTTTTTGATTTGGGAACCAACAACCTTATCAACATAACTAGTATCAAGGTGGAAAAAGAATGAACAACCAAGGGCACACCTCTAATCAGATTGTTCCTATTCCTACTCCTTTGAAAATAATAGCAACCAATAATAACAAGGAGTTGGTAGTTGGACAAAATAGTTTTGTAGATGATTGAAATGCATGGTGTTTCCCATGTAATTATGCACACATGTTGTGAAACTCTCCTTAGGGTAATTTACAACAGAAGGTGGTAGAGAAGCATGCCCAAGGTATTAACCTAGATATGGGGTTTATCCTTATTCATATCTAGATATGGATAATTTAATGTTAAATGACTAGATGCAGGGTATGCCCTTGGAACAAGAGGTGGAAATTGCTTCGGATCATGCACTTTTTTCTTAGATGGAATAAGAAGAACCTATGTTTAGAATGAAGCATCCACATCAAAACCTCGATAGGTCCAATCATATTATAATACCCACTCAAAATGAAGATCTGCTAGAGAACCTGTTCCCCATAACCAACAACCTAAAGAAACCATCCAAAAGCCTTCTAAACCTATTAAAGTAGCACAACCTTTTCAAAATCCTTAAGAAATATCTCATTATAATCCCAAAGAATATAACATGTCATCTTCAGTATCAATAGAAGTACTAGAACAACTTAATAAAGCCCTTGCTAATGTGTTTGTTTGGGATATCTTAGTTATTCTAGAGCAAAAGTTGCTATTAGAAGAGGCACTTGAAATTAAGAACAACAAGCTAGAGTGGAAGATGCCACCGAACAAGCTAAAGAGAGAGGAAAAAACTAATAGACTCCATATAGAGTTAGCAACCAACTACATTCATAAATTCAAGTGAAGACCAAAAAAGGGAAGTAAGTAAAAAACCATGCCCTTTTTCCTGACATCCTTGATAGGGGATAAATTGTTGCATACTTTCATGATAGATTTAGGGGCTAGCACCACTATTATGCCAAAACAAATTGCAAAAGCCCTTAAAATTGAATATGAACCCTAGAATGGGGAATTATGAAATTGGATGGAAAGAAGGTTTAAGCTCTAGGAATAATTGGGAATCTTCCTTTGACCTTATATTCTTGTCCTAGAATCATGGTCCCCTAGGAAGTCATTATCATTGATATTCCTCTGATATTTGGTCTATTCCTTTCTTGAGATTTCATCGTAAAAATAGGAGGCTATATGTCTCTTAATTGATCTCATTTAATTCTTCGAACCAAACATGGGTCTAAAATGAAGGTCTTGTTAGAACCCTTGCATTCTGAAAATATAGTAGATGATGCTATGATGCATTTTGAACCAACCCATACCTCCATCTCAAAGGATGAAATGTATTGTGTTGAAATGTTAGAGGATGAAGAGGTAATTGGAGATATATATGAGGTAGAAGAAGATATGCTAAACTAGTTCATTGATAGTGATCCTTTTAGAACTATTATGCTACTGGTCTGGGAGCTTATGTTATATATGATGAAGATCAACCTATTCCTCCAATTACTAAAATAAGAGAAGTTGTTATTGAATGTGAACAAGAGCCTAAACCCGAGTCATGGACAATGCACCTTGATGACACAATATGCAAAATGAGATTAGGAGAATGGGCATGTTTTACCACACCAAGTGGTGAATGTACTTTAAGATGCCTCCATTTATATTCCTTGCATTGATAATGAAGCTGAATATGAAGGATTGGTCAGAGGTCTTAGTCTGGTTGAGAAGATGAGGATTAGACAACTGAAGGTGTTTGGAGATTTTGAATTAGTGGTTAAATAAGTGAGAAATACTTCAACTACCAAAAGCGTCAGGATGAGATCTTATCGACATCAGGTGTGAGATATGATTGAAATTTTTGAGGCTTTTAATATCCAAGTTATTTTGAGAAAGAAAAATATGGAAGCTGATCGATCGGCCTTGATTGGGTTGCATTTTTTTCTAGTAAAGGACTTGCTTACAAATAAGCATTCAATACATGTAATAGTGAGACCTGCCATTCTAGATAATGGTCAAGATTGGCAAGATTTTGAAAATGATACTTAGATTTCAATATTTACTCAACATTCTAAAGAGTGTGCAAAATATCTATAGCCTAAAGTTACAGAAGCATATGAGGACCATATCATCCAACTTAAAGGTAATAAACTTCCTAAAGGCTTAATTACTTTATAAAATATTTTTAATTGTGAAGATGTAAGAAATGATAGAGGAAGTTTGTAGCTAACAAAGGAGATTATACCGACTTGAATGTCAGAAAGGAAAGAAAGTTGAAGGTGGGAAATAATATTTTCTTGAAGGATAATGGTCACGTCATTTCGTTATGTAAAAAAATATGAAGGGGTCATAGCTTGAAGTTATGATTATTTAAAAGGTTATAATCACAATATTATTCAAGATACGATAGACTTGAATGACCTAGCTAAACCTATTCGACATAAACAAAGGCTTGTAAATACTAAAATTGAGTGTCTTATGCCCCAAGAGCTGAAGAAACTTATTTATTATGGATAATTTATCTAATTAATAACATAACTTGGGTGTCTAATTCAGTGTATCGATCTGAAACAAGAATGTGGACATTCCCTATATGTGGATTTTCGAGATCTGAATAGGACATCTTTGAAAGACCACTTCACATTACCATCAATAGAGCAATTCCTTAAAATTATGGTAGGATCTAATTTTTTTTCTCTACTGAATGATTTTTTAGGGTACAATTAAATATGGGTAAAAGAAGAAGATCAACATAAAACAAATTTTACCACCAAGTGGGGAACCTTTGCATATGCCAAAATGTTTTTTATTTTGTCAAATGTAGGCACTACCTTTAAAATTGAAATGGACATAGCCTTCAAAGATATAATTAATTAGATCTTCCTCATCTATCTAGATGACCTCATAGTGCTCTAAAAAAGGAAGGAGGATCATTTTGATCACCTAAAAAAGGTCTTTCAAATATTTCAAGAATTCAAAGTATCCTTAAATCTTATGAAGTGTGTATTTGGATTCCCACAAGGGAAACTATTAGGGTATGCTGTTTTTAAGGAGGTAATTTCTATTGAACTTTATAGAATAAAATCTATTAAAGAGTTATCCCCTCCCTTCAATAGGAAAGGAGTGCAATCCTTTCTCCAAAAGAAAAAAATTGTAAGTAGATTTATTTTTAATTTTGTAGGATTGGTCCGACCAATCACACTTATGTTGTGAAAGGATCAAGTTTTTAAATGAGCTCAAGAAGGAAGAATCACCTTGAAAAATATTAAAGAGGCCATTGCCTTAGCTCTAGTATTAGTTAACCCAAAAATTTCAAGAGATTTCGTCATGTATGTGTATGGTAGCGAGCATAACATTGATGTTGTGTTGACTAAAAAGGATGAAAATTAGAAAGACACCATTGCTTTCTATTCAAGAACTCTAAAAGGATATGAGGTAAATAATAATTTTCTGAAAAAAAGCCTTTTCTATTGTCAAAAACCTTAAAAAATTTCAACATTTGGTAAAAGGATGCAAAATATTGGTATATGTAGTGCATACAAGTGTTCAAGAGTATATCATGGAAGGAGAAATTAAAGAAAACAAGGCTTACTAGATTACAAAGATGATGGAATATGATGTTGAAATATGACCAACTAAATTCATCTGTGGCAGAAGACTTTGTGAGTATTTGGCTAAGGATAATGAGCCCGAAAAAGAAAAAGACGAAACTCCTTAAATGGTGCTAGTCAATCAATCAAATCTTGTTGATGATTAGATAGTTGATTGAATAACTTTCACACAAATAGGAAAATACCCTTCCTCACTTCCCCCTTTCAAGAGGAGGTTTTAAAAATTGTAAGGATCAAGTTATGTTCTCATTAAGGGGATACTCTTCAAAAGACATTTTTATGGGGTTTGCGTCATATTGATAAAATCCCAGCTTAAAAAATTCTCGATAAGATACATATCGATCCTATTGGAGGGTATTATTTTGCAAATAATACTATCTTAAAGGTCATGCAAGTAGGATATTTTTGGCCCACCATATTTATGGATTGCCACCATTTAGTCAATACTTGCCAAAAATATCAATTCTTTGTTGGTAAGTGAAAGAATTTGGCCATGCCTCTTAGTTTGATTGTAATAGAACCCTTTGCTTGGTGGGGATTACATTTCATTAGAATGATTGATCCCATATTTGGTGTTGAATATAAATGGATATTCATTGCTACTAATTATTTTACCTGTTGGTTAGAGGTTGCTCCCTTAAGGAGTGCTACTAAACATGAGATTGTGAATTTTATTGAAGAGTTGGTAACTAGATTTGTCTCACCAAAAAATATCATTTTAGACAATGCAAGAGTATATGTGGGATCTAAAGTATTAGAAGTTTTATTGATACATGGCTTTTTTCTTAAAACATCTTCAAACTACTATCCATAGGGCAATGACTTGACAAAATCAACAAACAAAAAATTGATTAGATTAATCAAGAGATTAGGTTCAAATAATCGAAAGGATTGGAACAAACATTTGAGAGTTGCTTTGTGGGTTGATAATGTCACTCCAAAGGAGGTGTTAAAAACAACCCCTTATGAGTTGGTATATGGAAAAAAGTGGTAATGCCTATTTCCATTGAGAGTCCTGCATTAAAACTACTCAAATCTCTGGGGTTAGAAGAGAATAATGCCATGGAAATGAGACTTGTTGAACTGTTAAAGGTTCAAGAAACCAAAGAAAAGGATTTTTACCCCTTGGCCAATCACCAATAAGTTGTCAAGCGATGGTTTGATAAAAAGTCATCATTCCCAGGTTTTAAGGAGGGAGATTTAGTTTTGAAATATGATGATCATGCTTCCAAGCTAGACCAACATTTGAAATTGATACATTACAAGGTAGACCATTCCACAATATTAAATGAAAAGAAAACAACTCTTTTGAATTAGAAGATATGGAAGGTAACTCCCTCGGGATTCTTGTTGATTGGATCTACCTCAAGCATTTTCACTAAAGGCCCATTTCTTCTTGGCATTATAAATAAGTAGTTAGGTTTGTTTGAGTTATGTGTGGTTTTCCCTTTTCAATAAGTACCATGAAGGTACAAGCCACTAGGTGTCTATCTAGGGGTTTTCCATCGATGCTTCTCATCTATTTTAGGTTAAATGAGGTGAGTCTTATTTGTAGTATTAAGTCAAGGTATTGATTTCTCACCCTTATCCTATGTTTCGTACTGACTTTTGAGGCATTCTTTTTTCAAGTGGTGGCCTCATGGGTTATTATTTCTTCCTCATTTAATGCTAGCATTTTTATCGAAAAATGGTTGTTTCCCTTAATGGAAAAGCATTCAAAAAATTATGTCTTATTGTCATACATTGTGCATGCACTAAATTGGATAAAAATTGAGAACTATAGAAGGATACAGAGAATTGGAAGTAGTTAGAAGATAGCCATCGAGAAACACTCGTGAAGGGAATCCTCTTATAAAAATTACTACACAACTTTGTTTCAATGTTTGAATGGCTTTGTCTTCCCCTGTTGATGTTTTTGCAGATGTATCACATGCTTCCACTCATATGCCCACAAGAAACCTATTGGAAGGCACTAGGAAATTGGATCATGTGCACCAACATAATATAGTCAATTAAACACTAGACATAAGTTTTGACCCAAGACTTCTGAAGAATCCTAAAATTCTTCGGGAAGGTGCTTTGAACAAAAAGTGGAAAAAGGAGGATGAAAGGAATTTTTCTTCCATTAGAATCCGGTTATGGTTCTATGGGCTTCCATAGTTTATGGTCCCATTAGTTGACTTGTGCCCTGAGTTGGTATGACCACATGCATAATTCTTTGATGAAGATAAAAAACCATCCAACAAGGAGAGATTTGTGTTGTAATCAGTCTATAATCTTTTAGAGAAATGTTATGTGTTCCTACTAATATTATTTGAGCATAAAATGGAAAGGTTGAATTTATTTAACTCTGAGCTTAGATGAGGGACTAGTGAAATAAAATTTCCTACTTTCCCTATACCCATACAATATTTCCTAGTAGATTTGCATGATGCCTTTTCAGTGATGGATTTCATTTATGGCCTAGAGCTTGATGACAATGCCATTGAGTTTCAAGTAGCCTTGGGGTACAAGCTTCGTACATATAGAGGTCAATTCTAACTATATTTTGCAAACATAATTATAGAAAAGATGATATAGTGATTGTAAGGTTGTGCTACTCAATCTCAGTTTAGGTTTTATTCTTTCTTGGCGCATATGATTTTATATCAAAAAATTTCTTTCTTCTAAAGATATGGTCACATCTAGTTGAATATTATTGATGATTCAAGGAAGATAAATCTAGTTACTGTATGTACCCCTCTTTTGTCTAGAACCTATGATTATTATGCTTTCAAGGAACAGTTTTTGTTCCTCATTCTTAGAGAATTCCAAAAGCTTTTCGTTAGGCTCTCAGATGAGCAAATAAGATATTTGACTAAGACACATCCTTAATGTGATTGGTTGTATGGTGAAAACTTTATTATGATCTACTTGCATGGATTAAAGGAGGAGCCTTTTCAATTGACAACATATGTAACAAATATAATCCTTACTCTTTTATTGTTCAGACAACTCTCTATATAATTAATTCTCAAATGGGAGCAAGCTGAGGAAAAAACATGATACACAAAACCTGAATTACCTTTAGGAGAATTTTTTACAAAAAAGAAGGGTGGCATTCTTGTCAACAAATAAATTGGCTTCACAGGGCCTTGATCTCATTTGTGACTCCTTGGACTATGACCCTGATAATTATTTAAAGGGTAGATAATTTTCTCTAATACATCAACCCAAATAACATTGGGAATAAAGAGTTAATCCCATGAAATTGAATGCCCAAATTATTGGATATTGTTGGCCATTGTTGCTGCTAGGATATGTTTTTGTCATTGATTTGAACATGTTCTTGTGATTTTCTTCAGTGTGTTTGGAAAGATCTTATGATCCATTTTGCAGTTTTGGTTTGCTGATCACTATTTTGCAGAGTTCAGTATTTCCTCCGGTAAATTTCAGTGTGATCATATCTTGTGTTGAGATTTTAGGATATTGTTTGGGATGGTATTTTGTAACTTTATGTCAGATGGATCATGATTTGGTGCTCCACAAGTTATCTTTCTTTGTGACAGTTGTCGATTGGTTGTGTTCTTGAGCTTTCAGATGTTGACAGATGAAATTTGATAAGTGGTGTTGGCGCAACTGTTTTTGATAATTCTAATGTGCTTGTTGGTGTTTCCTAGTCGTGTTCTATTTGTTTTGGTGATCTGCATTGATCATTGTGCAATTTTTTGGTGGTTTTAATGATCTGGTGATGATTTTCATGTTATGCAGTTTTTCTGGTGGTGTAGCGCGTTGCAGTTGATCTTGGCATGATTTCCGATGGAGTTGAGAATTTGGGAATTTGAATTAGGTCTATTTTATGTCATGTAAATCATTATATTGGTCCGGTGGCCGATCTTTGTATCATGTGATGTAATTTTTTAATTGAGGGTCGAGGGTTTAACAGACCTTGTTATCAAGGTTGAGGATTTGTATATATAGGAGATATATTCATGTAATTTAGGAATCAAGATAGTGTTTGCATTATTGGAGAGAGGTTTATGTGTGAACAAGTGATTTATCTTTCGATGTTGTGATTGGTGTTGCATAGAAGACAACTGTGCTTAACTAAAACTGTAATCAGGCATTGGGAGATGCTATTCTTTCCATTCATTTCTTCCGGATTGTAGTCCGAATCTTATTGTAAGTCAGTGAGAGTTCCCTGAGGGTTGTAGCCTTTCGAGCAATTATATTTTTTGAGTAGTGAGCTCTAGGCAGTGTTCCTGAATGCATGTGCATTCCCCATTGAAATATTTTCACATACTACTGTAGAGTATCATCTTATTGTGGGTAGGTTCCTACCATGGTTTTTCCCTTAACCGAGTTTTCCATGTCAAAATCTTGGTGTTGTGTGTTGTGCTTTCAATTTTCCTATCTTTGTTGATACTGCAGTTTATCAGATCTATTTTTGTGATTAAGTTTGATGTTCCAGTGAAGACTGATTCACCCCCCTCTTAGTCTTCCTTCTTTGCTACTGCTAACAATTGGTATCAAAGCTAGATCCTCCAGTAGAAGCTTAACCGCTTGAGGAGATCTGAGATGGAAGCTCAAGGTGTTATCTTTAAGAAGGACAGTCTAATGTTTGATGGAAGTAACTATGCTATATGGAAGAACCGAATGGAAGTGCACTTGAAATGTCTTGGTGAAGATTACTGGAAGATTACAAAGAATGCCTGTTCTTCTCCTCCAAATGGATCGACTACTCTTGATGAGATCAAGGGAGCTGAACGTAATATTAGAGCGAAGGAAGCATTTCTTAGTGCATTGATTGATTCTGAGATGACATATGCAATGGGACTTTTGACCGCACACGAGATCTAGGAAAAGCTTGAAATCCTGTATGAAGGTGATAAATAAGTGAAAGTTGCTAAGTTGTAGAGTTTAAAAGGAAAATATAAGACATTGAAGATGGGAGATGATGAGAACATATACTCTTTCATGGCTAAGGTGAATGACCTTGTCCTAGGTATCAGATGTACTGGTGGAACCATTGAGGAAGATGAAATTGTTACTAAGGTGCTGAGATCTTTGCCTCTTGTTTATAAACATAAGGTTGCTTATATTGATGAGATCCGAAGTGTGACTATAGTGACAAGAGATATACATGTTGGAAAGATTGTTGCATTTGAGCTAAACGAATTTGGAGAATCACATGGAAAAACTAAGATAACATTTAGAGCATCAACATTTGTATCCGGTAAGCAGAAGTACGATCTTGATGAATGCAGAATATCCAGATATGAAAGAGAGAGAAGAGAGATGGAAGATCAAGAAAGAGATCTAGATGAGCTTGAAGAATTGATTGCCCAGAGTTTGCCTAAAGAAGTCGGTAAGTATGATGGAAAGTTGCCTTTGAAATGTTTCTCTTGTAATAAGATTTGACATTTTTCTTCTAGATGCTTGGAGAGAATGACTAAGTATGATAGGAATGATAAGTTTGATAAGCATGATAGGAATGATAGATATGGGAAGCATGACAAGTATGATAAGCCCTACAAGCCTAACCAGAAGTATAGGAATCAGAAGAATTGTTATTATGCTGTTGATGAAGGTATTACAAATGAAGAATAAAAAGAAGATGAAGTTGTATTCCTTGCCATTAAGGAAGATGGATCTGTACCTGTTGATTCCACAAGCTGTACCATTGAAGAAAAAGCTTTAGCTACTAAGGTTGAAGAGAAAGATCAATGGGTGATTGACAGTGGTTGTTCACATTACATGACCAGTGATAAATGAAAATTTGTAAGCATGGAAAGATATGATGGTGGAATAGTTAGATTTGGAGATGACAAAGCCTGTGTAATCCATAGGAGAGGTTTTGTTTCTTTTGATGGTAAGCATAATATTGATGATGTCTTGTATGTTCAAGGTTTGAAGCATAATATTTTAAGTGTTGGACAAATGGTTGATAAAGGTTATGATCTACAATTCAAGGATGGAAAATGAAAAATCCTAATTGCCTTCGGTATAGAGATTGCATCTGGAACTAATACTGAAGGTAACATTTTTCATTTGAATGATAGTGAGAAAAGTTATTTGATTGCTCAAATTGATGAGAGTTGGTTGTGGCATAGGAGAATGTGTTATGTGAATTTTGATTCAATGATTAAGATTAGTTCTACACAAGCTGAGATCTGCCTAAGATTTTTAAGCCTGCTAATCCGATATGTAAGGAATGTCAATTGGGTAAGCAAACAAGGATTTATTTCAAGAGAAAACAATATACATTTGATGGATTTCTAGACCTTGTGCATATTGATCTATGTGGACCTACAAATGTTAGAAGTGTGCAGGGTGATAGATATTTCATGTTGCTAATTGATGATTATTCCAGGATGATGTGGGTTATCTTTTTGAAGGAGAAACCACTTTCATTGGAAAAAATCAAGATATTCAAAGCTAAGGTGGAGACTAAGTCTAGTTTGAAGGTAAAGTGTCTAAGATCTGATAGAGGTGGAGAATTTTGTTCCGGTGAGTTCAATTCATTTTGTGAAAAGAATGCAATTAGAAGACAATTATGTTATCCTAGAACACTTCAACATAATGAAGTTGTTGAAAGGAAGAACATAGATGTCTTGGATGCTGCAAGGACTCTGCTGATTGAAGAAAATGTTTCAAAGATCTACTGGAGAGAAGCTATTAGTACTGTTGTTTACACATTCAACAGAGTTCATATTGTACATGAGAAACTGTAGTGATCAAAATGAATAAATCAAGATCAATAGACCCACATACCAATGAGACTCTTGTTGCAAGTATATAAACTAATTAAACTAGTTTAACTTCCCAAGGGGTGTCCCATTGTTCTCTATCTCACAAGATCCCTAAAGCCAATTTTTTTCTCTCAAATCATTGAGCAAATGACTTAGGAATGACAACTCCAATAACGAGTGATATTGTAAGCTACATGCATGAATGCATTTTAAGATCTATATGATGTGTTAAAACTACGATGATTAAGTTAAGATGAAGATAGTGATATGATAAAAGATTAACAAATTATCCTAACATGATATACTAGCCTAGCATGAATATTCTATGATATGAAAAATGGTTCTAAATGCTATTATGATATTTTAACAAAGAGAGGCTAAAATTCTTAGTAAACTAGGCTATAATGTAGATGCATAAAAACGTGGAGATATGGATGATGAAGAATGAGAGTTCTATTTATAGGGAAAATAGGGCAATGGATGGTCAAGATTGAATAATCTTAACAAAATCTAAGATTGAAAGTTAATCAATCCATGTTAGCAATTCTCACCAATGAAATGGTGACAATTGTCAACAAGAGGTTGCTTGAGAGGAGATGCAAGAGGCATTAAATGCCTGAGGATACATGAAGGTTACCTTAGGAGGTAAGGGTTAAGGTTAGGTTAGGGTTATCCAATGGATAAAGCTTTTATCCAAGGGTAAACTCTTGTGCAAGGGTTAAATGGATAACTATGGTCAAAGCCATAAGTATTTGATGAGACCCTTGAGTCAAATGGATGGTTAAGTTAGAGGAAAGTCTCTAACCAAAGGTCAAAGGTGAGTTAACCATAAATGGTTATGTAAGAGCCTTTAATAGTTTGGAAGACTTTAGAGGTTAACCATTTGAAGACACAAAGCCTTTAATGGTTATTGAAGACTTTGGAGGCTTTGAGAAGTGACTTCCTTTTACTTAGGACTGTGACAATAAATAGGAGATGAATTAGGTTAAATTGGAAGTGATTAGAAGAATATAGAAGGGGTTTAGGAGGCAAGTGGGAGATGTAGGAAAATGCAAGTGGATGAGGGAAAATAATTTTAATTAAAATAAAATTACTTTATTTCAACCAAAATAAATGCAACTTGCATAAATATAAGTGGGGGGATTTTATAAATAAATTAGATTTATTCATTTGCAAGGATCAATTTAATTAAATGTAAATTTAATTAAAAAGGGAGAAAGGGGTTTTGATTAAATAAAGTTATTTATTTAATTAAAGGCTAGAAAAGGTTTATATGAATTTAATTAAATAAATTAAGTAATTTATTTAATCAAATAGATAAATGCGAATAAATCAATTAAATATAATTTAATTAATAAGGGGATATGATTAAAATAAATATTACATATTTATTTAGGAAGGTGGTCAGATTTATACGTCTACACATATTAAAGGTGATACCCATAAGACTCCTTATGAGTTATGGTTTGGTCATGTTCCTAGTGTGAGATATTTTAGAGTATTTGGTAGCAAATGTTATATCAAGAGAGATGAGGATATAGGAAAGTTTGATGCTAGAAGTGATGAAGGAATTTTCTTGGGAGATTATACAAAGAGCAAAGCCTATCGGTGCTATAATAAGAGATTGAGAAAGATTGTGGAGAGTGTAAATGTGAAGGTGGATGAGAACCCTGGGAAAGAGGTCTGTGTGGATATGATGATGGACAACAAATTGTTTTAGCTCCTGTTCAGACTGAAGAACCTAAGCAGAATGATTTGGTAGAGATAGTCAACCCGGATGTTGTTGCTACCGGTGAAGAAGTGCAGGAACCTGAAAATCAGAACAATTGAAAGACTCCAAGGTATGTAAGATTGAATCATTATGAAAATCATATTATTGGTGATAAAAGTAAGGGTATGATGACTAGAAGAAGGTTTGCTGCTGAAGAAGTATGTTTGATTTCTAAAGTTGAACCTAAAGATGTTGCTGAAGCCTATAAAGATGAAAATTGGATCAGAGATATGGAAGAGGAACTAGATCCGATTAAAAAGAATAATCCATGGGAGCTTGTGCCTAGACCTAAAAATAAGAATGTTATTGGCACGAAATGGGTATTCAAGAATAAATGGAATGAAGTCGGTGAAGTTATCACAAATAAAGCTAGACTGGTTTGCAAAGGATATTCTCAGAAAGAAGGAATTTACTATGAGACTTTTGCTCCACTGGCCAGACTTGGAGCTGTTAGACTGTTTCTTGCATATGTTGCTTATAATGATTTCAAGGTATATCAGATGGATGTCAAATCTGCCTTTTTGAATGGCGATCTTGAGGAAGAAGTCTACATTGATAAACTTGATGGATTTTCACTGTCAGATGATGGAGACATGGTATGTAGATTGAAGAAATATCTTTACGGACTGAAGCAAGCCCCTAGAGCCTGTTATGCTAGACTAGATAAGTATTTATTGAAATTGGGATTTAGTAAAGGTGTTGCTGACAATAATATGTACTTTAAGATTGAGAATGATAACATCCTGATTGCTGAAGTCTTTGTTGATGATATTATCTTTGGAGGTGATGATGATTTGAGTATGAAGTTTGCCGGTGATATGTAGAAAGAATTTGAGATGTCTATGATTGGCGAGATGAAATTTTTCTTAGGTTTGAAGATTTCACAGATTGATAAAGGTATATTTATATCTCAAACTAAGTATGTGAAGGAATTGCTAAAGAATTTTGGGTTAGATGACTCCAAACATGTTGGGAAATCACCTAGTATGAATTCAAAGTGTATCGGTCTGTGAGTTAATATTTTGTTTGAAGTGGTCAACATTGAACCAATATTGATGTTCTAACCGGTTTTCCCAGTTTGTGTGATGAGTTATCACCGACTGTGATGTGTTACCACCGACCGACACTATGGCAGTGATTTGTGTCGTGTTAAGAAATATTGTCTTGATTCATTGAACCTAGGAAATTGTGTCAAGGTTCAGGGGCTGACATAAAATCTAATATCTATATAAAGACATTGTGATGAGTTATTTCATATAGAAGATACAAGTTATGATGTGAGTTGAAGTTGATGTGATTTGTTGAAAGAATTGCAGATTATGTCGGTGATAAAGTAATGTATGCACATAAAAGGATCTAAACCAACATAAGATGCTATTCTTAGATCAATCCCACTGTTGTTCTCTAACCACTACAATAGTAAAATCCCTTAATCGAGTAAGCTCTAACAAGGTGATTCATTAACTTGGATCTAAATCCTCCACTGAGGTTACCTTTAACCAGGTATAGCTCCTAACAGGGCTTGAGATCTCTAAAAGGATCTTCTCCTGACAAAGCCTTTATAGACCTTAACCGACCAATTATCTATACTGCAGATAGTTAACTAGTGAGTTCCATCTCATCGTGGTTTTTCCCAGTTGAGTTTTGTTGGCAATATTGCATTATAACAGACAATGAAAGATTGTTGACATTTCAATAAGGATATTGAGAAGGTTGTTGATGATTATGGACATAATTGATTAAAGATGTTTTACTATCTTGATATTATTATTTTGTCATTGATGTCAAGAAATTGATTTTCTAATTCAGTATGATGTTGCCATATCTTGAGAAGTATGATATGAAGATTATAAAGAAGTCGGTAAAGACACAGGAAAGAATATGATGAATAAGGGGATAAGTTATTCAATGGGCAACTCTACCGAGTCAGACAATGATGAGATCTTGATGTTTTAGATTGTTTTAACATCATACATATGTTGTAAAATGTAAAGGTTAATACTATACTATGTTATCAAGCAAAAAACCTAGTCAGTAAACCCTAAGGAACCTAGTCGGTAAACCCTAAGGTTATCACTATCGGTTAATGAAGGCAGAATGTCTACCGAGTGAAGTTTAGTATTTACCGAGTTGTAACCGAGCTATAACAGAATGCATTAAATGTTTACATGTGATATTTAATGAATGATGCTGATGAGCTGGAGCGGATCAATGATTGGTAAGCCGTGGAAGTAGTTTGTTAATGAATCTAAGGCAATGGAAAGTCGACAAGAAGATCTACAGCTCAGATTGAACCGCATTACCCTAACACAAGTTCCAAGGTGAATATGCAAGTTCCAAGGCAGGGTAAAATGTTTTCAGATCGAAAGATACATTGAACCTGGACAAGATTGAAGATCTGATGGCTATGATTGATCATGGGAAATGTGATCAATGAGATTAAGCGGTTAGAAGATTGTTTATAAATAGGAAACTGTTGATAAACAATGTATGCGGGCAAGTGTATGCACAGGGATGCTACATAGTGATTACCGAGCACAGAAGCTTGAAGACCTGTTAGAATAATAGAGTATTGATGCCCAACAGATAGACAAGATTAGTTCTATGTCTAGATTGTATTGAACAAATAGGAATCTGCTTTAGCATTTTAGATGTGAAGTTGCAGATAGATTTTTATTACCGTTGTTTTGTGAAAGGGACAGGAAATCTCTTAACCGAGTGGACTTAATAGTCTTATATGTAAATCCTCTAGCAAGGTGACATTCTGATTGAGTGTTTGAAATCCTTTAACAAGGTCACTTATAACAAAGTGAAGATCCTAACAGATTTGAGGGAAATCCCTTAACCGGGTCACATCTAGCAATGTGTTTGTAATCTTTAATAGGATTTGCTTTTAACCGAGCATACTCTAGAAGAGTATATTTCTTAGTGGGTTTGAACTCCCACAATGGTTTTTCCCTATTTGGGTTTCCACGTTAAATTTGGTGTTATGAGGTTTATATTGTTCATATGCTTCTGAGTTTGCATGTTTGACAGTTTTTGGTTATATGATTGATATATGTGTTACCGAGGTTGAATCTGATGTTTTTATGGATGATTAAGTTTGTATGATTCACCCCCCCCTCTCATCTTGTTGGTTATTGGATTTGTACTTATATTAAGTATCAAAACTATCAGGTTTTCCATGTATAAATCTTTGTGTTATGGTGAATTTTTTGCTTGTGGTGAATACTTTTATAACACTTTGGATTATATTCAAAGTCATTGGTAAATTGGTTAAATGTTGTTACTGGTCTGCAATTAAAGTGTTACTATTTTTGCTTTCACTGATTCACCCCCCCCCCCCCCCCCTCAGTGATTTATAAGTTTATCAATTGGTATTAGAGCTTGACTTCCTTGAGGCTTAACCGCTTGGAAGGAAACCCTAAAGCCATCATGGGGGAAATGAGTTACAGAGAACTCTCACACCAACTTGCAGAGACTGAACATGCCTTTGATGAGCTCAAGGTGAAATATAAGGCTTCACAAGCAAAGAGAAGAGAATTGGTAGAGCAAGTAATGGAAATCTCTGAAAACAGTTCATCGAACGAAGCTAACGTGGACGCACTGGCCCATGAAGTGGAAAAAATGAATAAAGACAAGTCAAATCTGAAAAAGGAAATGGAAGCTTTAACCATTAGAATGAGTCAAGAGTTGGAAAATAGGAGAAGTGCTGAAGACCAGATCAAAGATAAGGAGAATGAAATCTTCAAGTTGAATCAAGAAGTCGGTACCTTGCATGCTTATTTGCATGAGGAAAAGGAAGAAAATGAAGGCATACAAGAAGATCTAGATATGGCTATGTCTCTTAGAGATACCCGAATGTAAAGGAATGAATATCTTACAAAGAGAATTGCTGAGGCTAATGAGAAGCTTGATGAATTCAATAAGAGTTCTTCAATGCTTAATGAGCAGATAGAATCTCAAAGGATGAACAAAGATACAACCAGGCTAGGCTACTCTACATTTGAAAAAGGTGAACCTTCTGGTACAAAGGTCAACTTGCATGAAGATAAACTGGCACCTAAAGTTCAGAAACCTATTGGTAAGAAATCTTACAACCTGTTTGTTTTAACTACCACAAATCAGGACACACTACAAATGTGTGTAGAAGCAGATATGAGGAAAACACCGGTTATAGACCTAACACTAGAAATGTGTCAAGGAGATTTGAAGGTTACTGTTATACATGAAATATGTATGGGAATAGATCAGTTGAATGCAGATATGGAGAAAATAACCTAGCACCTCATATGAGTCCAAGACATGTTGGTGATTGGAGAGGGAATTATGATAATTGGAGAAACATGAATTGACAAAAACCTTATATCAACCCCTTTAGTCCCTATGAGATGGAGAAAGTAACTAATGTGATTTGCACAATTTGCAACAACTATGGACATGTGGCTATGAATTGCAAAAGAAGAACAAGAAGAGGCAATTGAGGGCCTTGGAGAGCATCCGGAATGGCTTTCTATCATTGTCATAAACCGAGACACATTGATAAGTTTTGTATAAAGCAAAAGAACCAACCGGTAAGTCACTTTGCATATCAGAAAGGGAAGAAGATAGTAGATGTTGAAGAAACCAGAGCAGAGATGAATATGATCTGGAAAAAGAAAAGTGAGGATAAGCCACCCGAAGAACCAAATACTTCACCTAGTGTGGAGAATCCTACATCGACAAAGTGAGCTTCTCAACAAGCTTAGGGGGAGCGTATCGGTAAATCCATTTTCGGACCCCTTGAAGAAAGTATGGTAAGTAAATTTTGCATTTTGAGTTGAAATATAAGAATTTTGATATTACTATCAATCGGTTAGTATACCTATTGGTAAATGCAAGTATGCCAAGTGGTAACTAGGGTTTTTCAACCTATCGGTAGTGCAATAAATGCAGTAGGTAAAGTAAATAAAAAGCAGTTTCGCTAAGTAATTTTTACCTTATTGCATTCGAAGAGCATTTTGTGAGCACTTGTAGAGAGAAACAAAGAATTCCCAGCAAATTGTGAATGGATTTGAACAACGGATTGAGAAGTTGGGTCAGATTTGAGCAAAGTAAAGCGAATCGAGTGTGCAAGCAAGAGAGCAACCAGAAACCCTGGCAGTGCGAAGGAAACAAGGTATTTGGTCAATCTCCTCTATCAAATCAAATTTATTTGGAATGGAATCATCATCTACACCATCAAAGAGTCTTTTCATCAATGCTGAAGCCATTGATTCAATGGAGTTGGACAAGATAGAATCATACAATGCATTATCGCAGGTACCCCAAGGAGTTTTGGTTAAAGGAGATCTGTCCAGTTATATAGATTGCAAGATTGAAGATTTAGGTTCATTGACAATCTATTCCCAGCTGAAATCTATGTGCAACAAGAACATGAAGATTAAACCCGAGTACATTAGGGTTCATGAGAAAGATTTTCACAATGCGGTTTATTTTCTTGAGGAATTTGAGGAAGACCACATTAGAATCATCCTCAACCACGTTCATGGAGGAAATATGTATTTAGACATGTCACATATTATCACCAAGGAGACGATTCATGCTGTGACCGGATTCTGCCAAACCGACGAAGTTCCCAAGTTGAGGAAAATCTTGTAGAATATTATTATTCAACTAAGGAAGACCACTTGTGATGGTCATGCAATGTCTGTCAATGGTATTGAAGATGAAGGAGTTAAATATGCTGCAATGGTTATCGGTTATAGGGTATTTCATTCTAGCTGAATGAATAGTGTGCCATCGGCTGCCATACATGCTGCCTACTGGATGATAAAGGAAAATGGAGATTATGATCTGTGTGAGGCAATGCAGAGTCAGTTAATGTTGAATCTAGAATCAATCAAGAAGGACAACAATCAAAAGTTCAAGTTTGGGCAAATTTTAATCGGTTTGTTTTTCTACTTTCAGAACTTTATTCCTGTTATTGGAGATATCCAATGGTCAAAAGATACACCTATTTCAGCTTAGATTAAAAATTGTATAAAGGTTGTTAAGAACACATTTCCAATTGTTATGAATAATTATTTCAATCAATTTCAAAATAAAATGAGTATGAGAATGAGGTTATCGGATGAAGTGGTTAAACATTTTTGAAAATGACATTTGTTTCACAGTGACCACCAATTTCTATCTAATGGAGGCTGCAGAACCTAGAGAAGAAGAGATGGAGCAAATAAGTTATGAAGTCAGTTATGACTTATTGATCAGTTATGCCAACAACCTCCTGGCATCACCTAAGGATACCAAGAAGAAGAGACTGGGTATATATCAAGAAATAATTGCACAGGCACAACCCAATGATGTGAAGGAGAAAAAGAAGAAAGATGATCAAGTAGTTTCAATGTTAACCAGTACAAGTGTAATAAGTAGTGCTCAATCCAAGAAGGAATCAAAACCAAAAGTGTATGCAAAGAAACTGACTGCCACTAGGAAGAGAGGCAGATATCTTATCTTACAAGAAGAATATGAGGAAATAGAGTCTGAGGAAGATAAGAAGAAGCTAACGAAAACTAGTAGGAAACCTAAACCAATAGGGGAAATCCCTAAACAAAATATTCCTATTGATATTGCATCTTTCAAGCCTATGAGTCAGTTTAAGAGGACTATGAAAACTTTAAAAAGAAAGAAATTTGATGATGTAAAGGATTATTTTGATTCTTTTGACGAGATTAAGAAATAAGACGTGGTATAAGAGGTAATAAATTACCTATGTCAACATAACCAATTACCACATGAAATTCAAAAGGTAATTTCTAATTCTTTGAATTTAATTCTGGAAAATAAATGGAAGCTGATCATAGATAAAGATCAAGAGATTATAGACAAAATTTTTGTTCAATACTTTCCTGAATTGTCTCATGAAGAGTTATTAGAAATGCTTTCTAAACACAAGGGACAATTTCATACAAGAGCAAGGAGACTTAGACTGTTGGAAGGAAAAATTCAGGTAGTAGAAGATGATACTCATCAAGATGCCAAAAATGTTCTAAGAATGAATGAACAATTGAAAAATTATCACAATAAACTTGGTCAGACTGAAATTGGAGTTCCATTGGAGCTGGAAACTGAAGAAATACTTTTACCTGATGAAATCTACACTGACAAGGATAAGAATGACACTAATTCACCACCAGTCATATTCTTTATTGATGATACTCATGATACTATTAATACAACCGGTACCAATAATGAACTGGATAAGGAAAAAGAACAGGAACTGGGAAAGGGAACAAAGGAAGTGGAAAAAGAGAAAGACCAAGAAAAGGATAAGGAACTAGTAACGACATATGAAGAATGGGTAAATCAGAAGACAAATATAGAGATAAAACCGATAATAAGGATCCAAAGCAAGATGCAATTAAACCCATTCACCTACAAACATTGTCATACCTAATGATGTAGATGAATTGATGAAGTTGTCATTGGAACTTCAGGCTAAAAAAGAGAAAATGAAGATCAAGAAGGAAAAGGAGGTTCTCCAGACCACAATAGATGTATTGTCAAATCTCCTACCAGATGTTGACATTTTAGGTATTTTAAACCCAATAAAGCAACTTGATATTCTATGTACATCTGTTACTGATCAAGTCAACACTTTGGAGGAAACAACACAAGTGAATGCTGAGAAAGAATATAGGAAGAAGAAATCCACAGAGTTGATCAAGTGTATTGACATTGACTAGGCGAGTCTTGTACATCACAAAGATCAAATCTCTATTGCCATGAGTGAAGGCCACAAGATTTTGAGCAAAGTATGCCAAAGTGATTTGTTTTATGAAGATTTAATAAAATCACAAGAGAAAATTGAAGCATAACTAAAAGGTTACATATAATCTTGTAAGCTTCCTTATGATTCATTTATCACTTATGGACAAAGTGTTGAGTCATACCGGCACCGGTTAGCAAAGATAGAGGATGAAATAATAAAAGGGTCAAAAACCTTACATGAGCTTCAAATGATTTTATTGCCAAAATTACAGGTACTGCAAGAGAGCTTTCTTCATACTGATGCAATCATAGCCACACTGGAGATGAGTACTTTGGACGCAATGGAGGAATTGGCGTTTCAGATAAGGACTCAATTGGAGATTATTGCCATGTTATTGGAGACATGGTCTATTGACCTTATTATTGTGCAAAAAGAATTTAAATCTGTATTTGATAAGCTTTCTTAGTTGTAGACATTTCTATTTAACTCCTCTATGTATTTATTGATGCAAATGTGATTATGATAATTTATCTTTTCATGTTTCTGCATACCTTTGTCATTGGAATCAAAGGGGAAGTAATATATGTGAAAATTTTGTATGTAATCATGTATGATGTCAAAGGGAGAATATTATGCTAAGGGGGAGTCTTTAGAGTCTCTACATTTTTGTAAGCACACTTAGTTGTCAATTTTTTTCTCTAAGTGTTGCCATCAATGCCAGAGGAGGAGAATGTTGGCTTGATGATGAATTTTGTATTTGATGACTTCATGTGTTGTCATTGTTGGCACATCTGTTTTGACTGTCATAGTCATATTAGTTTAACAGTTAAGGTAAACCGCTATATTTGAGTCATTGTATTGTTAACCGATATTATATGTATAGTGGAAGTCTAACCGGTATGAAGATGTCTAAACTGATATATGTAGATAAGTCAATCAATTTTTGATTAGTTCCAGAGTTACTGGTTTTGAGATACACTAGATATAGTCAAGGAGGAGCGTGGAGACAATCACCCAGTATGAATTCAAAGTGAATCGGTCTGTGATGTAATATTTTATTTGAAGTGGTCAACACTGAACCGGTATTGGTGTTCTAACCATTTTCCCAATTTGTGTGATGAGTTATCATCGAATGTGATGTGTTACCACTGACCGACACTACATGAAATCTAATATCTATATAAAGACATTGTGATGAGTTATTTCATATAAAAGATACATGTTATGATATGAGTTGAAGTTGATGCGATTTGTTGAAGGAATTGCATAGTATGTCGATGATACAATAATGTATGCACAGAAAAGGATCTAAACCAGCAGAAGGTGCTATTCTTAGATCAATCCCACCGTTGTTCTCTAACCACTACAATAGTAAAGTCCCTTAATCGAGTAAGCTCTAACAAGCTTCATTGTATAAATCCTCTAACAAGGTGATTCATTAACTTGGATCTAAATCCTCCACTGAGGTTACCTTTAACTAGGTATAGCTCCTAATAGGGATTGAGATCTCTAACAATATCTGCTCCTAATAGAGCATTTGTAGACCTTAATCAGGCAGTTATCTATACTGTAGATAGTTAACTAGTGAGTTCCATCTCACCGTGGTTTTTCCCATTTGGGTTTTCCATGTATAAATCTGTGTTATGGTGAATGTTTTTCTTGTGGTGAATAATTTTATAACACTTTGGATTATATGCAAAGTCATTGGTAAATTGGTTAAATGTTTTTACCGGTCTGCAATTAAAGTGTTACTATTTTTTGCTTTCACTGATTCACCCCCCCTCTCAGTGCTTTATAAATTTATCAAGACGACTCCAAATTAGTTGGGACTCCTATGGTGACTGGCTATAAATTGTATAAGAATGATGAATCTCCAAAAGCTAATTAGAGTTTGTATAGATCTATGGTTGGTGGACTGCTATATCTTACTCAAACTAGACCGGACATTATGCATGTTGTGTGCATGGCTTCTAGATATCAAGCTGATTTGAAAGAGAGTCATGTCACTTTTATAAAGAGGATATTCAGATACTCGAAGGGGACTATGGATTATGGTTTATGGTATCTGAGGAATGATGATTTTATGCTATGTGCCTACATTGATGCTGATTGTGTTGGTGATGTTGATGACCAGAAGAGCACTACTGGTGGAGCATTCTTTTTGGGAAAGAAGTTTTTTCATGGGTTAGTAAGAAACAAGATTCAGTGTCCTTATCTACTGCTGAAGCTGAGTACATTCCTGATACTAGTAATTGCACTCAGGTAGTTTGAATGAAGCAAATGTTGAAGGATATCAGAGTTATCTATGATGATCCTACTGTCATTTACTATGATAATTCTAGTGCTATTAACATGTCAAAGACTCCGGCGCAACATTCAAAGATTAAGCATGTGCCAATTAAATATCATTACTTGAGAGAACAAGTCAGTGAAGAGAAGGTGAAGCTGGAGTATGTATCTACAAAGAAACAAATAGATGATATTTTTATTAAGTATTTGCTTACAGATACATTTTTCTTTTGAGAGACAAGTTAGGGGTATCTACCTCTCTTGTTGAGAACTAGATGTATTGAGTTGCATCAATCCAATGGACTTCAGAGCCTTATCTGTTTATCCAGATTGATAGGTTGGTGCCACTCCTCTGGTGGAGTAGTCTGTGTTTTAGGAAGAGAGATTAATGTGATTCATGCTTTCATTTTGGGGAGAGAGAGTTTGGTTATCTGATCTTTGGCATTGCTGTCAAAGGGGTAGAGAGAACATGTGAAAAACTACTTTATATGTCTTGATCTTAGGGGGAGTTTGTTGGAGATATCTTCTTTCTTTGCATTGATTATTTTTCACATTCATATGTTGCTATCAATTGCAAAGGGAGAGATTGTTGGATATTGTTGGCCATTACTGTTGCTAGGATATGTTATTGTCGTTGATGTCAACATATTTATGTGATTTTCTCTAGTGTGTTTGGAAAGATCTTATGATCCATTTTCCAGTTTTGGTTTGCTGATTACTATTTTGCAGAGTTCACTATTTCCTCCGCTATATTCCGTTGTGATCGAATCTTGTGCTAAGATTTTGGGATATTATTTGGGATGGTCTTGTGTATCTTAATTTTAGATGGATTTTGATTTGGTGCTCTGCAAGTTATCTTTCTTCGTGATAGTTGCTGATTGGTCGTGTTCTTGAGCTTTCAGACATTGACAAATGAAGATTTGATAAGTGGTGTTGGCATAAATGTTCTTGATGATTCTAACGTGCTTGCTGGTGTTTCATAGTCATGTTCTATTTATTTTGGTGATCCACACCTCTCTTGTTGAGAACTAGATGCATTGATTTGCATCAATCTGGTGGACTTCAGAGGCTTATTTGTTTATCCAGATTGATAGATTGGCGCTGCTCCTCTAGTGGAGTATTTTGTGTTTAAGGGAGAGAGATTCATGTGA
Organism: Cryptomeria japonica; assembly: GCF_030272615.1. Lineage (NCBI taxonomy): Eukaryota > Viridiplantae > Streptophyta > Pinopsida > Cupressales > Cupressaceae > Cryptomeria > Cryptomeria japonica. Next base: position 518,492,809 of record NC_081413.1, read on the forward strand.
TTCATGCTTTCGTTTTGGAGAGAGAGAGTTTGGTTATATGATCTTTGGCATTTCTGTCAAAGGGGGAGAGAGATCATGTGAAAAACTGCTTTATATGTCTTGATCTTAGGGGGAGTTTGCTGGAGATATCTTCTCTCTTTGCATTGATTATTTTTCACATTCATATGTTGCCATCAATTCCAAAGGGAGAGATTGTTGGATATTGTTGGTCATTACTACTGCTAGGATATGTTGTTTTCATTGATGTCAACATATTTATGTGATTTGATCCAGTGTGTTTGGAAAAATCTTATGATCCATTTTGGAGAGTTCAGTATTTCCTCTGGTATATTCCGGTGTGATCAGATCTTGTGCTGAGATTTTGGAATATTGTTTGGGATGGTCTTATGTATCTTCATTTTAGAGAGATTGTGCTTTGGTACTCTGCATCATTCTTCATGACAGTTGCTGATTGGTTGTGTTTTTGAGCTTTTAGACGTTGATAGATGAAGATTTGATAAGTGGTGTTGGTTCAACTATTCCTGATGATTCTAATGTGCTTGATGGTATTTCCTACTCGTGTTCTATTTATTTTGGTGATCAGAACCTCTCTTGTTGAGAACTAGATGCATTGAGTTGCATCAATCCGATGGATTTTAGAGCCTTGTTTATCCAGATTGATAGGTTGGTGCTACTCTTTTGGTGGAGTAGTCTGTGTTTAAGGGAGAGAGATCATGTGAAAAACTGCTTTATATGTCTTGATCTTAGGGGGAGTTTATATGTCTTGATCTTAGGGGGAGTTTGTTGGAGATATCTTCTTTCTTTGCATTGATTGTTTGTCACATTCATATGTTGCCATCAATTCCAAAGGGGGAGATTTTTGGATATTATTGGTCGTTACTGTTGCTAGGATATGTTATTTTCATTGATGTCAACATATTTCTATTATTTTCTCCAGTGTGTTTGGAAAGATCTTATGATCCGTTTTGCAGTTTTGGTTTGCTGATCACTGTTTTGTAGAGTTCAATATTTCCTCCTATATATTTCGGTGTGATTAGATCTTGTGCTAAGATTTTGGGATATTATTTGGGATGGTCTTGTGTATCTTCATGTCAGATGGATTATGATTTGGTTCTCTACAAATTATCTTTCTTCATGATAATTATTGATTGGTTGTGTTCTTGAGATTTCAGATGTTGACATATGAAGATTTGATAATTGGTGTTGGTGCAGCTGTTCCTGATGATTCTAACATGCTTGATCATTTTTCCTAGTTGTGTTCTATTTGTTTTGGTGATCCACATTGATCATTGTGTGAGTTTTTGGTGGTTTTAATGAGCTGGTGATGATTTTTGTGTTATGCGGTTTTTCTGGTGGTGTAGCGTGTTGTGGTTGATCTTGGCGTGATTTCCCGTGGAGTTGAGAGTTCGGGAATTTGAATTAGGTCCATGTTATGTCATGCAAATCATTGTATTGGTCCGGTTGTTGATCTTTGTATCATGTGATGCAATTTTGTAATTGAGGGTTGAGGGTTTAGCCGACCTTGTTATCAAGGTTGATGATTTGTATATATAGGAGATATAATCATGTAATTTAGGAATCGAGATAGTATCTGCATTATTGGAGAGAGGTTTATGTGTGAACAAGTGATTTATCCTTCAATCTTATGGTTGTGGAGAGATTGGTGTTGCAGAGCAGACAACTGTGCTTAATCGGAACTATAATCAAGCATTTGGAGATGCTATTCTTTCAGTTCATTTCTTCAGGATTGTAGTCCAAATCTTATTGTAAGTCAGTGAGACTTCCCTGAGGGTTGTAGCCTTCCAGGAAATTATCTTTTGAGCAGTGAGATCTAGGTTATGTGTCTGAATACATGTGCATTCCCCATTGTAATATTTTCACATACTACTGCAGAGTATCATTTTACTATGGGTAGGTTCCCACCGTGGTTTTTCCCTTAACCAAGTTTTCCAAATCAAAATCTTGGTGTTGTGTGTTGTGCTTTCAATTTGCCTATCTTTGTTGATATTGCAGTTTATCAGATCTATTTTTGTGATTAAGTTTGATGTTTCGGTGAAGATTGATTCACACCCCCTCTCCGTCTTCCTTATTTGGTGCTACTAACACAAACATGTGGATATATCCTATATACCAGTCCAACACAGACCCCCATTAGCTTAATTTTTACATTTTTTATAGATAGTACCAAAGCTACCTACAAAATTCCTCTAAGCATGAAGAAGACACCAAGGGAATACGATTGGAGTGACGAGAAGATAACAAACCTTTGGATCTTCCGACAAGAGATAGGGGACACTATCTCTCAGGTGGATTGTATTGACAAATATGACCAATTTGACAAGAAATGGGATGGTGATTATCTTGAATCTTTGGAAGACAATGAGTTGGAGGAAATAAAAGAACTTGTGTTTGAACATCAGGAAGACATGGGAGCATAATCGATTGTTCAAGAGAAAATTGGCAAACCCTGATAGGTACAGGTGGTTGTAATAGTGGAAGAATTTGTTTAGAATCTTGAGTAGGCCTTATATAGAAGTTTTGAATTTGAACATCCTCTCAATGAGCTATTTTTTGAATGAAATAAGAAAAGACAAAGAAAAAACCACCAAAAACCTAATGATCAAGAGTTGGAGGAAGACATTTCACAAACTCTACAAGCCTTACAATGTGTAGCATCCTAAATTACATACTCATAATTTTGACCTCACCTAGGCCTCACATGGCATCTAATATTTGATTGCAGTGTTGATTATGCTCACACCCATTCAAAACCTATATTTTCATCATTTTCACTGCCTCTCCTTAGAGTCTTGATTGATAGGACCAAGGCGTAGAGTGCCCTAGTCCTAGCTGAAGACTAGGGCCCCTATGCCCTGGTACTCTCAGTTAGGGCCCATTTTAGGTCCTCAAAATGATCATTTCACGAGCAGGAAAAGTAGACTTCATGTCGGCCGATCCCAAAAATTCAATTTTTTTTTCAATGACCAAGTATAAAATGAGGTCTACCTAGGCTCTCATTTGAAACCTAGCTAACAATTCCTAAGATCCCAATTACACTTTAGTGAAATTCAAATCAAGTGAGAAAGCAATTAGTCATTCATCAAGAATTGGGGTAGAAGTGAAGTTAAGTTCAAGTATTGAAGATGACATCCATGATCAGTGTTTTGTAAAGACATTCAACATCAAAACCCTAATTTCTTGTGCGAAGGTGAAATAAAACCTCATCAAGGTATATATTGCTATTTCAAGCATTTCCAGAATTTCCCTCAAAATGAAAGTATTTCATTACAGTCTTTCACTTATCAATTTAATTCATGGTTAATTCCAAAACTAGCATTTGACCTAAGGTAAGCCCCTATTTCCAACATCTTTCCCTCTCTTTCTATGTGCAAGAACAGGTGTAGGGGCTATACTCAGGAAATCTGATAGAGTCAACTGCCACAAACATGTTCAACTTTTGGCGGTGGAAAATTCAAAGGACCAGGGAAAATCAATACTACCCAGTCCAAAAAATTAGCCGAACTTCTAGTAACAGGTCTGAAACCTCTTCTTATGCTCAGATGTCAATTTGTGGATCTGTAGCATACTTGTAGCTTATTGTTTCTATTATTTCATTTCAATTATCTATCATTTACCCTAAATTCAACATTTCATCCCGACATAAACTTGGAAAGAGGGAACTAAAACGTAAGTAGTGAATCTCATTAGAATCCCAACCCTCTTCACATTTCAATTGTGGCTAGATCTGTAAGGTTCACCCCCTCTTTCCACCCATGTTTTGGTAAAGTTTAGATTGTTAGTGGTTTTATCATCTTGGTTGACCCTAACTCTAAATTTTTACCATTACAAAATGTAGGTATATTTTTCTCCCCCTCTTCTTTCTCCATCTTAGTCTTTCGTAACTCCATTTTCACTTTCATCATCTTCTATTCCCATGAATGTATCCCTACAATTTGAGAGTGGTCCCCTATTTTTGCTCCTCCTAGAATAGAAACCAATACCTAAACTCAATCATTCTTGATTTTAGAACCCTCATTACTGGTCGTTTTATTACCTATGATAAGGCCCCTACAACTTCAACTATGGTTCATGCCCAAATAATGTTGCGAACCCCTTTTTTTGAGTTTTCATCCCCTATGATGATGCTTTCAACCCAATCGTTCATTATGCCTTCTCCTATCTCTTTGACAAGTTTCTCCATTGACCTCATCAAATGTGATGAGTTCCCTAAGTTTAATAGTTGTACTTCAAAGCATCCCCACTTTTTCTCCAAGAAGATTAAGCTTTCTGAAGCTTATTTCCCAAGGGGTCCAAGCCAAAAAAATTGTTATTCAGACTCCATTTTTTCTATCCCATGGATACCTTTTTGTAGGGAAACTTATAAGCTCTCCATTAACTAGATAGCCATTTTTGTGCATAAAAAAGGAGAGCTAAGGATTCATATGAGCTCACTTCCACAAAGATGGATATTGTGTTGAATGAAGACAAATGCACAATATTGATAATTTCAAAGATACCTAATGTAGTCAAGTCTGAAGGCTAGCTGCTACCAGAAGATTATACAACTCATATAGTTGGGATTGGTATGAACACAGATTGTCCTGAGAATAAGGTTGAATTCATGAAATAAACATAGAAGGCATTAAAATCCAATTACCTCAAACTCACATGGACTCATGTCAAATTGGAAGAGAAGGTGAGAAATATGGAGCTCACTATAAAAGAAAAGGAAGTTGAACCCAAAGCCATATAATATAAAATTAATGAGTTAAGAAAGGAACATAGAGAAAGAACATCTGCAATAATTCAAGAAACATGGGATAAAAGGCTAAAATATGTGCAAAAATAATGAAGTAAAGGTTTCATACACGACATAGAAGAAATAAAAAGAAGAATTGAGTCAACAACTGCAAATTCTAAAATAGGAATTGCAAGCGAGTTAGTCTCTAATAGATGAAGTAGAATGGAATAAGCAAATAGTAGAAGTCACTCTGGAAGCAAGGACCAAGATATTAACTAATATGAGATAAGAGAATATTGTCTATTCCACATAAATTGTCAGAATGAAAGATGAACTTATAGAGAGTGAGATTTGCAAATAAAAAATTTGCAAAATGAAATGGTTGCCCCTATCTGACAACCGAGCCTTATCCCTATGCTTCAATAGTTATATATTTCATATTAGGAGACGATCAAGGTTGTTGCTTCTTTATGATCAGCCCTACAGTACCTTGTTGATGGTTAAAAATTGAAGATGAATGTCAGATCTACGCTTGAACAAATATTGTAGTGTAGCACACAAAAAGTTGTCAAGTCTAAGTTTCTTATTGAAAAATTATATGTGAAAGATGATAATACCTTAATTGCTATTGGTATTAGTAATAGAAGGTTAGCTGCTTAGAGAGTAAATGAATTTATAGTGTCATGCAATGACTATATGATGAAAAGAATTCCTTGAAGCTTTTGATCATGCTATATCATAGATAAAAAGTAGAATTGATGAATTGACTCATTTAGGCCCCCCTTCTCCTTTCCTTTTAGACATGGGTGTTCTTAATGAGGAAAAAATGAGACAAGTCATAGATAAAAGGTAGCAAGATCAATCCTTTCTGCAAATGGTAAATTTTGATCTAAGTGTGGTAAAGATCGAGAAGGTTATACACCCCTTGGTGCGATTACATTTTCATATGGAGGTTGATCTGTCTATCTCAACAAACATCCCTTTTAGACAAGTGATCAATTTGGACAAGGATTTTGGAGTGTTACAACTTCATTCTCCACCATTTGACGTGGATTGGTTGCCTTTATAGCTTTCACTTTCAAAGTTGTAGCCTTTTGTCTTACAAATTTTGTACGAAACCAAAGATTCTAAGTTGTTTTCTCCATAGGCGAGGAACCCCATAGAGTCGCCAGATCTGTAGACTCATCTACAAAATGATCCTAGTTTTGATACTCTAGCTATCATGTTGTCAATTCTTTTTCCTTTTCCATCCCACATGGTTTTATAAAGACATATTTTGTGTTTTGGAGATGAATTTGTGGGCTTGTGCATCACTTTGAAATGTGTTGAACTAGCAGAGGTTTTGAGAACCCTTGGTATACTTTTCTTTCTAGAGTTTTGTATAGTTGTCACCTGTCCTTATTTTTCATCTCTTTCTTTTAATGGGAGATTAACTTCAAAAGTCCTAAAGCATCGCCACATGTTGATGTCTTGAGAATTCAAGATACATGAGGAGAAGAGAGGGAACAAAGGACCTCCAACTTGCCATGTCACCTAGAATGGGTAGAGAACCAAGTCTAGATAACGACTCATTTACATGGCTCAACTTTCTGTACTTAGGATCATTGCAATAAAATAGTGGTGGAGGTGCAACCGGTGTTTCATTAGATGCGTGACAAACTACTCATGATGATGTTGAGATCATTAGTAAGTGTGTTGCAAAAGCACTTAAGTGGATTTTTTACATGACGATTGTGTAGGGATTTTTCTATTTTCAAGAGGTATTGGGATTCGGGATTTGTAGTTCAATAAGTATTTTCAAGTTTTTGAGGGAATTTTTTTTTTTTGGGGGGTGGTGTTGGACACAAGATGCCACTGAGAGGGGGGTGAATCAATGATTTCTAAATTCTTAACCCTTTTAGCCCCAAGAGAGATTACCAGTTACCAACCTAAGAACCAAGAAAACCTACCAGTAAGATAAAACAAGACAACACAATTCAACCACACAAAGGGAACATCACATAACACTGGTATATAGGAGGAAAACCCAAGATGGGAAAAACCTCAATGAGAAATGCTGCTGGACTCTATTGCTCCAATCTAGCCTCACAATGAAAATTGATTACAAATTTTAGGGCACCAACCCAAGGAGCACCAAATTAGTGTTCACAATACATAACAAATTAATACATAAGTAGTAACCTTGGATACAAGTGAATCTTGTAACCACTCCATACACTCCACCCTATTGGTTTTACTCCTCCTCTGCCTTACTAGTTGACTCCTACTCTTCCTTCTACCTCTCTTTTTCTCTCTGCTCACCTTCACCTGCTGATGCTGACATACCAGTTCTAACTCTGCCAGGTGGTTGAACAGTCAGATCATATGCATGTTGCCGATTACTCTACTCACCGGTTTATCCCTTCTCTTCTCTCTACCTACCAGATCTTTTCTGCCACCTACGCACACAACTGCTTCACTCTGGGCTGCCTTCTTGCTGGCTTGAACACCACTGGTTCCCCTCTGCACTTATCCTATTTTGCTGCTTACCGGTTACTTTGGGCTTTACCAGTTTAACTCATAGTTAAACCCTCCTACCAGTTTAACCACACTCTCATTCCATCACTATGACCTTCGATAGACTCTCTGACTGATTAACTCTTTGCTTGCACTTACTTCACCAATGTCACTCTCTCATGAAACATCAATCTCTATCTCCGACATCATCAATCCATCATGTCTTTTGATCAAAATATATATAACAGAGTTTTCCCACTAAAACGTGAGTTTGAAATTTGGTGCGCTAGGGTTTTCTCACTGACCAATTTGGTGTACCAGATCCAATCTAATCTCTTCTATGATATTGTTAACCTACAACTAATCATCCATCACCACCAATCTTGTAGATTTCAATACATATTTACTATGTTTAACAAATACGACAGATTGATCACCGACCCGCTTCTATCCATCACATTAAAAGATCTCTTGGTTATATTTTCTAGGTTGATAAGTTGATCAGATATCCTGCTTCGATCAACTCACCAAGGGACATCCTTTGATTTTCCTTGAGGCACACACTTCTACAATCTACCCGTGATTGTCGCAGTCAACATTAAATGCGCGACCAACTACCATCTACCTCACCGACACACTACATCGACCTTTGCATGCTTGCCACTTCAACTCCACATGGCATTACTGTTGGTATCCACCTCAGTTTAGACTATCATGTCAGTTCAAATAGGATCACCGACCAAACACCCAGCCGGTACACACCTGCCAGTTCAGCTAACCCTACCGGCATATCATACCTTACCGGTTAACCTTCTTGCCATGGACTTCTCTAACTTGTCGGTGTATCACATATGCCTGGTCATCAACCATGCTGGTCCTCAACAACTATCTAGGGTGACTCACCATGTGCTTCTTCATCTGATTGAGAGCACTTCACTTTTGTCTCTCAATTCACTTAACTGCATGGCGATATCCTTGTTTACCGGTTGGGACTCTTGATGAATTTATGCTATCAACCTCCAACTACTATGCATTTGAGGCAACACCTTTCTCTAACTGCATCTCAGTAACTCCATGTGTGCAACTGCAGAGCCTCATCTTCATCTGATCGGTTCTCCTCTCAACTGGTTTGCCAAGATGGCAAGCACATCGTCTCAACTATTCCTTCTCTATCCCTGTAGCACATCATGCCTTCTCTGCTAATCCAGTGCTCATATCTGATCTCAAACTTTGAAGGCTTCCTCATCATCCACATTAGTCATTCGGTCTATGCATCCAATGACCTGCCTTTGCTTACTCTGACTATCTTATCCCAGAGAGTCATGATGTATGCCATGTATATTGTGGGATAAGCAAGTTATTACCACTTATCGGTGGGAAGAATAGACAATTGCACTTCAACTTCCAAACATCGATGGAGGAGGATCTATGTCACCTGCCAGTAATAATGCGACTTCATTGAGGAGAGGATACATCTTCAACTTGACATATGTCCTGATAGCTTTTCCATGTCATCTTTGCTCATTGAAGTAGCACACTCTCTATCAACCTTCTCTTCATCTGGTGGGAGTCCTACTAGTTGACAACATACTAGCGTACCAGTTGCACTGCTGACCCTTCATTAGTTCATACTGCAACAAACTTTACCGGTCACAAGCTTGCCGATTCATATCACTCACCAGTCTATTCTCTCCCAAGCTTGTTCAGTATCAATTGTCCACTCTACCGGTTGATAACACTGACAACTATACTAGTGAACACCAAAGAAACCACAATGTCGATTGACATCAATGACAACTTATCAACTATTTTCTCATACCGGTTGTCCTGCTATACCGGTAACATGCTATACCGGTTGACATCATTGACAACACAATGCCAATAGGTGGTTTAATAGATGTTTATGAGAATTAATGTGGAAAGAGACTTTGTTAGGGTTCTTAGACTTTAATTTGAATTCAAGAATGAAAGCGGAAAACACATCATCCTATGCTTAAATTGCCTTTTTTGTTTGTTCAAATCTCTAAAGTGAAAGATTTGGAATTTTATGTGCGAGTATACTGCATTGTCTACAAACTTTAGCTCTTATCATTTTATTTTTGTGATATGGGCTGTTGGTGTTTTTCCAAAGCTACATCCAATCAACCTTAAATGTTTACAAAGACTTACAGTTAGGTTCAAATGGTAGTTTAGCCAACAAATGGGAGAGTGCATGCACTAATCTCCCTTGGAATTCAAGCTCTTCCATACCTAGGGGCGTATTCCCTTACAACCACAACAAATAATATAACACTATCACCAAAGATAGATATGTTCTCTTATATGAAATCAAGATATGTAGGATTATCTCAAATTGATAATGTTCTTGATTTTCTCACTTCTTGGATTAGAGAACATGCAACACCTAAATTAACTAGAACAAAAATAAAATTGAAATAAAACTTATCAAATGATTTGTCTTCAAGGTTTCAAAGGTTACCTGAACCCTTTGAGCTAACAACTTTCTAAATCAATGCCTATTCAGGCCATAGAGTCAAATTTTAAACATTATAAAGTCTTCGTAACACCAAAAATTCATACTCAAGGGGTTAATTATACTAATACATTACAAAGACATACCCAAAGACAATTTTTCCTACAATTATTCTTTTAGATCCGTGATTGAACATACATTTCCGCACATTCCATCTAAAACATTTTAATTCATTCCTTGAAGGAAAGTAACACATGAAATACACAAATCAAGAAAGCTTAATAGTCAAGAAAACTAAATCCTTGACTTGTTTGGTTGAAGGAAATATATATTCACCCATAAAGACAACTCATAAAAGTTTATTTCATTTCAACTTGAATAGAAAAACATCACTGAGAAATTTGTTTACAATTCAAAATTTACAAACTAAAAAATAGAAATAGGACACCCTCTCTTACAAAATTTTGTATCTCAAAACATGGATAACTTGCATCAAGGCCTAGGTGGAGCCCCTAAATGAATAACATGCATGATTATATAGAAAAACAAAAATAAGTAGGCCTTACAACTAAAAATAGAAAATTTACATATCTAGGCCCATTTTAATGCCAACAAAATTTAGAATCGAAATTTCAATTTCTGATTGGCTCATTTTAAACACAAGTTTCTAAAAACAACTCATCCCATAAAAGTATGAATTTCATTCTTTCCTAAAAATTGCAATCTGTCTATTTTGATTGATCAATAATTCTTGAAAATACTAAATTTAATTTCACCACTTTCCTTCTTTCCAGTTGCAATTATTTTTAGACCAACATTAAAATTTCAAAATCTACCTACAAAAGAAAACACTTAGAAAAAACATTTGTTACTTTTCATGTTGACCTAGTGCTCAATCTTTGTAATTTACTGGATTGTTTCTATTATCATTTGCTGCAAATTCATCCTGGATATTTCATTCCAATTCTCTTTTCCCCATTTGACATTAGTTCTCTTATTCTCTCCATTCACAGACATGAAATTTGCATCCATATTTCCATAGATAAAACACTGTTGAAAACTCCCAACTATCCACAGTAAGTTTCTCTCTTTAAAGCTACGTACACCTCTTGTTGGATATTGCTGTTGCTAGGATATGTTGTCATCATTGATGTCAACATATTCCTATGTTTTGGTGCTGGTGATTGTATTGCATTGATATGGTTGGTTTATCTATTTGGGATGCTGGAACACTTCATTCCTTATTGGTTTCAGTGATCCGAAAGTTTACTTGATCATATTATTTGATCTAGTTTGTTGTTGAGTCTTTTTGTTAAGTGGTTGGCAGATTTTGGTGTTTGATCCATTGTGCTTCAGTATGATTATATCTTGTGTTGCAGATTTGGGAGAATGTTTTGGATGTTCACGTGTATCTTTAATTCAGATGGTTCATGATTTGGCGCTCTACACACTATCTTTCTAGTCTAAATTGTTGTTGTTGAGTGTTCTTGTGAGTTAGCATGTTGATCGATGAAGATTTGAATAAGTGGTGTTGGTGCAACTATTGCGGATGGTTATAATATTCTTTTTGGTGTTTCCTGATCATGTTCTATTTGTTTTGGTGGTCCGCATTGATCCTTGTGCACGTTCTTGGTGTTTTTGTTGATCCGGTGATATTCTTCGTGTTATGCGGTATTCTTGGCGATGTAACGTGTTGCGGTTGATCTTGGCGAGATTTACGGTGGTGATGCATATTTGGAGATTTGATTTAGGTCCATGCTATGTAATATATGTTATTATATTGGTTGAGTGGTTGATCTATGTATCGTGCGATGTAATTTTGTTATTGAGGGTTGAGGGTTTGGCCAACCTTGCAGTCATTAAATAAGTGGTATAGTCATGTAATTTGGGTGTTGATGTTGTGTCTGCATTATTAGAGAGTGGTGTATATGTGCATAAGAGAATTTATCCTTTTCTATGGTGTATTGAGTAGAGATTGTTGTAGGGAAGACATGTGCTTAACTAAAACCGTCATCAGGCATTAGCAGATGCTATCTTTGTAGTTCATATATTCTAGATTGTAGTCTGAATCTTATTGTAAGGTAGCGAGCGTTCCCCGAGGGTTGGAGCCTTCTGGGTCATCTTATTTTGAGCAGTGAGCTCTAGGTAGTGTGCCTGAATGCATGTGCATTCCCCATTGTAATATTTACACATACTACTGCAAAGTATCATCTTATTGTGGGTAGGTTTTCATCATGGTTTTTCCCTTAATCGGGTTTTCCACGTCAAAATATTGGAGTTGTGTGTTGTGGTATTATTTTCTTTATATTTATTCTTGCTATACTTGGTTGAAATATGATATTGTGCTTAAATGGTTGAATGTGGTGAAAATTGATTCACCACCCCCCCTCTCAGTTTTTGTTCTTTGTTGTTGCTAACAATTGGTATCAAAGCGAGATCCTTTGGAAGAAGCTTGTCCGCTTGAGGAGATCTGGGATGACTTCAAGAAGGAGAGTCCTAGATTTGATGGAAGCAATTATATTGTTTGGAAGGACTAGATGAAAGCTCATTTAAAATGTCATGTAGATGAGTATTGGAAGATTACTAAAAATGTATAAAATGTTCCTTAGAATGGACTGGTTACTGCTGCTGAGATTAAGGATGCTGAATATAACATAAGAGATAAGGAAGCATTGTTGAGTGCCTTGATCGATTCAGAAATGACAAATGTAATGGGTTTGCAGACTACACACAAGGTTTGAAAGAAGCTTGAGACCTTGTATGAAGGAGATGCACAAGTTAAAGTTGCTAAGCTACAGAGTTTGAAAGGAACTTAGTCTGAAGCATTGAAGATGGGAGATGACGAGAATATAACAAAATTTATGGCTAAGGTGATTGAGCTTGTCATGAATATCAGATGTACTGGTGGAACCCTTGAAGAAGATGAGATTGTTTCTAAAGTACCGAGATCATTGCCTCCTACTTATAAACATAAGGTAGTTGCTATTGATGAGATCCAAAGTGCGACTATTGTGACTAGAGACATGTTGGTTGGAAAGCTTGTTGCATTTGAGTTGAGAAAATGTGGAGAATCACATGGTAAATCTAAGACTACATTCAGGGCCTCTGTATCTGGGAAGAATAAGTATGATCTGGGAGAAAGTTCATGTTGGGTATCAAAGTTTGAAAGAGAGAAGAGAGAGATGGAAGAACAAGAAAGAGAAATGGATGAGCTTGAAGCTCTTATTTCTCAGAGATTGCCTAAAGCAGCCGGTAAGTGTGATGGACAATTGCCTTTGAAATATTTCTCTTGTAATAAGATATGACACTTTTCTTCTAGGTGCCCAGAGAGAATGTCAAGATATGATAGGAATGATAAATTTGAAAGGCATGATAGATCTGATAAGAATGATAGATATGAGAAGCATGATAAGTAAGATAAGCCCTACAAGCCCTATTGGAAGTACATAAATAAGAAGAGATGATATTATGCCATTGATGAAGGTGTTGTTGGCATTATGGATGAATTGATTATGTGTTTCATTGATGTTTTGTCATTGATTTCAACACTAGCTGTTATGGTTGGTTACCGACAGACAAGTTTTGGTTACCGGTAGAAGATCCAGTGTTACCGACAAAAGAAACTATATGTTGGACACTTCCGGCATGATTGGATCAGTAAAGATGCTCTATGAGCATGTTTTGGTCAGTTGGTATTGGCTTGGCAATTAGATGCTATCATACACTCTGGCAAACCCTTACCAACACCGGTTTAAGACTTTACCGACAGAGCTTTCATTGAGGAATTGTGACAAGATGCATAATTGGTGTTGGTGCAGCTTCTTCATGGATTTTAGGATGCTGAAGATGTTCTTTGATTGTGCTTCAACTGCTTGAAGACATTTCTTTAGCGTGGTGGACCCAGAATAGGTCCGATACCTATCTAGGTTATGGACCGATATCATACTAACGTGTACTCTACACGTTACTGGGATGATTCGAGATTATTTATGGATTTGTTATTATTGTTTTGGTCTTAAATATGACATGACATATCATTGTAAATGGAATTATGTAATGATCTTATTGTAATATCTTTAGGTGGCCAACCTAATTGGTTTAGGCCTTAGGGTTTGTATAAATAAGAGGTAGAAACTCTTTGTAAAGTATCATAGTTAATGAAAAGGTCATGGTCAAGGAATGTAATGCGCAAATATTGTAATATCATTCAGGCAGAGGAGTTGATCAATAATTGGTGATCAAATTGGATTTAAAAGAGGATTTAGTCCTCTGACACTGATCTTAACTAGGATTGTAATCAGGCATGGTAGATGTTATTTCTAGCAGTTCACTCTATTGGATTGTTGTCCATTTATCTTGAGATGGTTGTAGCCTCTCTATAGTCAGTGAGACTCTTTTGTAATGAGCAGTACACTCTAGGCAGTGTGCCTTCCTGCAAGTGTAGGCCCCTCTTGTAACACATACTTTCTACAGAAGTATCATCTGACTGTGGGTAGGCTTCCCATCGTGGTTTTTCCCTTTTCGAGTCTTCCACATACAAATCATGGTGTTATGTGGTATGATCGCTTTACATTGATTATCTAGTTAATTGTTAAGTTGTATTGTTTACCAGTATTTGTTCCTAATGACATCTGTATGTGCTTTACCGGTACTTGATTTGTTTAAGGTTATATTGTGGATTAAAAGTTATAATCTGTTAACAACTGATTCACCCCCCCTCTCAGTTGTTCACTAGTTATCCTAACAATTGGTATTAGAGCTTTGGTCATCTTTTGCAGAAGCTTAGCCACTTGAGGTAGATCCTATGGCAACTAACACTTCTAATCCACCGACAACTATTTTTAGAAGAGAAATCCCTAAGCTTGATGGAACAAATTATGGGCCATGGAAAATTTGAATGGAGACTCATCTTAGATGTCTTGGCAAGGATATTTGGGAGATCACTGAGAAAGGATACACACCTTATGATCTGACATCTGGAAATCCCGCTCCTATAGACCTGGATAAGAATATTGAAAATGATTGTAGAGCTAGAGAAGCCCTCTTGTGTGCACTTATTGATTAGCAGATCATAGGATTGACTGACAAATCATAAACTAAGGTTATGTGGGACAAATTACAAACTCTGAATGAAGGTGACCCTACTATCAAAATTGCTAAACTTGATGGTTATCGAGTAAGGTACGAAAACTTAAAAATGGAAGATAATGAAAGAATTGTTGTGTTTATGGAAAGAGTAAATGAGATTGTTATGGGAATTCAATGTTGTGGAGGATTTCTAAGTGAAGATGAAATAGTTTCCAAAGTCTTGAGAACCCTTCCACTAGCTTACAAGATGAAGGCAACTGCTATTAATGAGTTAAGAACAATGGCAACGACCTCAGTTAACAGAGACATTCAGATTGGGAAATTATCTGCTTTTGAGCTTGAAGAATTTGGATCTTCTGGAGCTGTAAAGTCTGAACCTACTTTTCATGCATCATCATCAATATCTACCGATAAAAGTGTCTGGAAAGCCCTAAATGCAAAAGAATTGGAAGACATTAGGAAAGAAGATGAAGAACTTGAGCAACTTGAAGCCTTATTTGCTGGAAGAGTATCTAAAGGACCAACGAGAAGTAAGTATGAAGGAAAAACACCTTTTAAATGTTTTGCATGTAATAAGATTGGTAATTTTGCATCTAGATGTCCTGAAAGGAATGCAAGGTTTGAGGAAAGAGTTAAGAAATGTTTTAAGCCTAACCCAAACAGATATAGATTCAAGAAAAGTAAACAATGGTACATAGCAGCTGAGGAAGGAGTAACTGATGACTCTGGAGATGAACCAGCAGAAGTCTCTGCTAGTGGATCTGGAGATGGAAAGGAATGGGTGCTCTATGCTTTGAAGGAAGATGAACTAGAACCGGCTATAGAGAATGAATAAAAGGCTCTAGCAGCAAAAGTTGAAGATAAGGATGAATGGGTGATTAATAGTGGATGCCCACATCATATGACTGGAGATAAAGGGAAATTTCTATCCCTGCAAGAATACAATGGCGGTCAAGTCAGATTTGGAGATGACAAGGCATGTATGATCAAAGGTAGATGTATTATTTCTTTGGATGACAAGCATAACACTGATAATGTCTATTATGTAGAAGGTTTAAGGCATAACATTTTGAGTGTTGGTCAATTAGTTGATAAGGGTTTTCAACTTTAGTTTAAAGATAGAAAATGCAAAATCATTAACAAGATTGGTTTGGAGATTGCAACCAGTATTCAGACAGGAAGTGATATCTTTCACTTGAACATTGGTAATAAGACATGTTTGATTTCTCATATTGATGAGAATTGGCTATGGAATAAGAGGTTGTGTCATGTTAATTTTGATTGTATTGTTAAGATCAGTTCAACTAAGGCAGTTAGAGATATACCTAAGATTATGAAGCCTCATAATCATGTATGTAAGGAATGTAAATTGGGTAAGCAAGCCAAAAGTTCTTTTAAGAGCATACATGATAAATCTAATGATGTACTTGATTTGATTCACACTAAGTTATGTGGTCCAACAAGGACTAGAAGCTTTCAAGGTGATAGGTATTTCATGCTGATTATTGATGACTATTCTAGAATGATGTGGGTGACTTTTCTAAGGGAGAAGTCTGAAGTTCAAGATCTTTAAAGCAAAGGTTGAAATAGAAAATGGATTGAAAATTAAATGTCTAAGATTAGATCATGGCGGTGAATTCACTTCTCATGAATTTAACAGTTATTATGCAACAAATGGAATCAAGAGACAACTATCTACACCTAGGACTCCTCAACAAAATGGAGTAGTTGAAAGAAAGAACAAAACCATTTTGGATGAAGCTAGATCTATGATGATGGAAGCCAAATTGCCTCATATCTACCAGAGAGAAGAAATGAGTACAACAATCTACACATTCAACAAAGTTCACATCAAAGGTGAAACCGGTAAGACCCCTTATGAACTATGGTTTGGACATACACCTACTGTGAAGTATTTCAGAATTTTTGGAAGTAAATGCTACATCAAAAGAGATGATTCAATTGGAAAGTTTGATCCTAGATGTGATGAAGGGATATTTCTTGGTTATTCAATTCAGAGCAAATCATATAGATGTTATATCAAAAGATTGCAGAAAATTGTGGAGAGTGCTAATGCAAAAGTGGATGAATAGTACAAAAATCATTTATATCATATGATAGGGAACCGATAGTGGAAATGATCATAACTGAACCGACAATGCCTCAATGGGTACATGAAGCTGAGACAGTTACACTGGCACAATCAAAAAATTCAATTGGGACTGATGATCAGAGCAGTGAACCTGAAGTTCAAAAGACACCAAGGTATGTAAGATTAAATCATTCTGAAGATCAAATTATTGGAGATAGAAACAAGGAAGTTATGACAAGAAGAAAACTGGAAAATGAAGAGGTATACCTTATTTCTCAAGTTGAACCGACAACTGTTATTGAAGCTTGTAAGGATAAACATTGGTTAAAGGCTATGGAAGATGGATTAGATCAAATAGAGGAGAGTGAAACTGGGTCTTTAGTTTCTCGGCCTAAAAATAAGAATGTTATTGGAACTAAATGGGCTTTTAGAAATAAACTGAATGAGGATGACCAAGTTATAGATTGGTTTGTAAAGGATATTCTCAAATAGAAGGAATTGATTATGGTGAGACATTTGCACCTGTAGCTAGAGTTGAAGCTATTAGACTATTTCTTGCCTACACAACTTATAAGAACTATAAGGTTTATCAAATGGATATCAAATGTGCATTTTTGAATGGTGAGCTTGAGGAAGAAGTTTACATTGAGCAACCTAATGAATTTTCACTGACAGATGACAAAGATATGGTTTGGAGATTGAAGAAAGCTTTATATGGATTGAAATAGGCTCCTAGAGCTTGGTATGCAAGGCTGGATTAATATCTTTTGAAGCTTGGTTTTACTAAAAGTAGTGCTGATAGTAATCTATATTATAAGATCACTGATAATGATATTCTGATTATTGAAGTTTTTGTTGATGATATCATTTTTGGAGGAGAAGATAAACTGTGCATGGAATTTGCTAACAACTTGAAGAATGAATTTGAAATGTCCATGATTGGTGAGATGAAATTTTTCTTAGGTTTGCAGATTACTCAAACTGACAAAGGTTTTTTTTAATCTTTCAAACAAAGTATATGAGGGAATTGTTGAAAAAGTTTGGTATGGAGAATTCCAAACCGATAAGTACTCCTATGGCTACAAGTGAGAAATTATCTATCAAGGATACTTCTACATCGGTAAATCCGACAAGGTATAAGTCTATGATTGGTGGTCTGTTATATCTAACTTAGACTAGACCTGATATTATGAATGCAGTAATTATTGTTTCAAGATATCAAAGTAATCCTAAAGAAAATCATGAATGTGCAGTAAAGAGGATATTTCGGTATCTGCAAGGAACAACAAAATATGGTTTATGGTATTCCAGAAATGATGATTTCACTTTATGTGCATATACTGACTCAGATTGGGCAGGTGATACCAATGACAGGAAAAAAACTTCTGGTGGAGCTTTCTTTCTTGGAAAGAAACTGGTTTCATGGATCAACAAAAAATAGTCATGCATTTCTTTATCTACTGCAGAAGTTGAGTATGTTGTAGCAGCAACTAATTGCACTCAAGTGTTGTGTATGAAGCAAATGTTAAAGGATATCAGGGTAAATTGTAGTGAACCGGTAGTTATCTACTGTGATAACTCTGTAGCTATTGACATGCCCAAGAATCCGATATTTCACTCTAAGACTAAGCATATTTAAATAAAGTATAACTTTCTGAAGGACAAGGTTGAAGCAAAGGAAGTCAAATTGGTTTATGTGAACACTAAAGAACAGATTGCAAACATATTCACTAAACCGCTGTCTAAGGAATCATTTGAGTATTTGAGAGACAGGTTAGGGGTTTCTGCCCCTCTGACAGAGACTTGATTGATGAAGTTTGTCATTAATCCGACATGTATTATCAAAGACATTATTCATTCCTACACAGATGAGTGGTGCTACTACTCAGGGGGAGTAGTCAGCTTTGAGATTCAGAGATTTATATCATTTCTTTGATATTTTTGTCAGATATATGGCATTCATGTCAAAGGGGGAGTGATAGTAATGTGAAAAATCATTCAAAACCTTACAAAGATATCATTCACAGGGGGAGAGCTATTGATTGTTGGTTGTCTTTCACAGGGGGAGACTTGTTTGGCATTTCTTGGTACTTAGATGTTTTTCACATCTAGTGTTGCCATCAATGCCAAAGGGGGAGATTGTTGGCATTATGGATGAATCGATTATGTGTTGCATTGATGTTTTGTCATTGATGAAAACACTAGCTGTTATGGTTGGTTACCGACAGACAAGTTTTGGTTATCGATAGAAGATCTAGTGTTACCGATATGAGAGACTATTTGTTGGACACTTCCAACATGATTAGATCAGTAAAGATGCTCTATGAGAATGTTTTGGTCAGTTGGTATTGACTTGGTAATCGGATGCTATCATACACTCTGGTAAACCCTTACCGACACTAGTTTAAGGCTTTACTGATAGAGATTTCATTGAGGAATTGTGACAGGATGCATAATTGGTGTTGGTGTAGCTTCTTCATGGATTTCAGGATGCTGAAGATGTTCTTTGATCGTGCTTCAACTGCTTGAAGACATTGCTTTAGCATGGTGGACCCAGGATAGGTCCGGTACCTATCTAGGTTAAGGACCGATATCATGCTAACATGCACTCTACACGTTACCAGGATGATTTGAGATGATTTATGGATTTGTTATTATTATTTTGGTCTTAAAGCCGATATGACATATCATTGTAAATGGAATTATGTAATGATCTTATTGTAATATCTTTAGGTGGCTGACCTAATCAGTTTAGGCCTTAGGGTTTGTATAAATAAGAGGTAGAAAATCTTTGTAAAGTATCATGGTTAATGAAAAGGTCATGGTCAAGGAATGTAATGTGCGAATATTATAATATGATTCAAGTAGAGGAGTTGATCGATCATTGGTGATCGAATTGGATTCAAAAGAGGATTTAGTCCTCCGACACTGAGCTTAACCGAGACTGTAATCAGGCATGGTAGATGCTATTTTCAACAGTTTACTCTATTGGATTGTTGTCCATTTATCTTGAGATGGTTGTAGCCTCTCTGTAGTTAGTGAGACTTGTTTGTAATGAGAAGTACGCTCTAGGAAGTGTGCCTTCCTACAAGTGCAGCCCCCTCTTGTAACACATACTTTTTGTAGAAGTATCATTTGACTGTGGGTAGGCTTCCCACCATGGTTTTTCCCTTTCTGTGTTTTCCACATACAAATCATGGTGTTATGTGCTATGGTTTCTTTGCATTGATTATCTAGTCAATTGTTAAGTTGTATTGTTTATCAGTATTTGTTCCTATTGGCATCTGTATATGCTTTATCAGTACTTGATTTGTTTGAGGTTGTATTGTGGATTAAAATTTATAATCTATTAACAACTGATTCACCCCCCCTCTCAGTTGTTCACCGATTATCCTAACAGGTGTGAGAAATGAGGAATCAGAGAATGGAAATTCAAAAGATGAATTTGTATTTATTGCTATCAAGGAAGACGATCCGCTATAAGTGAATCCTACAAGCTGCATTATTGAGGAGAAAGCTTTAGTTGCTAAGATTGAAGAGAAAGATGAATGGGTGATTGATAATGGTTGTTCACATCATATTACGGGTGATAAAAACAAATTTGTGAGTATGGAAAGGTATGATGGTGGTATAGTGAGATATGGAGATGACAAAGCTTGTGTGATTCGTGGTAGAGGTTCTATATCTTTCAATGGTAAGCATAATACTGATGATGTCTTGTATGTTGAAGATTTGAAGCATAATATTTTGAGTGTTGGACAGATGGTTGACAATGGATATTATTTTCAATTTAAGAATGGTAAATGAAATATCCTAAATGCCTCCGGTATATAGATTGCATTAGGTACTAAGACAAAAGGTAATAACTTTTACTTGAATGCTGGTGAGAAAAGTTGTTTGATTGCTCAAATTGATGAAAGTTAGTTGTGACATAAGAGAATGTGTCATGTTAATTTTGAGTGCATGGTAAGGATAAGTTCTACTCAAGCTGTTAGAGATTTGCCTAAGATTGTGAAGCCTGCTAATCGGTATGCAAGGAATGCCAGATGGGAAAGCAAACAAGAACTTCATTTAAGAGTAAGCTGTATTCATCTAATGGATTGCTAGGTCTTGTTCATACTGACTTATGTGGTTCTACTAGAGTGAGAAGCATGCAAGGTGAAATATATTTCATGTTGCTGATTGATGACTATTCAAGGATGACATGGCTTAATTTTATAAGAGAAATCAAAAGCGCTAGAGAAATTCAAGATATTCAAAGCTAGAGTGGGGACTGAGACAAGACTGAAGTTGAAGTGTCTGAGATCTGACAAAGGATGAGAATTTACATAAGGCGAGTTTGATACATTTTGTGAGAGGAATGGAATTAGAAGACAATTATTTTCTCGGAGAACCCCTCAACAAAATGGAGTTGTTGAAAGGAAGAACAAAACTATCTTGGATGCTGCAAGGACTATGCTGATTGAAGGAAATGTTGCATAGACCTTTTGGAGAGAGGTTGTTAGCACTTCTATTTACACATTCAACCAGGTGTATATTAAAGGTGATTCCGGTAAGACTCCTTATGAGCTATGGTTTGGACATGTTCCTACAGTTAGATATTTCAGTTTTTGGATGTAAATGCTATATCAAGAGAGATGAGGATATAGGAAAGTTTGATGTGAGATGTGATGAAGGAATCTTCTTGGGATTTTATACTAAGAGAAAGGCTTACCGATGCTATAAGAAGAGGTTGAAGAAGATAGTTGAGAGTGTAAATGTGAAAGTGGATGAATATCTTGGAAAGCAAATCAGAGCATGTGGATATGATCTTGATGATATAAATATTGTTCCTAAGCCTATGCAGAAAAAGATCTTGAAGCAAATTGATTCGGTGGAGATAGTTAATCCAGACATTGTTGTTGTCGGTGAAGAAGTGCAAGATCCTGAATTAGAACAATTAGAAGACTCTGAGGTATGTAAGATTGAATCATTCAGAAAATCAGATTATTGGTGACAAGAATAAAGGTGTGATGACTAGGAGAAGGATTGCAACTTAAGAGATATGTCTGATTTCAAAGATTGAGCCAAAGATATAGGAGAAGAATGTAAGGATGAGAATTGGATAAAGGCAATAGAAGAAGAGCTGAATCAGATTGAAAAGAATAACACTTGGGAGATTTTTTGAGACCTAAAGACAAGAATGTGATTGGTACTAAATGGGTGTCCCAGAATAAACTGAATGAAGCCAATGAAGTTGTCAGAAACAAAGCAAGGTTTGTATGTAAAGGCTCTTGTCAGATGGAAGGCATTGATTATGAAGAAATTTTTTCTCCTGTTTCTAGAATTGAAGTTTTTAGATTGTTGCTTGCATATGCTTCTTTTAAAAATTTCAAGGTATATCAGATGGATGTCAGGTCAGCCTTTTTGAATAGTGATCTTGAAGAGGAAGTCTACATTGACCAACCATATGGTTTTTCTTTATCAGATGAATGAGATATCATAAGAAAATTAAAGAAAGCTCTGTATGAACTGGAGCAATCCCCTAGACCTTGGTATGCTAGATTGGATAAGTATTTGTTGAATTTGGGATTTTGTAAAGGTACTTGGTACAAGGCACCTATCACTCCAAGTATGAAAAATTTGTTTTATTTTAAGTTTGAGTGTTATATTTGTGATGTAATAATGGACCAACCATTGAGGACTCAGTAGAGCCATGGTTGAGTTGTCCAAGTTTTGGTTTGAGTCAATTGTGTTTAGGATGCTGACAACTTGAGAAGTGAGATGCTTAGGTAGTTCATAGGTAAAATACTCCAGATGGATGCATTCATGTATTAGGAGTCAATTGAGTTATGTTTAGGTCTTCTAGTGTGTTTGAGGACCTTCAAGAGTCTCAAAATGCATTAGAATGCAAAATTGCATCCTGGAGCAAAAAGTTGTAAAAGTTGCTAAGCAACATTTTGCAATTTCTTGCAAAAGTTGCATTTTTGGTTTTAGACATTAGAATTTGGTTGAACTGACTAAAAAAAGAGAATATAAGCCAAAAATTCACTTCATTATAAAGGTTGGAAGATTGGAAATGCAAGAGAAAGTTTTTGGTTTGTGAAGCAACCTTGTTTCCACCGATTTTTGACAGTTTTTGACTTGTTTTCATTGTTTGTACGGTCCAATATGGACTAGATGGCATAAAATCATTGCCATATTTGAATATTAATTGTATTTGATTTAATTAAGGTTGATTTTTTAGGTTTAATTATCCTGGTTTGTAGAGATTTCTTCCATTCTTTGCAACTAGGAGCAAAACCCTTGCAAGTAGGGTTTAAGAACAAGAAAATGGCTATAACCTAGGCATTCTTTGATGGAACCTGTTGAAATCACTAAGAATGATAGGTTAGGTTCTATACATAGCTTTAGAATAGGATGTGTGGTGTTGCAGGTCCAGGAGGAGGAGAAACAATGAAGCCCTAGGCTCGCCGTTGGGAGTAGGTGAGTTAGGACAGCAAGGAAGGTGTGATTTGTGAGCACATGGGGATTGGTGCAAGACCAAGTGACACATGAATGGAAATCCCTTTGAGTTCCCTTGAAGGTTCCCAAATTGTTTGGAGTAGGATATTTGACTGGTGAAGAGTTTTAGACCCATCTTGCCAAGTCACCGGTGAGGCCTAAAACCCTTCAAAATAGTGCAACATTGGAAACGCAACTTGTACAGATAACCCAAATGCAATTTTATAGTATTATCTGTAACTTCCAAAAGGGTACTCAAATCCATGATTTTTTTCTAGGATTGTTTGGGACTTTTGAGAATTAAGACCTTAAAACCGCTTAGGGAGGGCTAATGCAATTAGGCCTATTTTGGTGCCGGTAGAGACCTAGAAGGGTTAGGAAGACAAGGAGATGGATTTGGTGAGACTTAAACCTCAAAATTAATTAAAGACACTTGGTATAAGCACTGGGAAACCATAGGAAGTGTTTGTGTGTTAAGATCCTTGCAGGAGTGGTCGGAGCCCAGGAGAGGAGTGTGTGAGTAACTGAGGTGGAAACCTCAAGTGGTGGAGTTGATTGTCCAGAAACCATTGGATATACCTAGGAGACAAGTCAAGAAGGTTCAGACCTTGGAGGTCTCATTATCATAACCCCTTCCAAGTGCCATAAGAAGGACTTGAGTAATTGAAGGGTTGAGTAGGCCAAGTCGCTAAAGAAGGTGTAACAAACAAAGCTCCAAGACTCTTTGCATCAGTACTAGTGATAGTAATTTATATTTTAAAGTTGAGAATGATAACATTTTTACTGTTGAATTATTTGTAGTTGATATCATTTTTGGGAGTGATGATGATCTAAGTATGAAGTTTGTTGATGATGTGTAAAAGGAATTTGAGATGTCTATGATAGGTGAGATGAAATTCTTCTTAGGATTGCAGTTTACTGAGACTGGTAAAGGTATTTTCATTTCTCAATCTAAGCATGTGAAGGAATTGTTGAAAATTTTTGGGTTAGCTGATTCTAAACTTGTTGGAACTCCTATGGTGACTGAATGCAAGTTGTCTAAAAATGGTGAATCTCAGAAAGTTAATAAGATTTTGTATAGATCTATGGTTGGTGGATTATTATACTTAACTCAGACAAGACCATATATTATGCATGTTGTTTGTCTTTATGGTAGATTTCAAGTAGATCCTAAAGAGACTCATGTTACTGTTGTGAAGAGGATTTTCAGATACTTGAAAGGGACTATTGATTATGGTTTATGGTATTGGAAGAATGATGATTTTCTCCTATGTGCCTATACTAATGCTGATTGGGCTGGAGAAGTTGATGAATGAAAGAGAACTACTGGTGGAGCATTCTTTTTGGGAAAGAAGATTATTTCATGGTCCAGTAAGAAACAAGATGCTGTATCTCTATCTACTATTGAAGCTGAATACATTGTTGCTGCTAGTAACTATACCCAGGTAGTCTAGATGAAGCAAATGTTGAAGGATATTAGGGTGATTTATGATAAGCCTACTATTATATATTGTGACAATTCAAGTGCTACCAATATTTCAAAGAATCCGATGCTTCATTCTAAAAGAAAGCACGTTTCAATAAAGTATCATTTCTTGAGGGAGAAGGTCAGTGATGAGGAAGTCAGATTGGAATATGTAGCTACAAAGGATCAAACTGCAGATATTTTTACTAAGCCTTTGCCTATAGATACATTTGTCTATTTGAGAGACAAGCTAGGGTTCTCTGCCCCTCCTATTGAGAACTATATGCATGGAGTTGCATCGATCCGATGGATTTCAAAACATTATCTTTTTATCCGACGAGTTGATGAGTTGGTGCTGCTACTCAGCTGGAGTAGTCAATGTGTGACTCATATTTTTAGTGGTGATTTTCTTTCCTAGTGGATGAGTTCTGGGGAATGATTGTCTTGGGGAAGAGAGAGCATAAACTATATTCTATCTTTGGCATTATTGTCAAAGGGGGAGAGAAGCATGTGAAAAACTTCTTTATCTTTGGAGCTTTGTATGTATGGTATTAGGGGGAGTTTGTTGCAGATTGTTAGTTTTGATCTGTTTCCTTTTCATTTATTATTTTTCACATTCATATGTTTCCATCGATGCCAAAGGGGGAGATTGCTGGATATTGCTGCTGCTAGGATATGTTGTTGTCATTGATGTCAACATATTCCTATGTTTTGGTGCTGTTGTGAGTTGCTTGGTGTACCGATGATTGTATTATATTGATATGGTTGGTTTATCTATTTTGGATGCTTGAATACTTCATTCCTTATTAGTTTTAGTGATCCGAAAGTTTACTTGATCATATTAATTGATCCGGTTTGTAGTCCAGTCTTTCTATTAAGTGGTTGGCAGATTTTGGTGTTTGATCCATTGTGCTCCGGTATGATTATATCTTGTGTTGCAGATTTGTGAGAATGTTTTGGATGTTCATGTGTATCTTTAGCTTGGATGGTTCATGATTTGGTACTCCGTAAAGCTATCTTTCTAGTCTGAATTGCTGTTGTTGAGTGTTCTTGTGAGTTAGCGTGTTGATCGATGGAGATTTGAATAAGTGGTGTTGGTGCAACTATTACAGATGGTTATAATGTGCTTGTTGGTGTTTCCTGATCGTTTTCTATTTGTTTTGGTGGTCCGCATTGATCTTTGTGCACATTCTTGGTGTTTTTGCTGATCCAGTGATATTCTTCATGTTATGTGGTATTCTTGGCGGTGAAACGTGTTGCGGTTGATCTTGGTGAGATTTTTTGGTGGTGATGCGTAATTGGTGATTTGATTTAGGTCCATGCTATGTCATATATGTTATTATATTGGTCCGGTGGTTGATCTATGTATCATGTGATATAATTTTGTTATTGAGGGTTGAGGGTTTGGCTGACCTTGTAGTCAAGGTTGATGAATTGTATAAATAGGTGGTAGAGTCATGTAATTTGGGTGTCGATGTTGTGCCTGTATTATCAGAGAGTGGTATATATGTGCATAAGAGTATTTATCCTTTGGTGTGGCATATTGAGAAGAGATTGTTGTAGGGCAGACATATGTGCTTAACCAGAACTGTCATCAGGCATTAACAAATGCTATCTTTGTAGTTCATATATTTTGGATTGCAGTTCGAATCTTATTGTAAGGTAGTGAACCTTCCCTAAGGGTTGGAGCCTTCTGGGTCATCTTATTTTGAGCAGTGAGATCTAGACAGTGTGCTTGAATGCATGTGCATTCCCCATTGTAATATTTACACATACTACTGCAGAGTATCATCTTATTGTAATATTTCCCTTCCTGTAGCTGGCCTTTCACATCTCTGAACATCAATTCTGCATAACTCCATTACAAATTTATTTATAAAAGATTGAGAATAATTTTCATCATCTGATAACTCACATAAGCTATAAAACTATCACTTGAAAACCACAACTTCATGTCATTTCCTTCAACCCTGCACAAACTCTTCATTATAGCTGTCACTTCACTTGATAAACCTGCATAAATTAAATTTCTCTTACAACCGTAGAATGGAGACAACATCAACAAATTTTGTACATTGCACACAATACTTAGATGTATCAGCTATCATAACATTGCAACTCTATCACTCTCACAAACCTCCATGTGGACTTTATATTCTATTCATCAGTAATCCATGATGACTGTAAGGCAAGTTGTGTAGAAATAAAGCTTTATTTATAATTTTCCTCTAGCACCATAGCCATAATTTGTCTTGAATCAGCTTTAGTTTGTAATGCATTAATAACTTTAGGCACAACATTTGAGTGATGTCAATTGGGTTCTTCTCCAATATTGTGTAGCTTTGAAATCTGCATTGCTCAATGTCAGTAGATTTCCATAATCTATTAGTTTGTCTGTGTATGAGCTTCTGGATTTGATTGTGTGAGCTTTTTTTGTATGAACAAGATCACACTCTGTGATCACTATTCTAGACCATCAGAGACCAATAGTATAATAGAGATGATACATGTGGCTAACACATGTTCTCTCACTACCCTTTACAATCACTAATGCTCCAACCTGTGCAATGCGATACTGTGTTTCTGCATGTCCACCCTTGTTAGTTTGTAGTGACTTTTGTAGTGTAGTTAGGTACCTCCTGCAAGGAGTATGAGGTAGTCCCATATTTCTCTAACCCATCTGTAGACCCATATACAGATTGTTGGTTTCATGGACTATAAAAGACCCTTTCTTTTTCTTTTTGCATACCATCCAACGATCATCGCTGCACCATGAGCTTCTACAAAACCTAGAAATTTCTACCCCCACTGCTCCTTGGTCATGATGTGTGGTATGTGGGACTACCATGTTAATCTTTCTCCGAACATCTTAAATCACACACACTAAGATTTTACTTCTAGGCTTAAAAGTGTTAAACACTCAGAGTTGACTGACATTCTCTAGGTTAAATATGTTGCTTAGTGTGTGTGGTTAATGACTGGCCTTCTTTCTCCCTTTACAAAAATTGACCATAGGGGTAGGATGAGCTCCTGCACATTCTAACCATTTTATCCTCCACACTTCCTTGATGTCACCACATGTCTCTTTCTACCATGTGGACCCCACAATTCATAAAAAAATTCTAATAAATCTTTGAACACATTGATATATGAGTATGGGAAATAAATCACTTTGAAATTATTAAAGGAAATAATGAAACTAATGATCTCTAATAATAATCATGATAATTATTATTATGTAATTATTGATGTTGTAAATATTTTATTTTGATATTATTCATCAATAATTTATAAATTTGGTTGTAAATATATCATTAATTTATTTCTAGGGCAAAATTTTATGACCTCCATCACGGGCCTCCAATCACGTGTTGTTACTCTCTTTCATTAGCCTGTATTATCATGATTTGAAGTTATTCCATGCTAATCTAGTTGATCATAAGTGTTAATAAGTGACGATTGAAAGTAATGAAGAAATATGTATTCCTGTTCAACCTTAATCGATGCATCTCACAAGAAGATTTGAATATTAGATTATGTGTTTGATTAACCTTATATGTTTTGTTCTCTTTCTATCAATGAAGAGATAGTGATATTATGTGCTCTAGTTAAGGAATAACATATTTCTTGGTTCTAGTTCAAGTTTTCAAATCCTTAGAAAATTTGGTGTCCTGCCTTAGATTTAGAATTTTTCAAGATTATTCCCTTCTACACCTTTTCAAACCTACAATACGCAAAGACTTGGCTTCTAAAATCCTGAAGGTTGTTTAGTAAAGCACATTAAGTCCCCCAATTACAAAACTTGCCATAAGGCTATTCTTGAGAGTGAAAACTTAACCTGGATTAACATGAATCAAGGATATTAGTTAATTAGTTAGGAATTAATTAACTAATTAACTAATTTGGATTAGAGGAATATTAGGCTTATGGTGTATAATGGAATTTAGTTTATTACAACAAATCAAAACTTTGGGAGGAAAGAGGAATATAATTAATTGATAAATTAATTATATTAAATGGGGGTGTAATTAATTGAATATAATATAATTAATTATTCTTGAAGGAAAAAAGGTGTAATGGTGAAAAATTAGGGTTTCCACCATTAGAGAGATGAAAGCCACTAATCTATCATTACATTCAAAAGAGGGAGGAATCCAATAGATCCAATACTAATAAAAAATGATAAGGACTGAATAATTAATTGGAGTTAAGGATGGTGTGAATGAATAGACCCTCTTTTGTGAGTTGAAATGTTGAATTAAGATAAAGTGATAAAAAAGAAGGCAAAAATGCGGAAATAGTGAGCTTCAGATGTGAGATTTTTGTGTGCACTTGAATCTGAGTAGTATTTACAGATTTGGATCTAATCCCCGAAAAAGCTTCAAAAATGTCGGGACCGATGTGCCTGTTTCCCTGGTCCTCCTACTTCTTCGCATGCCAAAGTGGGTTGATTCATCTATGCAAATAGTGCCTATTTTGAAGAGTACAACTTCGTACATGTTTCATGCACACATAAAGAAAGGGAAATAGGTTGGGGATAGGGGCTTGACTTAGGTCAAACCCTTATTTTGGAATTAACCATGAAATTGAGATAAAGATAATTGAAATTACTGTAATGGAATGCTTGCTTTTTTAGGGACATGCTGAATAATGATTGAAAATTATGTGATATACCTCCTTGTGAAGTTTTGTTTGTCTCCACACGGAATTAGGGCTTGATGGAGTCTTCAACAAAATAGGATGAAATATGTCTACTTAATGCTTGAATCTTGACTTTATTGCTACTACAAGGCTTGAAGGAAGACTGATTAATGCTCAATTGCTTGAATGTTTGATTGGTTGATCCAATATGTGACTGCTGGATGTTTGATAGATGATTGATAAATGTCAAACGAGAGGGAAAAAACTCCTTTTATACTTGCTCATTGGATAAATTGCTAATTTCCTAACATGAGCCAATACAGAGCAAGAAATCCTGCTCAAATTTAAAATAGGACCAAGGGTTAAAAGAGAACCAAAAATAGGGGGACCAGAGTGTGGAACCCTAGTCTCACCCCTATTTAGGGTTACGATAAAGTGCCATGTGCATAGAAAAACTAAAAAAATACTGCAATTCATGAGGGGTATGAGCATAATCAGGCCAAGGGCGCAAACTCTAAGGTAGGGACCCAATGGGGTCAAAATTATACAAGGGTGCAATTTTAGGACGTTATAAAAGGGATAACATAATTAATAAAAATTAACCATGTTACAAGGGAGAATTAATTAAATAAAATTTAATTAATTTTATTTGTCTACATTTTACCCTTGTTTGATGCAACATTGTAAAACAACATCACGTCAAAGAAAACAGATGCACCAACAACGGAGGGAGACAAATATGGAAGGATGATGCCCCCTCAAGAATTTGGATTGGAAAATGAATTTTTTTGGGGCAAGTTCTCAAAAACCTGAGAAAAGATTATAGATTTACTTTGAGGATGAAAGAAGGGAATTGGAAAAGGAATGGATAGAAAAGGAGAAGATAAGTGAAAATGATGAATGTTAGAAGGTGAAAGGAAGTATAACTATGGGAGGGCCCCATAGGAGGTCATTTGTGCACTCTTAGTTATCACTATTAGAAGGAGTCTAGAGTGAAGGAATAAGCAAGATGGCGAATATCCCATGACACACAGTGTGGGTAGTGGATGAGGAGATTCTAGTGATTGTCAGAGTAAGGGGAGCTAGTACTTATCAAAATCCTCTCATTAATTTGGTAGATAGGTACATTTATGATTACAAAAGTGGAGAAAAAGAAATTAGGGCATAGACATTGATCTCTAATTAGTTTTTGCACCCCATGTTTGGTGTTTGCAATTGGGGAATGATGCCTTTTCAAGTACTGCAACACAAGTGCATGTAGGGCACTGCATGTGTAGGTAATGATTGATGGATTGAGGTCAATGTCTAGTGACTGGGGTAGATAGGGGGAATGATATTGTAAAATGGTGTCTATGTTATTTAATGTGCAAGCACCTATGAAATTGTGTCTTTGCCATAATTTTGACACATGCACTGTTCGGTGTAGGTTCCTAGGAAATAACGTCTCTACCCAAAAGGGAAAGTAGAATAGGATGAAAATAGAAAAGTTGGGAAAGGCAGAAGGGGATGCTCTAATTGCCATATGGGGAATGATGGACTAGGGTTAGAAGAAACTAATAGAATTGAGTTATGAATGTAGGAATCTCTAGGGTTGGTGGAGTCGAGAGAGCATTGGCCTTTGACTATGCGACTTCGAGATAGGATGGGGATCGTAGATCAGATGATGCTACATATGATTGGGATGGGCTGGGTTCACAGATGGCTGTTGTAAACACCTAATTTTCATTAATTTAATTAATTGAATTTAGTTATCTAGAGTGCTTTTAACTAAATAACTACGCATTATTTAATTAATTAGTGTTCCCTCCTAGATTATTAATTTTATTAATTACGGTATAATCCCCTTTTAATTAATTATTTGATAATAATAAATCAATCAATCAATTAAATTTGCCCCCTTTCTTCTATTAAATACATCAAATGCATAAATTGATTATTTAATTCATTTTGACTTTTTCCTCTTAATTCCGTCATAGAATTAATTAATTAAATTCATTAATTCTATTTTTCCCATATGTATCCTAACTCTAACCCTCCTCTAATCCTTCCTCTAAAACCTTACCCATTGGCTAACCATAGGTTTTAGTCAACCTTATCGTCTTTTTCCTCACCATGTGTACATTCCAAAATATCTTAAATATCCTAATATTTGGGGAAATATCTTCATATTTGGAAATGACTCCCCTTTTAATTAATTATTTGACAATCATAAATCATTTAATTAATTAAATTCACCCCCTTCTTCTATTAAATAAATCAAATGCATAGTTTGACTTTTTAATTAATCTTTTGTCCTATTTCCTCACATGTCTCCTAACCTTAACCCTCATCTAATACTTCCTCTAAACCTTACCCATTTGGCTAACCATAGGTTTTAGTCAACCTTATCCCTTCACCATATGTGCACATTCCTCAATATCTTGAATTTCCTAATGTTTGGGGAAATATCTTAAATATCCCAATATTTGAAAATATCTTCATATTTGGAATTAAAGCTTCTTATTTGGGTGTCTCACTCCCAAATAGGCACGTGTCCTCAAGGACACTTGTCATTATTTTATCCTAATTATCTTGATATTTGGAAATAGATCTTCATATGTGGAATGAAAGCTTCTTATTTGGGTGTCTCTCTCCCAAATAGGCATGTGTCCTCAAGGACACTTGTCATTCTTTTCCATGACACTTTCCCTTCTCAAGGACACTTTTCATTTCCATTCATGACACTTTCCCTTCTCAAGGAAAAGTGTCTCATTTTCGTGCTTCCTCTTCTCTTAGCTTGGCCTATTTAGTCTCGTCATTTTCCTTCATAATCTATCCACTTTCATTTTCATACTATTGTAATGCAAAATTCACCTTTTGTACATTCATATCCATTTACCATCCACCTTTGCATTACATTTTAGGTTAATTTTCATCTTACATTCACCATCATAAAGCTCATTCAATCATCTTTGGAACTGTAGATTGAGCACACATCAAATCAAAGGATAAATCTAGAGTTTACATTTTAATTGCTCTTATTTTGTTTATCTAGTTTTCTTCCTTTTTAGCATCCTAATCTTGAGTGCGGTTGAAATATGTGTTTTCTTGATTGTTAGTTTAAATATTTTAATCTTCTTAGTCTTTCACTCACAATTTTCTGCATATAGCTGCATGTGTGATTGCATAATGTAATGATGATTTCCCTACAAAAGTGATGACAAGTTTCACTTGCTCATCGGGAGGTGTCAGTCACTTTGGAGAATGTGTGGAGGATACTACAAATCTCAATTTGAGAAGTCATCCCCGAGTACTTCCTAGATCATGATGAGCACTACATATGATCGATATTTTAGATAGACGATCTACCAATGGATCAGATGCAAATGCATTTTGAGTCAGTAATGGAGAGGCACCAACAGATTCTAAGGTTAGCCTTATATGTAGCCATATTCATCAGTGGGTGTCTGATACCCGATCTCAATGATCATGGATTATTGATTGACTGGGATAGATGTTTATACATGATGATAGGAGATGTAGTGAGTTATGCATGGGATTATGTGATGCTAGGACAACTATACCATGATATTCACATTTGTATGTATTACAAGTACACAAGAATTTAGAGATAGTTGTGATGCTCCTCCATGTATGGGCATTCAAGCATATAGCCATCTGTAAGCCATTGGGGGTGAGGGATAAGGAGATGGAGTAGCCCTATATAAGAAAATATAGGGGACTATTACATTATGTGCAAATGGGAGCATTCGAGTATTGGAGACACTTCTTGGATGAGATGTCGGATTTCACTAGGAGGCCCTAAAAGACTGTAGAGGCATGGGGAGAAGATGACTACTATTTTTCATTCATGCAGACTAGATGTTGGTTGATAGGTCAAATAGTACATGCCATTGACTAGTACTTACCTATTAGGGTGATGAGATAGTTTGACATCCAATAGGATGAGGTAGGGGAGGAGGTGACACATATATGGATGACACGAGAGATAGGTGCGTAGGGAGATGTGATTAAAATTATTTGGGCCTTGTCTAGAATTTTGGATATATGCCACTAATACCATGGGATCTGAGCACAAACATTGTGGATCTAGGGATGATATCGACATATTCAACATGGTGGAAGTAACATAGGCTCGTTAGGTTAACTATCCTCGATGTGTTGGATGTAGATGATGGGGGAGATGGGGTGGATTGGGTTGTAGGAGGTCATGGGGATGATGGAGGGGATGAAGGAGATAATGGGGGAGATGGTGGATGAGATGTATAGATGGCTGAGGCCTTAGGTACTCTCATAGGTTTTTAGCGATGCATTGGCGTCACAAGCACACATAGAGTGAGCTGGTCACAAGGCACAATATTATTGGGACTTATACCAGTAGATAGTGCAAATAGATCAGAGGGCTCATTAATATATAAAGAGCACATGGTCTAGGAGGACCAGATCAGAGGAATCAAGTGGGTTTGTTACGATGAGGGCACTACGACCACCATCACCAGGACCAAGCTCAAGATGGGCAGGAAAAACACCATAAGATGTGTAGAGTATTTGATATGGATTTGCATTGACACAATCATATTTGACCCTATGGGGATGCTCCTTTGTACCATGATTTGACAATGTTTTTTTGATATATATATATATATATATATATATATATTAACATGATTTTGGTGATGATTTATGTATTGTGTATATGGACATTTATAATGGACTCTATGATGGATTTGTATTATGATGTTGATGGTGATTAGGCATGGCGATGTTATGATATTTGATATTGATCCATAATTTAGATGAGATCCTTTTATTGTAATTATTCCATTGAATTGTTGTAGTTAATTTCACTTCACTTGGTAAGGTTGTTAGCATGAATTATGAAATCCTAAAATATTACTATTCTTATATCTAGTTTTGTTTCACAATTGAAATAGATATTATGTTTTACAATATGCTATCCTTAGATGTTAGTTTAAGAGGATCATTTGTGGAATGAAATTGTTAAGAAGGAATAAATTTCTTGATTGAGTTCCTTAAGGTTTTAAAAAAATCTATAATGTTAGAGTTCTATAAATGTCAATAGAAAGCTTAATCTTAACTAAAATAATTGGTGAAACCCAAATTTAAATAGGACTTATAATCAAGGTAGTTATGCTTTTTTAAGTGACTAGGTTAAAAAAGGATTGTTTAGGCATAGTTCTTCCTTGTATTGGGTCTTTTCCCCTCATTTTCTTACTTTTAAGGGTTGATATATATTGCTTATGGTAACTCAAAGTGTCAGGTGTGGTTAGGATCATTTAGTATACTTAAAAAGCTAATGCAAAGTTTCTACTTGAAATTTAAAATTGTAGAAGATCATCTACATTACCTTGGTTCACTCAATTTAATAATAGGGCCTAGGGGTTACCCAATTTAGCAACGGGGACCCTAGGGCTCACCTAATTTTGTGTTATAGGTGATCCTAGGATATCAAATTCTTTTGAATTATTTCTTTAATGAAAGTTGGTCCCTTGGTCTATCTTTCCCACCTACCATCTCATTTTAGAGAGATTCATTGTTCCTTGAAAGTTATTCACTCATGCACGTTTAATTGCATGCCATCGTAGGAAAACAACTAGTTCACATTTTTCTTGGTGGAGACCTTAAATCTCCGAATGGACCTAACTCTCGAGGAGGTAATGCTAGTGTTTAGAGGTCATTCCCACATCCTCATGGGTGTTTGTTGTGTAATCTTGGCATATAGAATTAAGAGGTGAGTCATTCTTATTCTAGTATTTGTGTTATGAGAGAATATTCTCATTCCATTCTCTATTATAGATGATAATCTATTCTTTCAACATCATCATGGTAACTTTACTACATGAAATGCTTAAGCATTTTACTTGTGTCACCATGCTTGATGCATTATCATTATATACCTTGAATATTTTTTTTCTCTCTCAAAATAGTGACTCTAAAAATATTTCAAATTTTGTGAACTAAGTTATGAAAACATAAATGAATAAAATTAAATATGAGAAAAATATTCAAGAACATCATTGAAAATTCATATTACTTTTAGAATTGCATTTTTAATATTTTAGAGTTATAAGAAAATGAGCAAGACATTGGAATGGAGTTGTATTTCTCATTGGAGGCTAGGGTTTCTATTGAGAGTCTACATGGGAGCAAGCAACGACAACTCCCTTCCACCTCATGTGCTCTTATAAACTACAACACTCATCCTCTTGGGTGATTTGATTTCTTTCCTCAGAAAATCTAGAGTGATAAGGCTCCAGTGGGAGAAGAGTATGGGAAGAGCAGTTTTGGCTCAACTCCTCTTATTCCATGCAACAATAGTGAGGGATTCTCATTATGGACCGAAAAGGCTTGAGCTAAGAGATATGCTAGAGGTCAAAGTGGGTGGAATGTAGAAAGGTGGAGACAACCACATGTGAGATAGGTTATGGATAAGAACTATGTAAAAGAGCATTACCTCAATGTAGTTAGGGGTGGGGTGTAGTGGGAGATGGAGCAGTCTATAGAAAACAAGGTGAATGAGAAGAGCTAGTGTGAGGGGAATCGTTTATGAGAAGATGGGATTAAGGCTAATTGTAGAAATGAGGTATGTATGGGTTTTTCCTAGGGCGTACCAATAGCAGAAAGGCTGACAATTTGCCTAAGCGCAGAGATTGAAAGTGAAGTAAAAGAAAATAAAAAATATTTCTCTGAGAAAGATTTGATTAGAAAATTCAAAGGATTTTGGCCAATTCTAGGAGAACTACACAAGTGGATCATTGAGTTCTAGAGCCCCATTTTAGACGAGGATGTCGAGATTTATCCTAGTGCATGGGGTTATTTCGTGGTTGTCTTCAAAGAAGTATAAGACATACAAAAAATCCTTTGTGAATATAAATGGTGTTGGGAGGATAAGTATATGTTTCTTTTGAAACTTTAGTACATTTGGCTTTCAACCATTCAACAGAATCTTTTGACAAAATCCCAACATGGGAAGACTCCCTAACCTTTCTCTGCAATTCTAGTTTGATTCTTGTTTTCAAGCTATTGGAGATTCTTTTGGAAATTTTTTGGGGGTAGATGAAATCTCCTTAGGGTTCTAGCATACTACATATGCCCGTATCTTGGTTGAAATGGATTAAACGAGGGATTTTCCTGCCAACTTACTCTTGAAATTTGGAGATAGGAGCTGGATGCAACTTGTTGATTATGAAGGTATCACTTTTAGATGTCGTAGGTGATTCCAAATATGGCACACTATTGCAAACCATGATAAGAAGAAATTGAATATAATAGGGCATGTGGTGGAAGGAGGTCTCAGAGCAACATTATGTAGTGGTCAAAATGTAAAAGACTCAAATAAGAAGGCCATTGTCAAGAATGTACAAAACAAAGATCCCTCAACCCAGCTTAATGGCCCCTTGTTGCCCAAGATCATGGGAGATTTAGCGACTGTGGCTATCGACAATGTTAATGCTATTACTAGCATCGATAAGGTTGCAAAGTGCAAAAAAATTGGATGTAGGGGACAATATTAACTCGAAGGCTGGGTGTTGTGATCTGATGGAGAAATATGTATTCCAAGCTTAGTTACTGAACTCCAATGAGGGGGAGTTTGGTCATAGAAGATCCTAAGGTAGAGGAGGTTAAATTAGATAGGAAGGAAGAAGGATGTACAAAAGTGAAGAAAAAGAGAGATAAGAGAGTAAAATAAGGAACTCTTAATATGCTTCTTTGCTCTCATGATAGGGAAGGTATAAAATTCAGCAAGTGACTTTTGACTCGTTCATGGGTCCAACATTCTGGTGCTTTGCTTTTCGAGAGAGGTGGCTCCCTGGTTGTAGCCCCACCCAATTAAGACCAGACTTAAAACCCAATATCTAATAAAATTTAAACCTATTACCAATAAAAATAAACATAATTACATTTTTAATACATATCTTGTTATTTATAATAAAGGATGATATCCTTATAAATCTATATAATTATTGTTTATTGTATATAGACTATGATGAACACTTTGAAAGATAGCTTCATCCTTAATTTCTTTATGTCACATTGACTTTAAAACATGAATTAAGTACTAGTAAATAGTTGGATGTAAGCTTCCATAACCTCTCCAATTCCTTTCAAAAGACCCTCCTTTGTAGACAAAATATTTCTCTTTCACAACATTTACCAAGAACACCATATTCATCCTTTTTTCTATAACTTTCTATGTTACAATTATTTTTCATCTAACAAAAATATAATTCCATAAGAATTATGATTCTCTTCCACATATACTCCTGCCATTAACTTTTTTTCACATTTTACTTAAATTTTACTACAAATAAAAATAATCAACCACCATTTTTAACCTTCTCCAATAAAACTACAAGTGTTTATCAATATTCTGCAAGCCATAACTGTACAATGTCTGGTTATTTACAATGAGACATAATATCCTTATAAAGATGTGGATATGTGAATGGTACAAGTTTCTCGATTGTATATGGACTGTATTGACCACATGCCATAACTGTATCAAAGAGGACTGATTACTGTGGCTATAACAACTCTATTACAACGTCACCCAGTCATCTACAAACCACTTAAAATAGTAAACATTGATCATCCAACAAATGGGTGCCACAGTTGAAAAAAGCATATACCTGGGGCTGAACCACAGCTCTCCATGTTATTAACAAAATGGTAACAGATGTAGAGAACAGAAAAAAGCATCCACCTGGGGCTGAAACACAGCTCTCCATGGTATTGACTAAATGGTAACATATGCAGAGAGCAGAAAAAACATCTACCTG